>NW_019154091.1:36589011-37038199 GCF_002288905.1 Enhydra lutris kenyoni
CCACACAATGGAATACTATGCAGCCATCAAAAGAAATGAAATCTTGCCATTTGCAATGACGTGGATGGAACTAGAGGGTATTATGCTGAGCAAAATGGGTCAATCAGAGAAAGACAATTGTCATATGATCTCCCTGATATGAGGAATTTGAGAGGCAAACTGGAGAGTCTGGGGGGTAGGGAAGGGAAAAATGAAACAAGGTGGGATCAGAAGGGAGACAAACCATAAGAGACTCTTAATCTCACAAAAGAAACTGAGGGTTGCTGGGGGGAGGGGAGTAGGGAGAGCATGGTGGGGTTATGGACATTGGGGAGGGTAAGTGCTATGGTGAGTGCTGTGAAGTGTGTAAGCCTGACGGTTTACAGACCTGTACCCCTGGAGCAAATAATACATTATATGTTAATAATAAAAAAAAAATTTAAAAGAAGACATCTTGAAACTTACCAGTTGTTGAATTCTTTGCCATCTGACCATTTCCACGTTTGATTATCTTCAGTTTTCAGCCCAATCCAGTGATTAGTTATACCCACATATCGTTTTAAAAAGCTCTTTAAGAAAGCATAAAGGAGTTGTGTATTAAATAACCCCTCTGCGTAAGTATATAATTCATCCTATTTTTGAGAAGCTTCAATTCAAGGCATGATAGCAAAGCTGATCACTTATTAGCTCTAGTTAGGACAAGCTCATTTGGATTTTTGGTCTTTGACATTAAGTAATCAAAGCAAATTTACAAGATTAAATGGAACTCTGATTGCGACCTCAGACTGATCATATAGCTTTCTGTGACTAAATTTTCCTACAAGGGCATTAGGTACAATGGAAACAGAAAGAAATCACAGATTATCTCTCTTAAAAAATAGCAATAGTTTATTAAATTGTTTTTGAATACTATCTTACCATGTCCTTTTCAGAATCAATGAACGCAAGAGTTGCATCCTGTTCGTAGCAAAAGTTTTGGGCCAGCGTCCAGCCCCTCTTTTCAGTGGAAATAAAGTAGCATTTCCTCTGGTATCCAATCCAACCATCCGAGCATGAAGAAACGTGGCTCTTTGTTGGAAATAGGGACATATCTTGGCCTGGACAATTGTATTGGCCCACTGTGAACAGGAAAGTGGTTTGTTTTAGTAACAAAAGAAAGTAAATACTCACAGTATGCGAAATCAGTTCAGGGGGTGCTGTGCAGTGCTAGGTGACAATGTTTAGGATGAAAGACAAGGAGTGAATTCTGAGAAAAGCAAGAAGAAGGCAGGTTCTCACCTTGTCTAATCTGTTCTGCCTCATCATTATTGTCAGGGTATAAGAAGTAAGAGGGTATCTTTGGGGCCATAATCTCAGAAAGGGGTAGGAAAATAGAAAAATCTTGCAAGTAGTCTTTGGACTGGAAAGGGGAAAGGGCATTATAAATTACAATGAAGTCAATATAACACTCTTTTGGGAGATGAAAGACAGAATGATTTGCAGGGAAATAATTCAGAATACAGAAAGATCTCTGGCTCAGGATGTTTCATAAAGTTGTAAAATTTCCTGTTTGTAAAGACACAAACGTATCTTGGTGTTGCTATATGTTCTGAATACCATATCACAGTTGACTCTTAGGGAGATTCTAGATATATTTTAAATTATCCATAACCACCGTTATGTGGTCTTGGAGATAAAAGACAAAAGACTGATCAATTCTTGATTAATTTGTGGATTAGATATTATTTTTTCCTATCAACAATGAATGTGAAGCCCACATTTTTTTGCCTAACTAAATGTCTATTTATTTTGGATCTAAATCAGTCCCTTTAATCCAGATCTTAAAATATGTTCAAATGTAATTTTCCTCCACAATAATTTATAAAACATAGACACTTTTAATACTTATAAAGAAGTTCTCAAAAACTCAGAAAGCACTGCACTGATCATCTAAGGAATATGGAATTATATTTAGTATTCTTGAAGAAATCAGCCATATATCATGATTGGGGTGATTCTAAATTAATCAGAATTTCTCATTAATTAGACCAAGTAATCCCTGTTGATTTCAGCTGGACATGAATGCTAACAGCAGAGAGTCAATGAATTCATGAAGTACAGACCCACCTGATATAGCGACGAGAGCTATGATCAAAACAGTGATGAAGACCACATTCATGACAGCACATGGGACAGGAACTTGAAGGCACCCTTCACGCTGTGTTGCAAAATGAGGCCTGGCTGCATTATCTGAAGAGAGAAAGTTGATGATGAATTCAGGCAGCATTTACATTTCAATGTCTCATTATCTTCTTATATGAAATTTATAAGTTAATTTCTCCCAAATTTTGAGTGAGCTGGGAGAGTGAAACAAATCAGGGATGATAATGAGATCATAAAATATCTTCCCAATCTGTGCACTTAGTAGCTCCAAAAATTCTAAATATATTATAATTTTATTGTTTGAATCGCAAAAACATTTATTAAGTATATGATTATCCTAGAAGACATATAAAATGGACATCTTAAGCATAGTACTTTAACCTCTGTGTAGTTATTGTTTAAGAGAGATAACATAAACACAATATATGTGGATAATGAATAAAAAATACTGTATTGATATATAAATAGCTACAACTAGCATGACTGAAAATTAAAAAAAAAGATTGGTGGTACTTTTTGGTGTGATTGGTACAGATGTGAAACAATTGAAATTTTCATATATTACTCATGGGAGAGCAAAATGGAAAAATAACTTGGGAACTTCTTTTATACAATAAATATACACCTACCCTATGATCCAGCAATTTGACTTGTACAAAACAAGAATGTTCATAGCAGCTTTACTCTTAAGAGCCAAGTCTTAGAAATAACCCACATATCCATCAACAAGAATAAAGATAAATTATGGTATATCTGAATACTATTTAGCAATTAAAAAAACTGATAAATGCAACAAAATGCATGAATATAAAAAAATGTTGACTAAAGAAAATGCAGCTACAATCATATACTATATATTTCCGTTGATATGACTTTCAAGAATTGCTGAACTATAAGTGAAATAAGTCAGACTGAGAAAGACAAATATGGGGTGCCTGGGTGGCTCAGTGGGTTAGGCCACCACCTTCAGCTCAGGTCATGATCTCAGGGTCCTAGGATCGAGCCCTGCATTGGGCTCTCTGCTCAGCAGGGACCCTGCTTCCCCCTCTCTCTCTGACTGCCTCTCTGCCTACTTGTGATCTCTCTCTCTCTCTCTGTCAAATAAATAAATAGAATCTTAAAAAAAATAAGAAGTCTTTTTTTCCATATGATTTCAGCCATGTGTGGAATTTAAAAACAAAACAAATGAAGGGACAAACAAAATGCAGAATCTGACCTATAAATATGGAGAACAAAATGATGGTTGTCAGAGGGAAGGAGGATGAAGGTATGGGTAAAATGGGTGAAGGGGGAATGGGAGATACAGGCTTCCAGTTATGGAATGAGTAAGTCTGAGTAAATTGTGGGGATGAGAGGCACTGCACAGGGATTATAGTCAATGATATTGTAGGAGAGCTGTATGGTGACAGATGGTAGTTACACTTGTGGCGAGCGCGCATAACATTAAGGGATGTAGCAGTACTGTGTTGTACACCTGAAAATAAGGTAATGATATGTGTAAACTATGCTTTAAAAAAATAGTTGAACTAAACTATAGTGATATAAATCAGAAAAGTGATTGCTTTTATGTGTGTAGGAAATGTAATTTGACCAGAAAGAAACACAGGAACTTTCTAGGGTGATAGAAAATTTCAGGGGTGCCTGGGTGGCTCAGTCATTTGAGCATCTGCCTTTGGCTAAGTCATGATCCCAGAGTCCTGGGATCAAGTCCCCCATCAGGCTCCTTGCTCAGTGGGGAGCCTGCTTCTCCCTCTCCCTCTGCCTGCTGCTCCCCTTACTTATGCTCTCTCACTCTATGTGTCAAATAAAGAAATAAATTCTTTTTAAAAAAAGAAAATTTCAGTGTTGATTGGAATTGTTATAATTCATTAAACTGCATATTTAAGATTTGTGCCTCCATTGTACATAAATTATACCTCAATTAAAAATACGTGAATAAGGAGTCAGACATTTGAACTTTCCAAGAGAAGTTAAAATAATAGAAGAAATATAACAACAGTAAACAACAAATGGTATGTGGAAGTTAATTATTAAAGTTAATTTAATAATTAATTAATTAATAATTAATTAATGGAAGTTAATTTACCTTCCATATAATGCTGGAACAGAGTAAAAAATTTGATTTCACCAATAAGAAATATTTTTGTAGAATATAAATCTCATGTGAATGATGATTCTTAGTTTAAAGAAAACTAGAAGAATATCTGTTTCAGAATATAAATAAATAATTGAGGAAGAAGTGGAGTGGATTCTGTGTCCAGAGTTTGAATTTGATTTTTGCTAGGATGAGCTCTTAGGATTTTTAAAATTTGGCCTCACGAGAAATCCATATTTCCCTATTACATTCTCAAAACCTGAAATGTAAAATGGCCACTTGCATGATATTAGAGTTTACCATACAAAATAGCTTCAAATGCAAACAGACCCTATTTTTCAATGTGTATGACTTTCATAATTAAAAGGATGTTAGCAGAGAACATATCTTGAAATTTTTGTATTTCTTTTCCTTAAACATTTCTCTAAAGTCAAACTGAGCAAAGAGATGGGCTTTCTTTCATTGTTTATTGGTTGCCAACTCAGTTTTTGCTGCTGGGGATTGTTTTTCCCAGCGTAGGTCTGCATTCAGATTTTGCAAGAGAAGCCTTTACCAAGCCCCTATCTACTTCTATTTCTCACAGCTTCTCAAAGCAAATCTTCCTTTTTTCCACCAGTCGATCACCGGAAGCAGCCCTTGGTAGGTAGGGTAACAAGTTCAGAGCTGTCTAGTTTCACTTCTCCCCATGTGAGAGTCAATCATGCCACTTAGACTCAATGAAGCAACAGTTCTGGTTCCTTAATGCACACGAACCCATCTGGATAGCTCATGGACTCAGAGCCTAGCCCAGTCTATTGGCTTATCCAGTGGGTAAGCTGTGGACATGATTCTCAGACTGTACATTTGTTTTCCATTCGTGAGGGCTATTGTTACTCACAGTTTGACTTATCACCTAGGTGACAAAACACTGCCCCAACAGCAAACTTCCACTCTGATTATGGTCCTTGTTCACTAATGAAGAAACTGAAAATAAATCCACAGTTGTATATTGAGACATCCAGAAGTGATGCTCAAGGATTGTTCATACTAATAAAGCAGCCACAAGAGCAGCATAAACTAAACACTCAGCAGGAAATTGGATGAACTCAGAAAAAGCTGAGGATCCCTGAATTAGGTCCTTTCGACTATGCTCTCTATTTATTGAGTAGTTCTATTATTATATTATTATTATATTATATTACATAATAGATACTATGTTTTATTATATATATTACATTATTATAGTATATATTATTATATACATTTCTCCTTTTCAACAGCTCAACTGGGCCATGAAAGTATGGTTACCTAGCCACCAGAAATCTCTGTGGCTTATAGTTGCTATCTACAGTCAATTCTGTGCTCTTAGGTAAAAGATAGGCTTATCAGAAGTGGCTGATGTCTTTTTAAAGTAAATCAGTCTAAGAGACACACTCACAAAATAATCCCTTTCTCCAGATTGTTCAGCTCTGCTGTTTGTAACACACCCCTTTATTACTGGATAACTTTGCTTATAAGTAAACTGTCCCTGCCACATGCTAGTGTTTTGGAGCATCTTATTAATTAGAGAGGAAGAGATAGAAACAGAAGAAGTCAAGAAAAGGTCACAGAAACATATTATAGTAGAAACAATGAGAGCATTCTAGTAATAAGAAGTAGAACAGATCTGTGGACAGAATAGATGAACAGAAAAGAGGAAGAGGTAAATAGCTAAGGTGATCCTATTTTGATGTATTTTGATGAAAAACAAAAGAAAGGAAGAACCGTGTATGATTCGTGTAGAATTTGAAGCCCGAGATTGAAAGGGGGAAACAGAATGATGAAACGAAGAGTTCCGAAGAGTTCCATATAGAGTACAGAAAACAGAAGTTTGTATTTTCAAGAATTTTTCATGACATTCTCCTAAGAAATTACCTCCAGACATGGTTAATGTTCAGATATGTTTATAGCTATTCTTTCAAAGATTGGAAACCCTCATTCCCAGCAACTGGAGGGTGCTGTCATGGGAACCCAAGCTGAAGCAAACAGAAGGCATACAAGGATGCAAGGTGAAGACAATGAATGTAATTGGTTACAGGGAAAACCATTGCTCTAAAGAGGGGCAATGCTTCCAAAAGCACGTACAGATGGATACGAAAAAATGGTGGTGAACACACGCGGTGGGCCAGTGCAGGGAGTTTTCTAATTAAATCTGAAGAATTGATGTGATATAAACTGAAACAAAAACAGATTTCTAACGATCTTCAGAAATCCACCTTTGTGGTTTCCTCAAATCTCAGGTATCCTGTCTTCTCATGGATAGAGAAATATTTACTTTTTCTCATTTTCTCCTTTACCTGGACCGAAGTAAATCATAATCAAGTGTTTCTAAAGACAAATACTCATTTAAAAAAAATACTGCTAATATCAGAGGACAGAGGGATAGATGATAGATGACAGACAGTTAGATGATAGATTGATGTGTGTGTGTGTGTGTGTGTGTGAGAGAGAGAGAGAGAGAGAGAGAGAGAGATGACAGGTAGATGTGTGTGAAAGAATGAGAGAAAGAGACTGACCAATGTATAACAAAGGTCTGACTTACTTTGTTGTCCACCCTCTGGATGTAAGGAGCTGTTCTCTGTTATGGAACAATCTTCAGAATTCATCTTTGTTCTAGTCACGATTCCCTGGTTAATCCCAGGCCAAGCCAGTCTAGAGCGAAAGTCTTTGCTGAAGCTCTAGTTGAGTCTCTTGAGTCTATGACCTATCTCAGCCTTTATATTCCGTTGTATTGTCTCCACCCTCTTCCTCCTGCCTCCTAACCACTCAACTACATCAGTTCTCTCTAATTTATGCTCCAGCGGCCCAGACAATTTACAATATGTTATTGTGGTGAGCTGCGGGTTTTCCCTGTTGTCTGCAATGTGCTTTCTCACAACTGTAGGTGTAAAATGAAGAGACTAGCGGGGTTTTCCCAGGATCTGAGACATCCTTCTTTAAATTTGTGAAGAACACAAATAACTTAGGAGACGACATATTAAGTAAAGAATGAAAAGTTAAGGATTCTTAACTTTGAGATGGAAATAATTTGGACAGTAATTATTTCCCTTGGAAACTCATTCATTTATTTAATTAGTGACTAATATTTATTGAGCATGCGGTATGAACCTGACACTGTTTGGGGTGAGAGGATTTACTGTTCAATGAGAATTTTAAGATCTCTGTCCTCATGAATCTCTCTCCACTCTGGAAGAATTTTACTTTAGAAACTATCAATTGGCTGTCAGAAGGGTTATCGTTCACTTTTTCCCTAGGGACTAGTTCTTTTAAGGTATCATTTAGTACATACTTGCTTTAAGGAAATAGAAACCTTGTGGTCTGGAACTTCCGATGTTCTAAAATTGTTTTCTTAAATTATCTGTTTCATTTATCTCCTGTTAACTTTTTGGTCATATTTGACTTTCATTTAGATTGCCCTAATATGTCCTAATAGCTTATTCTTCTCTGAATTTTCCCTATTTTAGGTGATTTTCCTGTATCTCTGAGGTGCCAGACATTTGGAGTGTGATTATTATAAAAAATGTATTGCCATGGTATCAATACCATCCCAATGAGCTATAAAGGCAGAATGTCTGTGTGTGGTGATTTAAGGAGGGGATCAAAATATAACTCTGGTTACTGATATTGCTGCCAGAATTTTCATCATTAATAGCACCTCTTTAAAGACTATGTGTTTTCAGATTAAAGCCTTTGTGGAAGTATTATACCTAAGTGGGTTGGGAATTATCATTGACCACAGCTTAGTTTGGCCATCGTATTTATTTGTTAACCTAAGACATGTAGAGGTACATGTTGGTCTTAAGGGCTCTCTTTGCTTCCACTCCATTTTTTCAGTCAATTTCCTACACACAATAGCAAGAAGCGTTGTTTTACAATTAAGTCATATCACTTCGGTGAGATGTTCATCTTCCTTCCCCCACCCTGTCCCCACCAAAGGCTTCTTGTCAAAATTACCATAAGATCCAAAGGCCTGCTTACAGTTGAGAAGGTCCATGAGCTTCCCCCTAGCTACCTTTCCTGCCATTTTCTCTATTAGTCACTGTCTTCTTCAGCTGTAACCTTTGCTATACCACAAAAATGTCAAGCACACCCTCACTTCAGAGTCTTTGTATCTTCTCTAAAATGTTCTTCTTCCATCTCCTGGCAGGTCTTGCTCTCCCTTCAACTCATTTGATTCACTATTCAACTGTGATCTTCCCAGAAAGGTCTTTACTTACCTTCTCTATGCTCTATGCCACTGTATACCTTTATCTTTCTTTATATGACTTGGTGATATCTGATATTATACCATTGTTTATCATCTACTTTTCCAACTAGACTGTAAGCTGCTTGGGGACAAGAACTTCTTCTGGCTTGTCCCTTCTGTGTCTCTAACACCTGACATAGTAACTGGAACCTGGTATGTACTCAGTACGTACAGTACATACAGTACAACAATGCATTGTTGAATGCGTTGAGTAAATAAATATGAACTAATGAAAGAATATGTATAAAAACATAAAATTTCTAAACTGTAGTGTGCTACTTGGGGACGTATGTAGGATTATAGATGGCCACTGGATAGCAAGTGCGCACTTGAATATTGCGATGAGTGATGGAAGGGTCAAGTTGGGTACTTAAGGGAAACAGCTGATACTTTTGCTAATTTCTTTGGGTGAAAGCAACTTGGATCAGATCTGTATTTTCTTCTAAAGTTGGGACATCTGGATTAATGTCCACATTCTGATACTAATCCCATACCCTATATTGTGAATAATGCATGGGAACGAAACCGTATAGGAAAAGCAAAGGGGACTTAATTCCTCTAAGGCCACAGGCCTGAGGCAAATGTCTGAGGTTAAAAGTTTCCATATTCTTATAGACAAATACCTCCTTCTGGGAAAGCAAACAAATGAGAAATAACAGCTTTTAGGGATTAATGGTGGCCTGGGCAAAATTAGAAGTCACAATTTAGTCTGCTTGCACAGGTATTTCTACTTTCCTGGAGCCCTAGGAGAATGTTGACTGTGGAGAAAGGTATCCTGTGATTGTCTCATGTCCATTGAAAAGTAAAGATGACAGATAATGACCATGGGACTGAAGGACGCTTCCCCCCTCCCAGCCCCTCCTTTGGAAGAGCGCCTTTGGGGAGCGACATTCCTCCTTCTTGTTGATTCCCTCGTATACAAGCTATTTCTCATAAACTCTGCCTGGCTATCTTTGTCTGGTGTTCAGTGTTCATTTTTATGACATTGAGGCTCAAGAACGGTTCTGGGTGTCCGGTAACAGGATAATAGAGCAGTTACAAATCTGCAACAGTATTTGAACTCTCTCAAGTCTCTCTATAAAGAGATAGAAAGAAAGTATCTTTACACACACTGGTAATCCTTGCCTTGTGTGTTCTCCACATGCAGAGCAGTTTTCAACAGCTGCTTGGACTACCCTAGGCATCGTGGTCCAATTTAACCACTTACTAATGTGGCTTTTCCGCTCTGATGACTCCCATATTTGTGTGAAAAACATAACTTTCTTAGTCAGACACTAATTATTTTTGAGATGTGAATATTCCAGAACAATTAGGCTGATTAGCATTATTTAAAAAGTATAGATTTTACAGACAAATAATCATTTTCCAGGATTTTCCCTCTTACTCCCTATAAGTCACTATGATGACTTTCTTTTTGTTCCTTGAAAAAGTTCAATTTATCTTAATTTTATGAAGTGTGTTCTTGCTCTTGTTCTCTTCACTTTCAGATTTTCCATGGCTGACACTTTCTTCTGATTTATGTTACTTCACATGTCACCTTCTCAGTAAGAACTTCTCCAGACCCCTGTATAAATTACCTCCCATCGGCCACAACTTATTACCTTACTCTCTTGTTGAATATATTCTCGTCTGAAATTTTGTAGCTCATTAGATATATGTGTATATTTATCTCTATAGTTTTAAAAATAATCATTATTGGAGCACCTGGCTGTATAAGTTGGTTAAGGTTAAGTATCAGTTGGTTAAGTTTAAACATCTGACTCTTGATTTCAGCTCAGGTCATGGTCTCAAGGTCATGAGATCAAGTCCCACATCTGGCTCTGTACTCAGTGGGGAACCCGTTTAAGATTCTTTCCTTGTCCCTCTGTCCCTCCCTGCTCACACATTTTTTCTCTCAAAAAATAATTATCATGATTATTATTATTATTACTTTATGATTATGATTATTATTACTTATTATTATTACCCTTACTAGAAAGTAACATCTTTAAGAGTGGGGGCATGGCTAACTTATTCAGCAATGAATCTTTAGGATAAAATAGTACCAAGAACACAGAAGGAGTTCAATAAATATTTATTGGGTAGATACATGACAGAATGTATGTGAATATCAGCTCAAACTTTCGTTAACTCTGCAGCTCCATTGAGCTTTGGCTTTGTTCTCTGTAAATTAAATTAATAGCATCCAACTTATAAAGTTTTGTGAAGAAAAATAATAAACTAGAAAATTAGTGTTATACTATGGTGTTTGGTATATATTAGGCATTTAATGATGTATAAAGGAATCGGTTTGACATAAGTCATAAAAAGGGAAATTTCTGCATTTGATGTAAAAGATAAAATTAAGAAGTCACAGCATTCTTGCTGCAATGATGCAATGTGGCCTGTGTCTGTCTAGGACACAGGCAGAGGAAGTTGCACCTACTTCCACCTCTGACAATGATCATGATACTAAGACACTTATCTGTGTGCTCAAGTCTTCTTGTTTCTTCAGCCATAATCAACTGAATGGATATTAAGTGTATATATTTTTATATGCTAATATTTATAAACACATGTACATATATATGTGACATCTATTATATACTTCATATGTGTAATATGTACTATATATATAGACCATTGGGCACAGAAAAATGATAATGAGATCTTATTTTAAGAAAATAAATATCTGGGGGCACCTGGGTGGTAAGTCAGTTAAGGGTCCAACTCCTGGTTTTGGCTCAGGGCATGATCCCAAGGTCGTGAAATCGAGCCCAGTGTTGGGCTCCATGCTCAGCCCAGAGTCTGCTTGAGATTCTCTCTCTCCCTCTGCCCTCCCACATAAGTTGTCTCTCTCTCTCACTTTCTCTCTCTCTCAAATAGATTAATCTTAAAAAAAGAAAATAAATACCTGTAAACATTATAACATTGATCAAAATCTGTTACCTTTTTCTGAACTAATTTTTCTGTTTTTATGGGAGCAGCCAAAGTATTCTACTGAAATAACACTTGTATTGGTGGAAGTAGGCAGCCTCCACAAACATAAAAACGAGTCAAATTACCGAGAACATATGCCATCTGTGGGGCTTCTAGGTATCCACCAGATCTCCTGCTATTCAAGTCCTTTACGATAACCTGAACTTCACTGCAAAATTAATATTTTTCCATGGACCCTAATCTGCTTCTCCAGTCATTTTTTTTTTAAGTATAAGAAACCTCCCATAGATTTGAGAAAGCAATCGACTGAGATTCACATAAAGCAGTGGAAGAACAATGAATAAGGTTTGCCTAGCCCAGTCTGGTTGACACTTGTCCTGATGTCATTATGGAAGGCAGCTATGCTCACCACTATACCACCAACGCACCTGATGTCATTATGAAAAAGGGTGCCACTTCACTCACCAGAGTGTCTTACTATATGCAATAAATTGTATGTTCATATTACTAATCAGTATTTGTTAAATCAAAGAAAGGTGTCTCTACATGTGGAATTATAGTAAATAGGACAAAGCCAAGTGTAGAGAGTCAGGATGCAATGCAGGAAAGATTTTGGGGTCAGGTTTTTCAGTTGCCCCTTATTCATCTAAATATGGAAGCAAGCTTCCTGTGTGGTTAGCCCAGATGCATTCAATTCTCCAAAGCAAAGAAACACATGAAGAAAACTAAAGAAACAAAACTAGTGCAACTAAACTTTTTTCAATCTCCTATATACATAACAATGTATGTGTATACTTTCAGAGATGTATGTCTTATTTCATGCATAACATATCAAAAAGTTGAGGGATATCCACAGGCAGAGATTATCATTAACATTTCATAGTTCATTTGAGAAAAGTGAGGCTTAGAGAAATTCGTGTCTGGACAAATTTGGAAGAAGCCACTCAGGACACCAGAAGTCAGTGCAGCTCTTGACCTTATATGAAAAATCCGGGGCAAGTCCCAGAAAGGAAATGAAGTAATATGAGCTAGATGCAAAGTGATGCAGAGAAGACAGGATGTACAGTCCTTATCAGAGAGCAGCTCAGGAGGACGTTTTTGGTAGCACACGTTCATAGGGACCGCAAACTTCCGACCTAAGACAATTTCCGGAGACTAAGTGTTCATCATTTTCTTTTTTCCTGAAACTTCTTTTTTCTTTCAATGGGTGAATTAGGTTTCTGAATGGCTTTTAATCTTGGAAATAAAACCTTTAGTTTTTAACATTTTGTCTCAAATTAGTATAAATTATGCAAGTTGGTAAAATTTATTTTTAAATCACAGGTGTGCATGTGCTTTCTAATTGCTTACTGTAAAGGGTCAACACAGGTAACCATGAGTAAGTGGGGGAATTTCCAGTTCTCAACACTTTCCAATCTTCTCTGCTCGCTGACTTTTCTCTTTGAATTTTCTAAGTTTGGAAAGTATGAGCTGTTATAGTTCTTCTCCCTGACTTGAAACAGTGAAGGTTAAATACAGTGTTCACATATACATAAACTTGGACTCTGAAAAATTTGGCTATTTTTGAAAGTAAAAGATGTAAAAGAACTGTAACAAAGATGAGATATAATTCATAACCATATCTTAGTACTTTACAGAAATTAGTCCCAGGCTTTTCTACATGTAAATGTAGAAAACATTTTGGGGGAATATTCTCAAAAACAATAGTGTGGAAATGGCAAATGTAACATAGAAATTTTAGGCAGGTCAAGGCTTGATCCAGTAAGTGATTTAAAATATATCTGTTTGGGGGCATTTGGGTAGCTCAGTCAGTTGAGTGATGAATTTGGACAGAACTACTTATACCTCTTGTAGATCTCTTTGCACCTGCTTACATACTGGGAGAAAAACCTGCAGGTAGAAGACATTCAGGAATTGTTACCATTCTTTTGCCCAATCAATCTGAAGTTTAAATGTATTAAAAAATTTTTTAAGATTTATACTTATTTGAGAGACAGAGAGAGAGAGGAAAAAACACACGAGTGGGGAGGGGCAAAGGGAGAGAATCTTCGGACAGAGTCCCCCCTGGAGTCCTATTTAGAACTCAAACTCAAGACCCATGAGATCATGACCTGAGCCCAAACCAAGTCAGTAGCTTAACTGACTGAGCCACCCAGGCACCACTAACACACTAAAGTATTTCTTTCTTTCTTTCTTTTTTTTTTTTTTAAAGATTTTATTTATTTATTTGACAGAAAGAAGACAGCAAGAGAGGGAACACAAGCAAGGAGAGTGGGAAAGGGAGAAGCAGGCTTCCCACTGAGCAGGAAGGCCGATGTGGGGCTTGATCCCAGGACCCTGGGATCATGACCTAAGCAGAAGGCAGATGCTTAATGACTGAGCCATCCAGGCGTCCCACATTAAAATATTTCTGATGGATTGGGGTGGTCTGTCTTTACTGAGGCAAGATGTTAGGAAAGGAAAATGGAGACCCTTAAAGGGAATTTTCCAAATGTAGGAGAAGTCAAGGCAAACATAAAAAATCATAATAGTGTATTATGAATAATTTTAGGCTAACATTGATGACAATGTAAGTAAAATTGACACATCCCAGACAAACACCTCTTCCAAAATTGAAACAAGAAGAAATATTTAAAACATGGCATAGCTTTGTAACTATTAAATAAATTGAATCCATAACTAAATACATCCTTTTGGGAAAGAAATAAAACATGAGAACAAATCAACAAAAACTCCATGCCCAGATAATTTCATGTTCCAATTTGCCAAACATATAAGGAAGAAATAAGAAATTACAAATTCTTTCAAAGAAGATAAAAAGATATTGTCAGTAAAACACTGTAATCAAAACCTGACCAGCCCATCTTACTCATGAAGATAAATGAATAACTTTTAAAAATAAGTTTAGAAAATTGAACTCAGCAATACATAAAATAATATACCACACAGCATTGGTTTTATTCCAGGAAAAAAAATGTTGTTTTTTCATTCAAAAAATAATCACCCAAATTTACCACATTAACAGATTAAAAGGGAAAAAAAACTAACTCAAAAAATATAAAATAAACTATATGCTATATTTAACCATAAATTCATGATTGATGCCTGTAACATACTAAGAGTTTTGTGAACTTCTTTAATTTATAGATTATAGAAGAGTGTTTATAAATATATTGTACTTAAGGATAAATAATTGAGAAAACTTTCCTGTAAAATCAGAAATGAGGATGTTGTAGTAATGCAGGGAGAATGAGTATATACCTATAAAAATAAACAGATAAAAGTTGAAGGGTCAAACATTTTTAATTAATTTTTAAAAATTTTGAGATAATCTTAGATTCAAATGCAATTGTAAGCTTTAACCAATTCATCCCAATGGCAACATTTTGGAAGACTATAATGCAATATCACAACCAGGATATTGACATCAATGCAGTTAAGATTATGGAACAAATCCATTACCCTATAAATATTTTTGATTGTTCTTTAAGAGGCAAATGCATTTTCCTCCTGCCTCTCCCTCATCTCTATCTGCCCTTGTCCCTGTCCATAAGCCTTGACAAACATTAACCCATTCTTCATTTCTATGATTTTGTCATTTTAAGAATGTTATATGAATAGAATCATACAGTATGTAACATCTGGGGATTTTTTTTTTTTTTAAGATTTTATTCATTTGTTTGACACAGAGAGAGAGAGAAAGATCACAAGTAGGCAGAGCAGCAGGCAGAGAGAGAGGGGGAAGCAGGCTCCCTGCTGAGCAGAGAGCCCAATGCGGGGCTCGATTCCAGGACCCTGAGACCATGACCTGAGCTGAAGGCAGTGGCTTAACCTATTGAGCCACCCAGGCGCCCCGGCTTTTTTTTTTTTTTTTTTCACTCAGTTCTCTGTGAATTGATCCAAATAGCTGCAAGCATCAATAGTTCCTTCTTTAAAAAAAAATATTATGTTCAATTAGCCAGCATATAGTACACCATTAATTAATTAATTAATTAATTTTTATTTATTTATTTGACAGACAGAGATCACAGGTAGGCAGAGAGGCAGGCAGAGATGAAGGGAAGCAGGCTCCCTGCTGAGCAGAGAGCCCGATGCGAGGCTGGATCCCAGGACCCTGGGACCATGACCCGAGCCGAAGGCAGAAGCTTTAACCCACTGAGCCACCCAGGCGCCCCAACACCATTAATTTTTGATGTAGCGTTCAACGATTCATAAGTTGCATATAACACCCAGGGCTCATCACAACACATGCCCTCCTTGATATCCATCACCCAGTTACCCCATCTCTCTACCCTCCTGTCTTCTGTAATCCTCAGTCCAGAGTCTCTCATGGTTTGTCTTCCTCTCTGATTTCTTCCCATTCAGTTTTTCCAATAGCTTCTTCTCTATTGCTAAGTAGCATTCAATTGTAGAGTTGTACCACAGACAAACCTTTCAAAAGATGTTTGGTTTGTTGCCAGTTT
Source organism: Enhydra lutris kenyoni (assembly GCF_002288905.1). Classification (NCBI taxonomy): domain Eukaryota; kingdom Metazoa; phylum Chordata; class Mammalia; order Carnivora; family Mustelidae; genus Enhydra; species Enhydra lutris. Next base: position 36,604,874 of record NW_019154091.1, read on the forward strand.
GGGAGCTCTTATGAATAAAATTTGTTGTTACAAACATTTGTGTCTACATCCTTACATGAAATTAAGTTTTCATTTCTCTGGAATAAATGTTCAGAGGTGTAATTAATGGGTGGTTTGGTGGTTTCATATTGGTTTATTAAGAAATTGTCCAACTCTTACAGTGGCTGTACCATTGTGCATTCCCATTAGCACTGCATTGTACATTCCCAATGGCTATACTGATAGTATACAGTGACATCTCATTGTGATTTTAGTTCATATTTCCCTATGGGCTAATGATGTTGAACATCTTTCATGTGCTTAGCTGCCACTTGTATGTCCTCTGAAATAAAATATCTGTGTCTTTTGCCCAAACCTAGATTCTTTGTTTGATATATGTTTACAAATATTTACCTCCAGTCTGCAGCTTGCCTTTTCATATTCTTCATGGAGTCTTTTACAGAGCAAAAGTCTTCTGTTTTTATTGAATGTGTATGGTTTTTCTGATTTCAATTTCATTAATTTTTAATCTTGCATTTATTATGTGCTTCCTTCTACTAGTCCTTAGTAGACTAGTTTATTAGTCTACCAGTCTTTCTACTTAGTCCTGCTAGGGGTTTATTTGTTCTTCTTTTTCAATTTCTTGTTGTAGAATCTTAGATCATTGATACCAGACTTTCTCTCTTTTATAATCAAAGCAGTTATTTGTATTTCCCTGATGCCAAGTGATGTGGAGCACTTTCTCATGTGTCTGTGGCCATCTGGATGTCTTCTTTGCAGAAATGTCTGTTCATGTCTTTTGCCCATTTCTTGATTGGATTATTTGTTCTTTGGGTGTTGAGTTTGATAAGTTCTTTATAGATTTTGGATACTCGCCCTTTATCTGATATGTGGTTTGCAAATATCTTCTCCCATTCTGTCAGTTTTCTTTTGGTTTGTTGACTGTTTACTTTGCTGTGCAAAAGCTTTTTATCTTGATGGAGGTGGCTGGAAGGGAGGGGGGGTGGGAGGGATGAGGTGGCTGGCTGATGGACATTGGGAAGGGCATGTGCTATGGTGAGGAAAGGAGGTTTGGGGGGGTAGGAAAAGGATAAGTGAAACAAGATGGGATTGGCAGGGAGACAAACCATAAGAGACTCTTAATCTCGCAGAACAAACTGAGGGTTGCTGGGGAGAGGGGGGTCGGGAGAGGGTGGTGGGGTTGTGGACATTGGAGGGTGTGTGTACTGTGGTGAGTGCTACGAAGTGTGTAAACCTGGTGACTCACAGACCTGTACCCCAGGGGCTAAAAATACATTATATGTTTATAAAAAAATTTAAAAAATTAAAAAAAAAAGTGGCACAATAAAAAAAAAAAAGGCAGTTAGCACTATAAATTCCCCTCTCACCACGGCCTTTGTATAATCATCCCACAGATACTGATAGATTGTATTTATTCAGTCCAATATCTTTGCCAATTTTCCTTGAGACTTCCTATTTTATCCATGGATGATTGTTTCATTCACAAATATCTGGAGACATTCTTATTGTCTTTGTTTTCAATATCTAGTTTGATTCCATTGAGGTCAGAGCAAATTCTCTCTATTGTTTTCATACTTTCCAATTTACTAAAGTTTGTTTAATTGTCCAGGATACAGTCTACCTTGATATGTGTTTATCAGGTTTTTGAAAAGAATGTTCTCTTGTTAGGTTGAGTGTTATATAAGTGTCTATTAGATCTTGTTGGTTGATGGTGCTATTGCATCTTCCTATAATATTATTTAATTTATGTTTATTCTACCAATTGTTGAAAGAGAAGTGTTAACATCTTGTACTATGATTGCAGACATGCTTTCATCTCTTTTCTTTCTGTAAGTTTTTGCTTCCCATATTTGACAGATTGTTTTTAAGATTGCTCTGTATTTTTGGTAAGTGAAATTTTATCATTAACTTCACTCTTCATTTCTGGTAATGGTTTTTTAAAAACTTACAAGTCTATTTTACTTGTTATTAAATATTAAATAGCCACTCCTACTCTTTTTTTTTCAAGTTTTATTTATTTTTTTGAGAGAGGGAGAGCACAAGCAGAGGAAAGGTAGAAGGAAAGGCAGAGAATTCCATGCAGACTCCACTCTGAGTGGGAAGCCTGACTCAGGGCTTGATCTCACAACCCATGAGATCGTGACCTGAACCAAAATCAAGAGCTGGCTGCTTAACCAACTGAGTCACTCAGGTGCCCCTCCTGTCCTCCTTTGATTAAGGTGCCTATAATAGGTCTCTTTCTACACTTTTTCTTTCAACCTATGTACATTATAATTAAAATTAATTTATTTTTACAGCATATTTGTGTCATATTATTTAATCCACTCTGTCAATCTCTATTTTTTAAGTGTTGTATTTAAACCATTTATATTCAGCATAATTATTGCTATGTTAAGGCTTAAATTTGCCACTTGTATTTTTTGATATGTGTCTGTTCTATGTTTCTCTGTTTTCTTTTTCCTATCTTCTTGTGGACTACTCGAACATTCTTTTTAGAATTTCCTTTTGAATTCCCTATATTATTTTGAGTGGATGTCTCTTATTGCTTTTTTAGTGATTGTTCTAGGTATTGCATTTTATATATAAAAATTATCACAGTCTACTGGCATTGACATACCAACTTGAGTCAGGTGTAGAAAACTTACATCTCTTTATTACTCTTTTTCCTCTCCTAATTAAATATAATTTACAAATATTTTCTGTAAATACATTTAGTACCACATCAATCATGAAAAGACTTGGAAAACACAAAATGAGAAGTCAAGTCTATCATATTTACCCATATTTTTGCTCTTACTGTGTTCTTTCTTCTGGCTTTGTGTTCAAATGTTCCTTCTTGAAATGTTACCTTTCTATTTAGAGAACTTTCTTTAACTATCATTCCTTCAACTATTATTTATTCAACTACTCCACCTATTTAGGATAGGTCTGTTGGTGACAAATTCAAAGTTCACTTTCAAGAGAGAATGTCCAGATTTCCCTTTCTCTCCTGAAGGATATTTTCATTAGGTATAGGATTCTGAATTTTCAGTCCTTTATTTCAGCACTTGGAAAATGCAATGGTACTCCCATATCCTGTCATTCAGTTTTTCTTCTTTATACGTAAACTTTTTGTCTCATTACTTTCAAAATTTTGGCTTTGTCTTACTTTTCAGAAGTTTGATTATGATGTGTCTTGCCATGAATTTCTTTATATTTGTCCTTTTTCAAGGTTTTCCCACCTTCTTGAATATGAAATCTTCTATTTTCTGCCAGATTTGACATTCAACCCTTAATTTTTAGAGTACTTTTTTAGCTCTACCTTTTCTCTTCTCTTTCTGGAACTCCAATGTTATGGATGCTACATCCTTTATTATGGTCCTACAGATCTCTAAGGCTTTGTTTGTTTGTTTGTTTTTTCCCCCTTATCTATTTTCTCTTCGTTGTTCAGTTTATTTTCTATTTTACTATCTTTAAGTTCACCAACTTTTTGACTCTGTCCTTAGCATTCTGCTGTTGATCCTATTTATTCATTTAAATGAAAAAATTGGGGGGGTTATTTTCATATTAGGTTCTAAAATTTCCATTTGGGTCTTCTTTATATCTTGTACTTATTTGCTGAGACATTCCATTTATTCATTTGTTTTGAATGTGTCCATAATCACTTGTTGAAGACTTTGTATGGTGGTTATCTTAAAATTTTTGACAGATAATTCTAATATCTAACAACTCTAAGATTATTTCCTCTTATCATAGTGATTTTATTTTTGTATTTTCTCATGCAAAAATCAATACACAAAAATCTATTGCATTTCTTTACACTAAAAATGAATTGTTGGAAAAATATTAAGAAAACAATCCTATGTACAATTGTATCATAAAAAATAAAATACTTAAGAGTAGATTTAAACAAGGAGGTGAAAAACCTGTATATTGAAAACTACAAGAAAAATTTATATATTGAAAACTATAAGGCATTAATGAAAGAAATTGAAGAAGTCGTGAATAAATAGGAAAAATATTTTGTACTCATGAATTGGAAGAATTTGTATCATTAGAATGTCCTCACTGCCTAAAGCAGTCTATAGATTCAATGCAATTCCTACCAAAGTTCCAGATGTTTTTCACAGAAATAGAACAAACTATCCTAAAATTTGTGTGGAACCACAAAAGACCTTGAATAGTTAAAGCAATCTTCAGAGAGAACTGACAAGTTTTTGGCCACTTCATTTAAGTTGTTGAATTTGTTGGTTTATTATGTAATTATATGCTTTTATTATTCTTTTAACGTCAACATTCTAAATATTCAACCTGTTACTTCTTAGACACTGAGATTCCTCTTTAGGATGGTTTTATGTCTGTCTATTCACTCTTCATCTTCAATAACTCTGAACTTGCATTCTAGTAAAAACAAGGGCGACTTTAGTTGCAAGAAACAACAGCAAAAAACCATGTGTCAGTTGACTAAAACAATTAGGAATCAATGTCTCCTGAAAAAAGTATCTGTATTAATCATTTGGATGCACATAACAGGTAATTTGACTCAAGATGGCTTAACATTATCTGGGTAGTTTCAGAGAGAGCAATTTCAATAGTTCAAGGATCAAGAGCTGTCCATCTTTTTATCTTGTTATTTTTGTTTATTAATTGGAATTATTGTCACCAATAATTCACAAAAGGCTCACAAAAGGCTGTATCTGTTCCAAGAATCACATACAGACACAAGGGCAACCAGTGAAGAAGAGGAATATATACATTCTCTAATAGCTGATCTTTTGCTTATGCTGCTTGGAAAAAGTGAAAGTGGTCTGTCAGTGAGAGTTCACTAGACTTTATAAGCATTTCTATTTTCCCTGGTCTCCTCAAATTCTCACAGAATTCAGGTTATCGTTATTACCATATCCTTTGAAATAACCTTCTTTCCCAAGTCTTCCTAGTTCTTACTCTTCTTCCTGCCTGGAGATAACTCACATTCTAGTTATCAGCATATTTCTTCTTGGGCTTTTTACACAGGTACCAGAACCTTTAGTAATTTCAAAGTTCTAGACCAGATGCAACATATTTCTGAGAAAGTTTATTTTAGATAATCTGCCCAATTCCTCTTTATCAGGGTTTGTCAAATCTACAATAATTAAATTCCAGTTATTCTAGTTGTCCATCAATTATATTAAACTTAAGGTGGAAATAAGTGTAACTATCATATGGGGCAGTTGCAAAAGTTCAATGTAAATCACATAAGATAGTGTATGGCCGAAAGTTGGTGTTCAAAAAATGTTAGCTTTTATCCCTCACTAGTCTTTCATACCCCAACTGCTGGCAAAGAATGCATAGCACCATGATTATTGAACCAACTGGGACTCATCTTCTGAGTTAAATGAGTGTATGTATTTATTGTCCCTTGGAACACCATAGCCACATGGAAGAGATTGAAAGCCCGAATAGACTCTCAATTTGTATTAGAAAGGAAGAAGGTAGAAATTGCCTACTGGGTAGAAAATCATAACAACTTCCAACAATTATTGAAAAGATTTGCTAAAAAGAAATCTTTGTTATTGATCTTCATATTCAAGCTCTGGAACTTTATGTCCCTAGCTTGCATTTATCTTAGTCTCCTAACAGGAAATTTAAAACCACATCGGGTAACTTGAAAAAAAAAAAGTTTAAAGTGCTATTGTCCAACACGTAGAGTTTTTCTCAAATAGAATTTAAAGAAGTGGGTGGGGAGTAGCAAGATCAGATAAAAAGGAAACAAAATAGATCTGGCTTACTTCAGTAGTAAAAGCTTGAGATGGAGAAGCTTAACACATCTTGTGAGGCAAGTGGTAAAATCCTGGGCTGGAAATCATAAATGGATGCAATTTGAAGATTGACTGCTAGTAATGTATAAATGTAGGGAAGTCACTCTATTCCACTGAGTTGCACTCGTTCATTTATTCATTTATTTATTTAACAAATATTTAACAGACTGCTGCTTTGTGCTAAACACCGAAATAGGTACTGGAGACACAGAACTGATAATTCAACCATGATATCTGTGCTTTTAAGGAGTGTGCAGTCTGGCAAGTAGGACAGACAATAAGGAATTCAGTCTTCTTTCTTTTCTCTTGGTCATTCTAGCTGAAGTTTTAACATTTTGTTGATTAAAAAAAAAACAAATCTTGTGGTATCACTGATTTTCTATATTGCTTTTATATTCTGTATTTGCTCTCAAATTTTATTTTTCCTTTGTAACTTCTTACTTCTGGTTTAGGTTGCTCTCCTAGTTCTAGTTAAGGTAGAAAGCTAGGTTAGTGATTTGGGTCTCCTTTTTAAAAATATAGGTGTTTATGGCAATACATTTTCCTCTAAGAACTGCTTTCTATGCATCCTCTAAGGTTGTTTTTTTGTTTGTTTTTTGGTATGTTATATGTTTATTTTTGTACATATTACAGGATTTTCTAATTCTCCATGTGATTTCTTCTTTAACCCATTGTTATTTAGGAGTGTGTTGTTTAGTTTATACTTAATTATGAATTTTCTATATTTCCTTGTTATTATTTGTTAATTTCATCCCATTGTGGTAAGAGAACATACCTCATATGATTCTAGTCATTTTAAATTGATTAAGACTTGTTTAAATGTGTTTCAACCTAACATATGGTCAATAGGGAGAGCATCCACTTGAAAGAATTCTTATTGCTAAGTGAAGTGTTCTATGGATGTTTATCAAGCCTTGTTGACCTATAGTGTTGCTTAAATCTTCCATTGTTTGATTGCTTTTCTGTTTAGTTTTATTTATTACAGAAATTGAGGTACTGAAGTCTCCAATCATTGTTACCAGATTGATATTTTTACTGAAATATAATTGACATACAATATTATGTTAATTTCAGGTGTATAACATCATACCATACTTGTATATACTGCAAAATGGTCACCACTATAAATCTAGTTAACCTCCATCACCACACAGTTAAAATTTTGTTTTCTCATGATGAGAAATTTTAAGATCCACTCTCTTAGAAACTTTCAAATATACAACACAGTATTATTAATTAACCTAGTTACATTTAATGTAATAATTGGTTTATTAGGGTTTAAGTGTGCCATTTTGCTATTTGTTTTCTATAGGTCTCATGTCTTATTGCACCTCTATTGTTCCATTACTGTCTTCTTTTGTGTCAAATAATTATTTTCTAGTGTGCAATTAAATTATTTTGTTTCACATTACTATATATTTTTTTCAGTTATTTTCTTAGTGGTTGCCCTGGGGATTATGATTAACATCCTAATTTATAACAATCCAGTTCCAATTAATACAAACTTACTTTCAGTAGTATCAAAAATTTTGCTCTTATATGGCTCAGTCCCCACTCCCTTTGTGCAATTGTTATCATACAAGTTACATCTGTATGCCTTAAACATCTGCACAAATTTATAAATTATACATCTTTACCAACTCATATTATGTTTTATGAAATTTTTTATTAAATAAGATAGAAGAAAAAGAATTATAATAAAAACATATTTATGCTGCCTTTTATATTTACCCATATAGTTACCTTTACCAATGATCTTAATTTTTTCATGTAAATCCAAGTTATGATCTAGTGTTTTTCATTTCAATCTGAAGGACACTCTTCATTCTCTTCATTCTTGTAGGGCAGGTCTGATTGAAAATCTAATTCTCTAAGTTTTTATTTATCTGGGAATGTCTTTCTCCCTTATTTTTGGAAAGAGAGTTTTTATGGATATAGAATTCTTGGTTGACATTTCTTTTATCACTTTGGATTTTAAATATTTTCTCTCTTTCATCACATACTTGTTTTCTAATGAGAAACAAGCTAATCATTATTCTCACATGTTCTTTTAGTTCTTTAAGTTTGCTTGCACTAGTCCTTTAAAAATATTTAAAACAGCTGATTAAAATGTTTGCCTTTCCCTGCTTTTGCAGAGCCTTAAGTTCAGTCAGATGAGAATTTAGGGCCTTCTCAGGTCTTTCTTGGGTATCTACACAGCCCTACACATGGGTATAGAATTCTGTATTTCTAGCAACATGTTATATCTTTTCAAAGGCCCTCCATCCCCCAAATTTCCCTCATAATTTTTTTGTCAATCTTTCTTTGCCCTGTTACTGCCACCTCAGGCAGCAACAAGGTTCAGCAATGGGGGTCAATGGTTTTTGACAAATGCCCTTGGAGAATATCTGTGTTTGCACTGAGCAAGCTCTGTATGATGATTTCAGGTCAAATAAAAACATGACCTACAGACTGGAATTTTCAGAAAGATGCCAGATAGTTCACTGAATGACTACTCTGAGAGTTTTCTTTTGAAAACTTCCAAATTCTTTCTGCCCCCTCTGGTTTCTGTTAAGGTGCTGTTTTCTACAACTACTGCAGTTGTGAGACTGTTGGTTTTCAAAGATAACTGTGAAACTGAGAAGGGGATGGGAAAAGAGCAAATCAAAACACCACAAATAGCACTGTTCTTTATGAGATTCACCTATTTTCTTGAATAAATTCTTTTAGATTTTTGCAACTCTTTAGTTAATTTGCAACATCTTGGGAAAGTTGGTATTGACAATTTTTGTTAATGTTCTTGTTGATTTTGTGAAGGGATAGCTTTATGTAGGTCTTAACTCTACCATCTCTGCTGGTGTCTGGCCAGAGAATTAAACACGTAATTATGATGAAATATACTTAGCATTTTTTTTTAAAGATTTTATTTATTTATTTGTCAGAGAGAGAGAGAGGGAGAGAGAGCAAGCACAGGCAGACAGAATGGCAGGCAGAGGCAGAGGGAGAAGCAGGCTCCCTGCTGAGCAAGGAGCCTGATGTGGGACTCGATCCCAGGACACTGGGATCATGACCTGAGCCGAAGGCAGCTGCTTAACCAACTGAGCCACCCAGGCGTCCCTATACTTAGCATTTTGATAGAAAAAAAAAGATAGCTAAAGAGGTATATATTGGGGAATGTGCTTAGGATCAATGTAGCTTTATATAAAAATTAACATTTAATATGAGAAGTGAAAAATGAGCAGAAATTTTTCCAGGTGAATAGGGCAAGGGAAAAGCCTTTTAGATAGGAGCAAATAGTACAAGCCTTAGAGGTGAGAGGAAGGATGGTCCAATAGAGAAACTGACAGAAATTCAGTAAAGTGGGACTCGAGAGAGAAGCAAGAAATAAAAAACCAAATAAATGCAGTTAAATAATCTAGAATTATTCCAACCACAGTGCAAAGTCTCTAAAGTGTTATAAATTGGGGACTGACTGAGATTAGATACTTATTTTTAGAAGTATCACTCAGACTGAATAGTACAGGGCAGGTCTAATAACCATAGGAGTGAGAGATGATTGCATTCAAGACTAGGTTGGGGGCAGTAGAGAAAAAAGAAAGTCATGGAATTAAAGACATGATTAGTAAAAAATCATCTGACTGATTGGATGAGGGAATTTAAGGAAAGGAGGTAATGAGAGAGAGTCAGAGTCAGAGGTGGTCCTTATGTTTTGATTCACACAACATTGGGCAGTATTCCTTAAATAAGATGAAGAATAAAGATTCAACTAGGTATTTTAAGAGGAAGTTGGATATATAGTTTTAGCCTGACACAGAGGACTCTGATCAAGAAAAGAACCTGTCTTCCCTATCCTTTGGTTTATTTATTTCTTATTTTTTAAAAAGATTTTGTTTATTAATTAATTAATTAATTAGAGAAAGGCAGACAGAGAAAGAGAATTGGGGATGAGCAGAGGAAGGACAAGCAGACTTCATGCTGAGTGCAGAGCCTGATGTGGGGCTCAATCCCAGGACCCTGAGATCATGACCTGAGCAAAAATCAAGAATTGGTCACTTAACTAACTGAACCACCCAGGCACCCCTATCTTTTGGTTTAGAAAGTGTCTTTCCATCTGCAGTGGATGCAGTGATGTATCCCCACTCTGGACTAGGTACCCAATCCTTCAGCTGCCTGGGAGTTGGCATCTGAAGGTTTTAGTTGAAACTCTATGGCATGGCTTTTAGTCAAGAAGTACCACTTTCTCAAGATCACACACTCTGTTGGGACTGACTGACTCAAATGACTGGTTCATGTTAGACTTTGGAAGCCTGGACTTCCTCCCTTGTATTGGAGCAAATATTAAGGGTCCACTCAGCTCGAGTTCCCTATAGTGTCCGCTATAGCTTTTGTTGGGATGGAATCACTGTTCAAAGTTTTCCTTTGCCCAGACAGAAGTATCTCCCAGGTTTTGATTTTGAAATAGCTCCTTAATTAGCATTCTGCATGCAGACCCCCCATCTGAGAGTGTTTCTTTTTTTTTTTTTTTTAAGATTTTATTTATGTATTTGACAGAGAGAGACACAGCAAGAGAGGGAACACAAGCAGGGGGAGTAGGAGAGGGAGGAGCAGGCTTCCCGCTGAGCAGGGAGCCCAATGTGGTGCTCCATCCCAGGACCCTGGGACCATAAACTGAGCCAAAATCAAAAACCTAATGACTGAGCCACCCAGGCACCCCTGAGAGTCTGTTTCTTGAGGAACCTGACCTACAATAAAATCTGAAGAAATATTGGTAATATATCCTACCAAAAAAAGTTGAGTTCCATCCTTGATCTATTTATTTTTTGAATGATACATGCAATCTTTGCTCCCTAGGAGCAGTACTACAAAGGAATAAACAAATGTAGAATTTCTCTGCAGTCTATATCTTTTTTTTTTCCCCCAAGCTAGAGAGAGAGAGAGCACAAGCAGGGGGAGTGGCAGGCAGAGGAGAAGCGCACTTCTGACTAAGCAAGGAGGCTGATGCAGGACTGGATCCCAGGACCCTGGGATCATGACGTGAGCTGAAGGCAGACACAACCACCTGAGCCACCCAGGCGTCCTGCAGCCTATATCTTGATGATAGGTGCTTTTCCAACTCCTCCTTGAATCTGACATTCTTGAGGAATGATGATAATGAATATTTTGACTCTTTAATAACACCTGGATTTGAATATTTTGCAGGAAACCTATCATATTTGTAGAAACCATAAAAATGATTGATACAAAAGAAAAACAAAAATGGTTCTATTTACTGAGATCAGAGTGTATAGATTCATATTTTATCTCACAACATCTTCGTTTGTCCATTTTAAAGTAATTACTTTAACCAGAGGAGTGGTATACTCTAGCTGACAGCCTCCTAAGACCATATGATGTAAACAAATGATTTTTTCCAATGAAATAGGAAGGAAGAGGTTGTAAAGACAAAATTTATAATTATGACTATCATAGCTGAGGCTATCTATTTAAATGTTTTTTTTTTTTTTCTTCATTGACCAAATGACTGATAGGCTTAAGTGGTAGGGGTCCTGAATTGAATGTGATTGAATGGTAAGGTCAATGAGCACCTAGTGTCTGGAAGAACAACAGAGCTAGTCAATATTAAATTAATGAATAAAATAGGAAATATCTTTATTATCCAGCTTTTCAACTGCAAAGCTCTAGTGTCCCACACTTCTCAATAGAGAACAGAAAAAGAAAAATATAGTTACAAAATGATACAACTACCCAAGATGGTAAAAGGAAAAGATTTAACAATAAGCCTTGCTAAGGGTTTATATGGAAAACCAGTTGTAGATAATATACTTAACAATCTTGCTTTCAATGTTGAAACAGTTTTTCAACTGGCCAGGTTTTGGGAAAAGTCACCTTTCACTTTTCATTAAAGTCACAGAATTCATTTGCAACTCAGTAAGGGAGCAACGCCTATGCATCTGTTTCCTTTACATGTTTCTTTTATTTTACTATCAAAGCTGTGTAATTTATAGGAAGTCAATTTGGTTTCCTTACATAGAAACAAGAAGTTACAAATTTCAGAGGTATTTTTTAGGGGTACCGGAAGTTCATAATTTTACTTTAGGTTTAAGAAAAAGAATTGCTTAATTAAGGTTATCATTTGTAACTCTTATTAGTATAAGAAAACCCTAACATAAAATACAGGTCAAATAGCAAATACCTGAGTTAATTCTAAAGAAGATAAAATAAGAACATAGGCGCCTGGGTGGCTCAGTGGGTTAAGTAAGCCTCTGCCTTCAGCCCAGGTCATGATTTCAGGGTCCTGAGATGGAGCCCCACGTTGGACTCTCTGCTCAGCGGGGGGCCTGCTTCCCCCCCCCACCCCCCGCCTGCCTCTCTGCCCACTTGTGATCTCTCTCTCTGTCAAATAAAGAAATAATTTTTTTTAAAAAAAAAGAACATTAGCAAAGAGTATAAATATAGAATTCAAGGTGCCTGTGAAGCAAAAAATATTTTTCTTAAAATGGTTGTGTCTGTAAGAGTCCCGAGTGGCCTGGGATTGTAAAATTCTTATGGTGACAGCAAGATCACCTGTGTGTCATGACTATAGTGAAATCGGTGTCTCCTGTCACAGCTCTGTGACTTGACTAATATCATTTGGCTATTCCTACGTATTTAAATCTACTTTTCTGTTGTCTTATACCTGAATAGCCCTTGAATAGATCTATCTATCCAGCGGGGGAATAACATAAAACCAGGTTGAAATGTCTCATTATAAAAGAATACATAACTCTACATAGGTTTTTGTTTTTAGTATTTCACCTTAAACTTTCTGTCAGGATCAACAAGGACCCTCATTTTGCAAAACCAATAACCGATTCTCTCTGTTTTCATCCATTTAATGCTTCAGCAGCTTATGACCCTGTAGATTTCTCTTTTTTCCCTTCCTCCCTTGCCCTTCCCTCTCTGGCTTCCTCTCCCTACCCATCCCCCAAACCCCTCTCCTCTTCTCCTTCATTTTATCTATTTGGCCTGCATGAGACTCTCTCCAACTTACTGAACATCCCTTCTGTCTCTTCTGCAGAACCTTTTCTATCCTCTTTTGTTTTCTTACATTACTCTATATACATCAACTTCTTAGATGACCCCATCTTGACATTAATGCTATCCAGTTCTCATGACCTATGATCTCTTTGCCACATTCCATACTTGTCTATCAATTGTTTATTCACCCTCTCTATTTCAATAACAAATAGACACCTTGAACTTAAAATGTTCAAAACTAATCTTCATACCAAACTATTTTCCAGTTTTTCATCTCAATTAATGGTATTTTCATCCCATTACCTGAACCTAAAAATACAGAGTCATCTCTGTCTCTTTTTTCTTTTCCTTAAACACTACATTGAACTTTCCTATGAGTCTTTGGGTTCTTCTTTCATACATACAAAATCCACCTCCCCTGCTATCATTGCATTTCAAGCTAACACAAACTCTTGTCTGCCAAAAAGATCTTAATTGGGATCTTTTGACCTTGCAGAAATTGCAAAGCAATCCTTATTTTTATAACTGGATCTTGCTCTATTTTCTTCTTCTTCTTCTTCTTCTTTTTAAAGATGTATTTATTTATTTGAGAAAAAGATAGAGATCGAGCAGGCAGGGGACAGACAAAGGGAGGGGAAGAGAAAGAAACTCAGACTCTCAATTGAGCTTGGAGCCTGATGCAGGGCTCAAGCTCATGACCTGGGTATCATGACCAGAGCTGAAACCAAAAGTTGGATGCTTAACTAACTGCACCACCCGAGTACTCTGGATCTTGCTCTGTTTCTCTTCAACGTACTTACCACCATCTGAATCTATATAATGGTCTTGTTTTGTTGTGTTTACTGCTCTCTGCCACTATTTGAATGTAAGCAGCATGACAGCATCGGATTTTTTTTGTATTCACTGCTATATCTCCAGTGCTGAGAACACTGACAGATGGATAGTTGGTGTTCCATCATTATCTGTTGAATTAATAGATAAATCAATGTATGTGTATGATAGTGAGCAACAAAGTGAGTAGGTCGAAGGTAGTCATACTAGAAAAAGTGCTCAGAAAGGACTTCCCTGAATAATTCCGGAGATTTATTCTAGGCTTTGTTTTGTGCCCAGGAAAGAACTGAGCAGGCAGAGGTGGTGTGCAGATACAAACTCCAAGAAATAAGACACAGAAGCCTTATAACTCAGAGGCACCATACCTTCTTTCCAGCTGTACCTTGCTTTGAGAGGTACCATGATTTTATAGCTCTCAAAACCCTCCTTTCCAAATCATTCATTATATACCAAGCTTCAGCTCTTCCCCATCCCCCCTCCCCTGGGTAGATGAAATTGGCAGTAGCTTGGGAGGGAGTCCCTAGATTGAGCAATCAGAATTTTTTATATAGTTTGTATTAAATTGATTCGTCTTGTGTCAGTTAACGACCAAACATTCATCATGACTTAAGTTTCCAAAATTCAAGCAGCAGTGGTATGTAGACCACAGAGATACAGTGAGGATGACTACGTTGGCTTTTACATGGGTTTTAGGTAGATCCACCTGACTGACAATGTTGTCTCCACATCTAGTCTGACTGTTCCAAAATTTAAAATTCAGCTGAAAATTAGACAGTGGTTGTTTTTATTATCATTTATAAATGGTTGCTATTATTTTCTTTATTTGATTCTGATCATTGAAGACACCACAATATTCTTTCTTTAGGGGAAAGAAATCTGAGCTCTTCTGCTGTATTCTCCTGGATAAATCTTAAAATTATTTTTCTGATGTTATCAAGGTCATTATTAATCTATCATTGTATTCTGTATTCAATACTCAATTTTCTTCCTTCCTTTGGCTGCTGGAGAACTAGTATTAGCAATACCATTACTATCAAAACCACCATCTTCACTACATCTAGCACTTCCCCTGACTCCACCACTGTTAATCTTCTCATGTGAAATTTGTGTAAAAGTTCTTTGTTTCATATTGACTTTTTCGTTTTTTTTTTTTTAAATTAGCCATATTTGTAGCTATAATAAGTAGTTTCCTCAGTGATCTGATTTGGCAATGAAGGATATATATATAGACTGTTATTTTCATAAGCCTGCATTGAAATTTCATACTTACTGTTGGGATTTCTTTTGTTAATTTCCTCCAATAAGTGTTTCCATATATATAATTAGTCCATTGCCAAAGTTAGTTTCTGTTCACCGGGATAGTCTTAATTTTTTCCTACTGAAAGTAGACTAATTCCAGGATACTGAATAAGATAGGTTTATTTTTTTCACTCCTCATTTGATCTCAGTTCAACAAAATATAAAACATTTAAATGTAATCTGGATTGGCCGGCTTCAAATTTCTGCTAATAAACTTTCTTCTTTCTTTTGCAGAATTTCCCACCACACTTTTTTGGGTTAGTGGACCTAAATGCTTTGGTTTATGATTAGGCTACTGTTTCAAAAAGCAGGGGATGGAGGTGGGGGGTGGACAGGTAATCAGTCTTTTGACTATTATAGCATGAATTAAAATAATTGGCTATCATGGGATGAGTTCTAATGCTAACTCCATTATTTAACTTGAGCTGCGTTAAAAGCGCACATTCCACTTTGTTTTCTTGGTAGAATATGAAACAGGAAGTCAACATCATTTAGGACAATGACTTCTCAGAAAATTAAAAAAAAATCATATTTTTATTCATTGCAATTTTTAAAAAAGATTTTATTTACTTATTTGACACAGAGAGAGCACAAGCAGGGGAGCAGCAGGCACAGAGAGAGGGAGAAAGAGGCTTCCTGTGGAGCAGGGAGACCCAGGCAGGGCTGGATCCCAGGACCCTGGAATAATGACCTGAGCTGAAGGTAGATACTTAATGGGCTGAGCCATCCAGGCGCCCTTCACTGCAATTTTTGAAATGTAATTTTTTAAACTAGATTTAATGATTTTTTAGAAAGAGAGGGATCAAGAGAGAACATGAATGGGGGGAGGGGCAAAAGGGGAAGGAGAAGGAAAAAAAAAGACCCTGTCAAGCAGACTCTGCACTGATCACAGAGCCGGACTGGGAGCTCGATATCAGGACACTGAGATCATGACCTGAGCTGAAACCAAGGATCATCCTTTTCACTGGCTGAGCCACCCAAGACCCTGTGAAATGTGACTTTTTTAACAAAGCTTTACACAGGTCTTAGTGTGACTTTGGCAAAATACCCAACACATCATTCATTAATTCCATTTTTTAATCCTTAAAGAAAGAAAGAAAATTAATTAATTTTACAAGACTGTTAGAGTCTTGAGGCCTGTTGAAGGGTACTTGACATGGGGTGTCCAAAGGAGGTTGGCGCTGGGAGTATTTCAGCTTAATCTTTTGTAAGTCATTTTTACTTAGCATTCTTAAAAGGAAATATGTTTATAAGGCAGTAAAGTCTGTTAATTTGTGGCAAACATATTTCTCATATAATAAAGTTAAAAAAAAAACCTATAATTTCATCACGGTTTCAGGGCCATTGACTTTAATGGAATTATGAATCAATAGCATGGATGTTTACTGTTTTTAGAAGTTGCTATTTTCATAAACTTGAAATGCATATTCAGGTATCTCATGCAGTATTCAATAATATAGAAAATCCTAAATCTAAATTGCTATATTTTATTTTGATAATTTTAATTTTTGGGTAGGGACGTTAATCCCAAAAACTAAATTTTTAAAAAAGAATAATTCATCACACCAGCATAACAGCCTTGCTGAATGAAGGTAGATATTAGTATGTAGCAGGTGACAATACTGAGCACAATGACCAACCAGAGCAGTGCAGATAATTAATAAATATTCAGCAAATGTAACTTGATTGCTGTTGTATGCTTTAAAAAGAATTAGATTAATTAAAAGAAAGCACAAGCTAGTGCATGAGAACACATTACATAATGAGCTTGTCTTCCAAAAACTGCTTAGGTTTGAGATCTGCAGACTGCTGACTTTCTTTTTCTGTATCTCTTTAAAAAAATTATTTTTTTAATTTGTAAGATTCTATTTATTTATTTGAGAGAGAGAGAGGGAAGGAGAGAGAGCATGAGAAGCAGTGAGGGCCAGAGGGAGTAACAGGCTCCTCACTGAGCAGGGAGCCCGATGGAGGAGTTGATCCAGGGATCATGATCCCAGGATCATGACCTGAGCCAAAAGCAGTCGCCTAACCGACTGAGCCACCTGGTGCTCACTTTTTTTTTTTTTTTTTTTTCCTTATTCCAGCCAGGATTCTCACTCACAGACCTTTAGCTCTGCTAACCAGCTGGTGCTCTCTAGTGGTTGTGTGAGGCTTTAAACAAGACCTGCTACTTTGTGATCATCCTCTTGCAAGTAGCTTCCTTCCCCAGGCTGGATACCATCACCAAATCCTAGCTTCCCCTCCAGGCATTATCCAGACACATGTCAGATACGAGCTAATAGGACAGTGACTGATGGATGCTGGACATACAAACCTAAAAGTTACAGACTCTTTCCTACTTCACATGTTTTATAAATTATAGTCTGAAAAAAAAGTAGAGATTAGCTCAGCAGAAACTCTAATCACTGATGTTTGGTATTTCCTTTCTTGTTAGTCATTATTCTTAAGTTTCTGTACTGTCAAGATCTGCAACATGGTAGCTATTAAATTAACATTGAATGGATGAATGAGTGAATGAGTGAATGAATCTGTGGTAGAAGCTGTTTCAGGAAAAACAGCCTATGCAGAGCTTATTGAAAAAGAGAAAAAGCTTGGATATGCAAACAAAAACAGGGAAGAGAGAACTTCATGATTGCTTTTCTGAAACACGCTTTTTTCCTACTTCATATGAGTGCTCAGTCATATGGTTTTAATACATTTTCATATGTGATTTTCAGTTTTGTATGATGTGAAGTTTTTCAAAGATTAAATCATCCATTGCATTTTGTTATATAGTATCTACTGTTTCCAGATACGTACAAATACTAGAGGGTCTTTCTTCATTTTGGAGGTCATTGCTTACATAGACAGAAAAAACAAAATCTAATTTAGGCAGGTATTTGACTTGTAGACCAGTGTGTTTGTGGCCTTGGAGGACTAAGATGAAAGGTCTAAGAGAATATAATATCAGCCGCATTACTTGTTACTATAGGAAAAGCTGGTGTAGGGGGAGAGACCAAATCTGAGGTCTTCTAAGTTTTAACCTTGAATTTTCACCATCCCTGGGTTATCTTGGGAAAATAACATAGTATCTCTTATGTTCCTCTTCTTCATTTTCAAAATCAGATAACAATCCATGTTGACACAGAAGTGTAATCCTAAATTCTAATGATATAATGAATATGGAACACATTTAAAAATCACTTCATATTTGAATTACTACTACCATGAGCAATACTCAGGGTAACTATCCTACTCCCCAGCCTGATTCAGTCTTTTTGTTACCCTTATGTCCAGTCAGATGTACTTCTATAGCCTTCCAAGACTTTCAGTCTTATGCCTTTCCTCTGGTCTTGAACTTGGCCTGTATTGTAAACAGGGAATACTTTGAGACAGTTCTAGCTTTTATCAATATCTTCACTCCCCAGTACCTAGCAATACCTAGCACACTACCTAACAAAGAATCTGTGCTTAGAATTCTTTTAAATATTTGGACCATGAATGAATAAATATAGGGCATATATTCATTGGGGATGTATCAGCAAAAACAGATGATAAAATCTACAGCAAAGGGTCCTATAATTTTTTAAAAAGATAATTCTGTGATAGTTTATGGTCTTGTACTTTAAGACACTTTTGGTGTAAATGTACTTATATGAATGCTATGAAGACAGTAGTAAGCCAATAAGAGGGACTTTAGGTTGCGTTATCAAGGAAGATCTTGAGGAAATGATGTTTGAATTGACATCTTGAGACGTATCACTTCTATTGTTAATATAAGTCAAATAGGCAGATGGAATATATATTGATCTAGCCATCAATAGGTACATGGACATTTACAGTATGGTTAATGAGTGTATTTGAGTTCAATAACAACAAATTCCCCAACTTAATTCCTGTATATGAAAAGGTCAATGGGAAAACTTCATGACATAATATGATTCTTTGCATGAATCACTTCCATAAGTGAAACCTCCATCAAGGTTTCAAAAGTAAATAAATAAAAGCTACAGGAAATCAGGAAGTAGCTTCTTAGCTGCATATTTTAAGTGTGAAATACAGTATTAAATTATTTAAGGAATTTTATGAATCAAAATGTTATTTTATTATAGATTCTTTTGAATATTTAATAATAAAATAGTTCAATTTAAACTAGTTTGATATGAATTTGTATAGATGTTTTTAATTCAAGTATAATTAACATACAGTATATATTAGTTTAGGTATACAATATAATGATTCAGCAATTTTATACTCTTTTCTAGGCTCATCAAAATAAATGCACTTGTATTCCCCCTATTGCCTCACCTACCTCCCCTCATTTTTTCACATATGGATAACCAGATGTGCTAGCATCATTTGTAGAAAAGTCAGCCCTTCCTCTCCTGATCTGCAAAGCCACTTTTGCTATAACTGTTTGTATATCTGTGCACCTGTTTCTGGGATCTTTTTTCTCGTTTATTTGTCTATCATCCTTACACAGATACTGTGCTGCTTTAATATATATATATATGTATTACTATCCAGTAAATTTTGTAATCTGGTATAAAAAATAGATTGTTAGAACTCTAACATATTTTATGTAAATCTTAAGCCACAACAAAATATATGTATAGAAGTTATATACACACACAGAAGAGAAAGAAGTCAAAGCATACTGATGCAAAAGATCAGCAAAACACAAAGGCAGACATCAAGAGAGAAAGATACATATAAAAAAATAAGACTAAGGGAAAAGAACAGGATGGCAATAGTAAATCCTTCTCTTTCAATAATTACTTAAAAAGTAAATAATTAAACTCCCCCATAAGAAAGACACTGAGTGCTTGAATGGGCAAACAAATGGACAAAGCACAAGACCTAACTGCATGCTTTCTAGAATAAACTCACTTTAGCTACAAAGGACACACATGAGCTGAAAGTGAAAAGTCAGAAAAAGATATTTCATGCAAATGATAAAGAGAGCAGAGGTGGCTATATTTATATCATAAAAAACCAGACTTTAAGTTAAAAACTGTCACAAGAGTCAAAGAAGGACATTACATAGTGATAAAAGGATTAATTGAGAACATATAACAGTTACAAATATATATGCACTCAACATCAGAGCACCCACATATATAAAACAAACATTGACAAACAGAAAGGAGAAATAGAACAGCAACACAACAATAGTAGGAGACTTGACTACCCCACTCTCAACAACGGATGGAACATCCAGGTAGATATCAATAAGGAAAACAACAGACTTGAGCATATTTTAGACCAAACGAACCTAACAGACATATAGAAAGTTCTCCACTCAATAGCAGAACACACATCTTCTCCAACACACAGAAACATTCTCCAGCATAGATTACATGTTAGGTCCCAACACAAATCTTACAACATTGAAGACTGAAATCACGCTAAGTGTCTTTTCTGACTACAGGGGCATGGAATTACAAGCCAGCAGCAGAAGGGAAACTGGAAAATTCACAAATATATAGACATTAAACAAGTTCTCTATGAGAGATAAGACAAAATGGATCAGATATTTCTGGAGCTGAAAGCCTTGGGCAACAATGGGCAGAGCAAATTATTAAAAACAGGGCTTGCTAAGTCTTAGTAAATAGTCATGGGTATAGTATGAATAAGTAGACAAATCATGCCAGAAAGACCTCATATTCTTGGTAGTTTTACACTAATGTGTCTGAAAAAGACTCATGATAAAGTATATGTGGTGTTCATTGAGATATTTGATAAAATATTCCATAATACCAATCTCCATGAAAGAAGTTTTACTCAGATTAGGTATCATTAGTTGGGAGAGAGATCATTAGCTATATGCCAGATGTATTGTCTTTGCTCCCATCTTCTCCCACTTTTACGGATGCTTCAATTAACATAATGAATATGCAAATGGCACACAACTTGGATAGCTAATGCACTGACAGAGTCATACACTCTAGACACTCTGAAATTCAGAGAGAATGAGGAATCTGACAAGATGAATCTTTTAAGTTTGTGTTAAAACCTAAACCGAAAAAGTAATGGGGTGGGGAGAATTACCTTAATTTATAGAGGCACAAAAAAGCACGAGGGGGAGTTCAGTGACCACGTTCTTTACTTCCACAATGATTTGCATACTTATTATAATTACTGGCTTCCAGTTCATGAGGAACTTGATCATGTTCCTTATTAGAACAGTCTTCTTTTGAGCATTGGAAGCTCTAAACCTGACAAAGACAGATCTTGGGTGAAATAAGTGACGGGGATTAAGGCATGCACTTGTGATGAGCACTGGGCGATGTTGGAAGTGCTTAGTCACTACATTGTATACCTGTATGTTAACTAGCTGGAATTTAAGTAAAAACTTTAAACAATGTAAAAAACCCCCACCATATCTTGGGTAAAGGAAGCAGTTTTCTTCAAGTGGATTATTAGGTGTAATGACGGGAGGGGAGCACTTTGTAGTTGAATCCTAACTCCATGTGTGGATTCATAGACCTGTACATTCTGTCTATGGCACCAGCTGGTGTCACTAGTGTGCCTTCAGAAAGTCATTTCGGCATCCCGCCCAGCAGGTTGCTTATGGAGGAGTAAATTCCTCACGCGGGAACTGACTCCCAAACTTTCTATTCTGCAAAATGTCAAATGCCAAGAGTGTGTGGAAAATCATGATGACAAAGAAGATGTTCTATAACGTTGTGAATGGTGGTGCTAGCAGAAGCATTGCAGGTAGAGAAGTGAAATCGACTCCTAACATATGTGATTATTCCCATGAACACAGAGCACTATCCGGGGCATGATGGAAGATCCTTATGTAATAGGTCTGCCATCGAGGTTGGCTGGCTTCCCTTGGAAATCTTTGGTCTTTGCCTTTAACAGGCTGGGCATTTGGCAGAGGTTTTAGCAAAATCGGCCGTGATGGCAGAGGGCCTTATTGTATGAGCATTTGTAACTTCCATCCTTACTGTCCTGGATCATTTTACAGGTGTTCATTTAATAAGATCCAGGATATCTGAGGAAAGAGGCTGACTGATATCCACAGGAGAGGTCACTTTGTCCACCCAATTATTGGTAAATAACATCAAAAGTTGAAGACTCTTGGTGAAAAATGTACAGCAGGAACATAACAGGAATTTTTAGCCAAAATTGTGCTACTGTATCTGTGAAAATATCAAATGTAATTGTCATTAAGTCACTCCTAAATTTAAAAGGCTGATTTTTGTCCCTCCAGCTCTGTTGTGTGCCTTCTACAGCTCATTCTTTGCCCTGGAAGATTGACCCGTGGAGACAAACTTGCCCTGGGCCTCCCACTTACTGATTTAGGGACAGAAAAGCAGAGGAATGAGATGAGAGTTGGGCTAATGGGCCCGGGCCCCCTCTGTGAGAGCAGAACTGGCTGTGCTCCAGGCAGGGTTGCCTGATCTACTCAGCAATCTTTCCTCAGTCTTCTGCCTCACCAGTCAAGTCTTCTGGTGCAAAGCTTTCACTTTCTGTTCTCGATTTGCTACAATGACCAAAGAGTTGGGATTTATGTGTCAAACTTTAAATTTCATCTCAACGTATAAAAGTAATATTTCCAGAATTATATTACTCCTTTGAGATTGGCCTCGAGGGAATTTTTTAGTGATAAGAAAGTTCCCAAACTGGATTTGAGTGGTGGTTGCACAAATCTGTATGTTTGCTAAAAATCAGCTAATCATGTGCTTACAAGGAGTGCATTTTATGGTATATAAAGTAAACCTCGCTAAAGCTGAGGAAAAAAATCTGAAATTTCCGGCCTGTTTTGTGAATATTGGGCTTTCTTTTCAAATACCAGAAAAGGTAACTGAAAAATATGGTTTATTTCCCAAGTTCTCCACACCCCTTAATTTTTTTTTTCTATTTAAGATGTCTTTAGAATGGTAAAAATTGCCAGTGTTTATTTTCTTCAAATTGTATTATTAAATTATTAGCATGATTTGTAAGCAATGTTGTTTTTGGATCAGGAAATTTAACTGTTAGGTAATTGCAAGCTATTATATTGAATCAAATATCACTATATTAGGAAGTGTAATTGAAAATTCACATATTTTGGCTAAATCAGGAGACACCTACGTATCCTATAACTCTAAAAGGTGTACAATTTCCATTTGCCTGACTTTATGTGTTAATCAGGGAGCATTTTTTTAAAGAACCACATACTGGGTTCCTGGGTGGCTCAGTCGTTAAGCAACTGCCTTCAGCTCAGGTCATGATCCCAGGGTCCTGGGATCCAGGCCATCAGATTCTCTACTCAGCGGGAAGCCTGCTTCTCTCTCTCCCACTTTCCCTGCTTGCGTTCCCTCTCTCTCTCTCTCTCTCTCTCTGTCAAATAAATAAATAAAATCTTTAAAAAATGAAGAACCACATATGATGTTAAATTCAATATGTGGTGGACAGTTGAGAAAATCACATGTTATCTAGGTCAAGAGAAATAAACTGAAAAAAAAAAGAAAACACTTCCTTTGTGGTTCTCACCAATAGATGAAAAACTCTGCGCCCTTGTTTGTACTCTGAGTGGACAATTAGAGGACTAGCTCTGATTAACAGCAGATTTTACTTTTTAATTACATATCATACTTAAAAATAAAACGCACACATATATACACATATATTCACCCACATCGAAGATGGAAGACGAAGACAGATATATGACATTGAATTTACAATTGAAAAAGAGGAGTTCCGGCCAAACATCCCAAGTGAAATTTAAAGGTATGGAATTCAGTTTTTTTTTTTTTAATTGGTGTGGGTTAATATGAGTATGGATTTAATATGGGTTAATATTAATATGAATATGAATGTGGACCATAATTTCCAATATTCTATTTTTTACTGTTCTTGGACTATTTTAATTTTTGGTGTTTTTCTCTTTCTGCCTCTGTCTTGTCTTTCTGTCTCATTTATCAAGGCGAGGACTAACAATTATTTAAATTTTTAAAGAGTTTATTTACTTATTTGATGCAGAGAGAGCACAAGCAGGGGGAAAGGCAGAGGGAGAGGGAGAAGCAGGGTCTCCGCAAAGCAGGAAGCCCAAAGTGGGGCTCGATTCCAGGACCCTGATCCTGACCTGGGCCGAAGGCAGACGCTTAACCAACTGAGCCACCCAGGTGCTCCAAGTTATTTTCTTTTAAAGTAACACCTTGAAGGGTCCTGGGATCCAGGCCCACATCAGGTTCCCTGCTTAGTGGGAAACCTGCTTCTCCTTCTCCTGGTTCCCCTGCTTGTGTTCCCTCTCTCACTGGTTCTCTCTCTGTCAAATAAGTAAATAAAAATCTTTAAAAAATAAAGTCAAATAAATAAATAAAAATCTTTAAAAAATAAAGTAAGTCATATAATCATATAATTTCCTAAGGATTCTCAGGAAAAATACAAATAAGTTAAAATTAATAAAATTAAAATGAATATTTAGTGCCACTCATCAACCTCTTTATCATTCATAAAAATGGCATCTTTAATACCAGTTTTTAATTCAGTGTGTCAAAAACTTTAAAATATGTTTTTCACCAGATGGAAAATTTTGTTTTGGAAAATAGAGATATTAACCTGAAAGACCACAAATGTAATGGCTCTTCTGTGCAAACTTTTTTTTTCACACTCAGTTTGTAGATGCCACTCTGAAACCAGAATGTGTTTTGGTTGAGGAAAGGAGCTCAGGAGGCTGCCAATGATAAATGTGCAACTCCTAGCTATTTAAGTGGCGTATACTGATACTTATCCTTTACCAATGTATCCTTCGCTAAGAGTAAAGTTTGCTAATATTTAGTAAAGCTTGCGGTATGACATACATTTAAATCTAGTTGACAATTTAAGCCCTGTCATTATACACAGAGATTTTATTTAACTTTGTGATTATATATTTGTATATATTTTCTCATGTCTTGGTCCTAATGGAAATAAGAAATTACATTTTTTTGCTACTATCTAAAGCTTCAGAATCACTATAGAAATAGAATTACTAATAATATAGTTACTTAAAGCAGATTGAAATGTTTTTGCTGGGCTTTTTGTCCTTAGAATATATTCTATTAGGCAAGTACAGTCAAATTATGTTAAATTGCTTGAGGGGCACCTGGGTGGCTCAGTCAGTTAAGGGTCTGCCTTCAGCTCAGTTCACTGTCTCAGGGTCCTGGGAACAAGCCTCCCCATGCCCCACAGTCAGGGCTTCCTTCTCAGTAGGGGGTCTTCTCCATCTCCCTTTGCCTCTCCCCACTTGCTTGTGCATACATGAGCACTCTCTCTCTCAAATAGCTAAATAAACTCTTTTAAAAAATTAAAAATAAGAAAAATGAAATTGTTTGAAATACTTCCTCTCTACGGGTTAGAGCCCTTTACTTCATATTCCATTTTATTTTGGGGGATCACTTTTTTCATTTTGATGTAATTATAATTATGTATGAATATACATATTATGCAGTCATAACAATATACATAATGCCTATTATATAATTAGAATCATTTTATCATTATTTAAAACATTTATATATTTCTAAAGTCTGTATAGCAAGGTACTTCCAGAGATCTTCAGCTCCCAAAGATCCAGCTTCTGTCTTGTTGCCTTCACCCTGCTCTCTCCCTCCATACATTTCAATCCTATATACAGCCTAATATTTCTCTATTAAGTGGGTATACACCATACTTCATTCAACTAGTTCCATTACTGGACACTTAAGATGTTTACATTCTTTTTCTAGTCTACCCCTGTTATAAATCGCATTGCAATGCCTCGCACATATGTCTTTCCATATATTGCCGATGTGTAACTCGGGTGTTTTCCTAGAAGACAGACTGCTGGATGTCAACATAAATGTTTATACAATTTTGCTAGTTTTCCCCCAAATATCCTCCACAGGATTGTACCATTCTATGTCACAATGATCATTGAATGCAAACATCTTTTTGAAATACTGATTAAATACTGATATATCTCTAGGATATACCCATGAATGCAATTGCTGGATTATATGATAGCCCTATTTTTAATTTTTTGAGGGATTGCCATTCTGGTTTCCTAGTGACTGCACCATCTTACATTTTCACCAACCGTGTGCAAGGGTTCAAAGTTCTCCACACCCTCACCAACACCTGTTAACTCTTTTTGGTAGTAGCCATTCTGACAGACGTGAAGTGATATCTCATTATGGTTTTGTTTGCATTTCCCTGATGATTAGTGACATTGAACAACTTTTCATGTACTTGGCCATTTGTAGGCCTTCTTTGGAAAACTGTCTATTCATATCCTCTGCCCATTTTTAATAATTTTTTCCTAACTGAGTTGTATAAGTTGTATGCATTCCTTATATATTTTGAATGTTGACCATTTATCAGATAGTTACATAATTTTCCAATGTTTTCTCCCTCTATTTTGTTTTTATTCCTAGTTCCTTAATGTTTAAAGTTAGATGGTTTATTTGAGGGGTGCCTGGGTGGCTCAATGGGTTAAAGCCTCTGCCTTCGGCTCAGGTCATGATCCCAAGATCCTGGATTGAGCCCTGCGTAGGGCTCTCTGCTCAGCAGGGAGCCTGCCTGCCCTCTCTGCCTGCCTCTCTGCCTACTTGTGATCTCTGTCTGTCAAATAAATAAATAAAATCTTAAAAAAAGAAGTTAGATGGTTTATTTCAGATTTTTCTTTTAATAGAAAATGTAGTTATTTATCGTTATAAATTTCTCTCTTAGAAGTGCTTTTGGAGCATTGGGTGTGGTATAAACAATGAATTTTGGAACACTGAACAAAAATTAAATTAAATTAACTTTTAAAAAAAAGATTTGCCAGGGTCCTTGGAAAATCTAAAAAGAAAAGGGGGCTTTTGTTGCATCCTTTAAGTTCAATGTATTTTCACGTTTGTTTCAAGATTTTTTTAAATTTTCATTTTGGTTTCTTCTTTGACTTGTTAGTTGTTCAGGAGTGTGTTGCTTTATTTGACGTATCTGTAAATTCTCCAGTTATCCTGCTGCCTTGATGTGTAGTTTCATACTATTGTCATTGGAAAAAAATCCTTGATACCATTTCAGTCTTCTTAAATTTGCCATGACTTCTTTTGTAGCCTATCATATGATCTATCTTGGAGAATGTTCTGTGTGCATTTGAGAAGAATGTGTTTCCCACTGTTGTTGGATGGAATGTTCTGTGTATGTCTTTTAGGTCCATTTTGTCTAAAGAAATAGCTCACATCCCAGATTTTTGTAGTGATTTTTCGTTTGGATGATCTATCTGTTGTTGAATGTGAAGTATTGAAATCCCCTGTTATTAGGACATTGTTGTCTATTCCTCCCTTTCACATCTGTTAATATTTGTTTGATGTATTTAGCTACTCTGATGTTGGCTGCATATATATTTATGATTGTTATATTCTCTTGATAAACTGAGCCCTTTATCATTACATAATAACCTTCTTTGTCTCTTGTTACAGTTTTTGACTTAACCTCTACATTGTCTTATATAAGTATAGCTACCTCTGCTCTCTTTAGTTTCTATCTGCATGGGGTATCTTTTTCTATCCCTTCTCTTTAAGTCTATGTGTATCCTTAAAGATGAAGTGAGTCTCTTGTATGCAGCATGTAGTTGTGTCCCATTTTTTTTTTTTTAATTTATCTAGCCACTCCATATCTTTTGATTAGAGTATTGGATCTGTTAAGAATTAGAATAATTCTAATTCTTCATATGAAAAGACATAAAACAGCCAAATATCAGGTAATAAGATGGCATTAGTAATTCCCTTATTCTTTTCTCCTTCTCTTGTGGCCTTCCTTTGTGAACTGACTTTTCATAGTGGTATGCTTTGATTCCCTTGATTCCCTTTCCTTTTTTTTTTTTTTTTTAAAGATTTTATTTATTTATTTGACAGAGAGAGAGCACAAGTAGGCAGAGAGCCAGGCAGAGAGAGAGAGAAGGAAGCAGGCTCCCCGCTGAGCAGAGAGCCTGATGTGGGGCTCGATCCCAGGACCCTGAGATCATGACCCGAGCCAAAGGCAGAGGCCCAACCCGCTGAGCCACCCAGGCACCCTGATTCCCTTTTCCTTTAATGTGTGCATCTGCTGTAGGTTTTGCTTTGTGATTACCATGAGGTTTATATAAAACATCTTATAGATATAACAGTCTATTTTACACTTATAACAACTAATTACAATTGCATGCAAAACTCTACCTTTTAAATGCCTATCTTTTATGTTTTTGATATCACAATTTACCTCTTTTTATATTGTGTATTCATTAGCAAATTACTGTAGCTATAGTTATTTTCAAGAATATTTTCTTTTAACCTTTATACTAGAGTTAATTTTTTTCCAAACGTTTGTGGAAAACTTCTGACATTTCTCAATGAACTTAATTAGACATAAAAATTTTGCATATTGAACAAGTATCCATCGATTCTTGCTTCATTTTCTAACTTAAAGTTGTTGGATTTTATCAATTGCACTTTTTACATCTATTAGGATGATGATACATTTCTCTCTAGCTCTATTAGTAAGATAAAATGAATTTCTTACTATTGGACAACACTTGTATTCCTGAATAAACCCATTATGGTCAAGGTGTGTTTTGGCTACTAATAATATATTTAAGAATTTTGTATGGACACTTAGGAGTGACTGATCGTAGGGCTTTTTATTTTTAAATTATTTTTATTTTCATTTTCTGATATTAAAAGACTTATAAGTTAAAGTCTATACAGGAGAATTCTCTACAACTTCTCTAAAGGAGAAAATACAGGGTAATGAAAATGTTATATCCTGCAAAACTGTAGGCCTTATATGCCTCAAATTCATACTGTGAAGCTCAACTCAGGATACTTAGAAGAAATAATTGAGTTTGAATTGAATTTGAAAAGGCTTCCACACCCTTTCTCCTAATGTTTTCTGATAGCCATGTGTTTTATTTTTTTAAATGAATAAATGACATTTTTTACATGTGTTGAATACTTTGGATTTGTTGATTATAAATTTTATTATATTAAAATATTAGAAAAATATCTGGGGAATATAGGGTATTCATTAATTGAATTACAATAAATCTTATTTTATGATCTTTGGCATT
Source organism: Enhydra lutris kenyoni (assembly GCF_002288905.1). Taxonomy (NCBI): domain Eukaryota; kingdom Metazoa; phylum Chordata; class Mammalia; order Carnivora; family Mustelidae; genus Enhydra; species Enhydra lutris. Next base: position 36,633,800 of record NW_019154091.1, read on the forward strand.
ATCATAAGATTAAAAACCGTGTACTATTTCTTTGACATACTGTTTTATATAGTTTATTATGCTTTTTCTTGACAGATTTCAGCATCTTCAAATGTACTTTTTTTTTTTTTTTATTCCCACAGGTTTAAGGGGTATTTGGAACATGAAGTTCAGTATTTAGTAACTCAATTTATTGACCGAACTCTAAGGATAATAATAGTTATGGGGAGTGGCTCCTTACTGTGATGCTTTTATAAAAATTATCTTGGATGACAAAACTATTATGCAAAATATAGATGTTCATTTATTTAGTATATACTAATTACTCATCCAATTCCATATGCTAATGTCCACCAACCCATGTCCTATTTAATGAGGTTGAGAAAAATAGCAACATATTGAGACTATTTCCTTTCTGTATTATCATATCAATTTGTTCATTAATAGCCATCTACAGAATGCACATCTCATTTCTAATGTAGCAGCATAGGCATATGAAAAATAAAACAGTCATCACTCTTAAAGTGTTTAACATTCAACGAGAAGCTGAAACATCATTATTACATTGGTTAGAAAAGATTTTAGGATTTTTTTAGGTTAAAATAGCAGGTATCAGGAGTCATATTTAGTTCTGATTTGTATTACATCCTCAGTAAATTAAATAGGTTGAATACTTGGGAATATTATATTAAAGCAAATTATTAATTAGAAAGTATATATTTGTGTGACTATATATGTGTGTATTTGTAAGTGCCCATGAACTTGTGTGTGTGCATATACATGCACACTTGGGGAATTATTAGGTGTAAATGTTAAATTTCTTTATCCCACTAGTCAATTATGTCAAATATTAGCAATTTCTTAAGATGCAAAATAACATGCATCATAGCTCTCCCCATGCAGTGTTACCATTACTAAATAAAATAGGATAGCATTTTTCTATTTATTTAAGTTTTAAGCTTTTGATTGCCTAACATCCTTTAAAATTCAAAACCAATATTATATGCAATCCTATTATTACAGTTGCTTTCACTACTTGGAAATGTACTTTTCTGAGCTAATTTATGTGATTAATCTCTCAGATGGTTCTGTGATGTCACACTGGTATAAAATCTTATTGGGGATATCAGGAACAGTAAACGGTATACTGGTTTTGACTTTGATCTCCCTGTCTTTATTGGGTAAGTTAAAAGATCTTAAATAAAAATATGGAAAATGTTTACTCTTTTCTTATGACTTTCATACTCATTCATTTGTTCATTTTTTGTTAACAAACTCTTAAAAAGAAGCTACTATGTATAAAGCTGTATATTAGACTCCATAGCAATGTTTTTAATATGTAATCAAATCAGGTATCTTGTTCTCAAATGGCATACAATCTAAAAGGAAGAAAATGTGTGTGTGTGTGTGTGTGTGTGTGAGAGAGAGAGAGAGAGACAGAGAGAGAGAGAAAGAGATGTATATTAGGAAACCACATTTTTTTGATTTCTTAGAAACCTGTGAATTGATAGAATTCCATGATTTTTCTTAGAAATTTTTATAAGTTGTAGGTAAAATTGTATTTAATTTATACTATGTACTACTATATCCCAAGGTTTACTGCAAATTTCCAGAATTTAAAAAAAAAAAAACCTCTCAAAACAAAAAAAAAAAACAAAAAAAACAAAAAAATGAATAAACATGGTGAGAAATCTCTAATGAAATAAAGAGATTTTTAAATAAGTAATTATGGTAGAATGGGCTAAGCACAGTGTCATAGGTTTCAGAAAAACATGACATCAAGAAAGCATGGAAAGAGCATGTATACTCTTTAGAGAGGGAATTTTGCTTTATTTACTACTGTATCACCAGTTCTTAGCACGATGTCTGGCACAGAATAGATCCTCAACAAATATGTATTCTGTAAGTGAATTAATTATGTAATATTTGAAATTATTTTTCATTAAATAAACATGAAAACAAGAAAGAAACTTTCTAGTTATCTCTTCAGTTGTTTCTTGTTCTAATCATCAGAATCATTCCAAAGAATTTCTGTCTGGAGCACTGCACAGGGAAAAGATATTTACCCAGTGTTAAAATAATTCTGTTTTTAAGTTTCTCAGGGAATATTACTAAAATGCCAAGAAGCAAAGAATTCAAATATCACCCAACATGATGATATTGGAAACCTGATAATGAACAGTGGCACAAGAGGAAATATAAGTAATAAGGACACAAGTTACTGTGGTTCAAAAGCTACAGGCCATACAGGTATCTCTCAAGATTTTGGCCTGTATTTGTTTTAATTGTTTTGGCTTTCTAAGTTTAAAAAATCTTATTTAACAGTTATGCAGATTTACATTAACAAAGATTTGATATCAATCTACTTTTCATTCAAAATTTCATATATCTATATCTATATACGCATATGTATATATGTATAATTTATTACTTTTTTGTGGTGGGAGGATAGTATCAATGAAAAAATAACAAAGAGGCTCTTCCTTGCAGGAGTTTAAAATCAAATCGAAACACATAAACATGGCAAGTTAATTGTGATTATAAGGCAGTATGTAAATAACTATATTTTGTCTCTTATTTATTCTGTTTTGAAATACAAAATGAATAAAAGTAATTATACATAATGAATGATTCATTATGATTTTGTGCTTAGAACTTCCAATTATACAAAATTTTGGAAAAACCATGCCTTCTACTTCCAATTTTGTTTTAGTTTAACTTTAAAGTGCTTAACTTTTGGGGCCTTCAACATCTATTTTATAGTAATGTGCAAAATGTGTAGATTAATTTGTTTTATGATTATTTACCAAAGGATTTTTCCTGGGGGGGCCTGGGTAGCTCAGTCAGTTAGGCATTGGACTCTTGCTTTCTGGTCAGGTCATGATCTTGGGATCCTGGGATCGAGCCCCAAGTAGGGCTTCACACTCAGTGGGGAGTCCGCTGGAGTTTCTCTCTCTCCCTCTCTCTTTGCTCCTCCCTCCATTCTAAATAAATAAATAAATAAAATCTTTTAAAAAAAGGATTTTCTCTAATCCACTAGTTTATGTTGTTCTCTTGATCACATATGAAAATGTCATATATATTATTGTTTACTTACTGATACTATTTTGTTTTGGATTATCTATCTGTTTTATATGTACAAGTCCCAAACTAATTGAAATACTGTAATTTTAACACATATTTTTGACCATGACTATTTAATTTATCATTATGTGGGGTATTATAATGGAACATTTTCAGAGATAAGGAAACTTTGATAGGTAAATGTGGAATCATATAGATAACATTAAATTTTTCTTAAAATTAGTCTAAATACTGTATATCAAGCTGTAAGGTATTAATTTCCATTAGCTTTTTCTTTTTTTTTAAATGAGGAAATATCCACAAACATGAAGTTAGCCATTTAAAATAAAACAATTCAGGGAGCCTGGGTGGCTCAGTTGGTTAAAGCCTCTGCCTTTGGCTCAGGTCATGATCCCAGGGTCCTGGGATTAAACCCCGCATTGGGCTCTCTGTTCAGCAGGAAGCCTGCTTCCCCCTCTCTCTGCCTACTTGTGATCTCTGTCTGTCAAATAAATAAGTAAAATCTTTACAAAAATAGAATAAAACAATTCAATAGCATTAGGACATTTGAATGTGCAACAACTATATCTAGTTCCAAAACATTTTCATCACCCAAAAAGAAATTCTATTCCCAGTAAGCAATTGCCCATTTCCTCTCCCCCAGCCTTTAACAACCACTAATCTGCTTTCTGTCTCTGTGGATTTACCTATTTTAGACTTTCATATAACGGAATCATAGAATAATTCACTTTTTGTGTTTTGCTTCTTTCACTTAGCATAATGTTTTCAAGATTCACCCATGTTGTATCATATATCAGCATTTTATTTCCTTTTATGATTGGAGAACTTTCCTCTGAATATATATCACAATTTGCTTAAGATGGCAATACTGACAAAGAGATCTGCAGATTCAAAGAAATTCTTATCAAAATTCCAATGGCCTTTTTTCATGAAAATGGACAAGGTGATCCTAAAATTCATGTGAAATTGAAAGAAATTCTGGATAGCAAAAACAATCTTGAAAAAGAATTAACTTGGAAGATTCATATTTTCCAATGTTAAAACTTAATAGGATGAGGAGAATGAATAGTGGCTGCAATTTACAGGATTTTATTTTGGGGTTGATGAAAATAGTTTGAAATTAGATAGTAATTATGCTTACACATTGTAGCTGTACTAAAATCCATGGCATTTCCAATTAAGGTAATTAAAATGGTGAATTTATGTCATATGAATTTAACTTCAACAAAGAAAGGAGAATTTAATGGCTGGAAGTTTGAATAGTTACACTGACCTGAACTCATATTTATTCATTCAATTCACTTTCTCTCATTATTATGCCAAAGTCTCAGATATTTTCGATTGAAGACCTAGGTTTAATTTAATTTAAGAAAATCAAAGAACTTGAACTTATAATTATATAGAGGCCAAAAAACTATTATGCTCAACATTATTTAATATCAAAAGGGAATTATTAAGTAAGATTTATGCGTACAAAATGAGAGAAATCTTAAAGCTTTCTCTAATTAAATTCTAAGTGAATGGTATAAATCATATTTAATCTCATAAGTAGCATTAATGCAATTTACAGCTTAAATGGCTGATGTTATTTTAGCAATTACATTAGATCTGGGAATGAAAAAGAAATCCCCTTTTGTCTAAGTTTTTCTTCATCTTACCAAATTAATTTTTTAATTCCCAAGAATTATCATTTGCAATTTGGACATCTTGTAAATCTGAACTCTTTGTTGTGAGTGATTTTATCATACAGCTCCACTCTTATTTATACAACACAGAAGTATTCAATTTTCAGGGATACGTATATAACTTAATTTTCTTTATTTCCTCCATTTCCCTGTAGGGTTGTGCCCATCAGAATGGCTCAAATATCAAAAAAAGTGTTATTGGTTCTCTAATGAAATGAAAAGTTGGAGTGACAGTTATGGGTATTGTTTGGGAAGGAAATCTCATCTACCAATCATTCAGGACCAACTTGAAATGGTAAGTGGTTTAGTGTCAGGGTTATCGCATTAGTCTCTGTACAGATAAAAGTGGTTTTCCTCAAGACAATTATCAGATGATTTCACTCATATGTGGAATTTAAGAAACAAAACAGAGGATCGTAGGGGAAAAGAGGGGAAAAAAAAAAAGATGAAATCAGAGAAGGAGACACACCATAAGAGACTCTTGACTATAGGAAACAAACTGAGGGTTGCTGGAGGGAAGGTGGAAGGGAGGATGTGGTAATTGGGTGATGGGTATTAAGGAGGGCACATGATGTAATGAGCACTGGGTGTTATATGCAACTGATGAATCACTAAACTCTACCCGTGAAACTAATAATACACTATATGTTAATTACTTGAATTAAAAAAGAAAACATGCTAAATGAATAAAAAAAAAAAGGTTTCCTCAAGGGGTACCTTAGTGGCTCAATCAGTTAAGCATCTGACTCTTGATTTCAGCTCAGGTCATAATCTCAGGGTCCTGACATCAAGGCCCCCAATCAGCTCCCCACTCAGCACAGAGGGTGCATGGGATTCCCTCTTTCTTTTCCCCTCTGCCCATCCCCTCACTCACACACACACACACTCTCTCTCTCAGTCCCTCTAAAATAAATCAATAAAGTCTTTTTTAAAAATGGCTTTTCTCAAATTTCTTCTCATTCCTTCCGTTAAAGTATCATTTATCTTGATTACTGAGTTTTTGCATCCTCCTAAATTTTGTGCTCAATGCCAGTGCCTCATTTGGCTCATGCTAATCCTGGGCTGAATATTTATATTCAATTTACAAGTGATATATATGTATGTATATGTATGTATGTAATATATAGTATGTAAATAAGTTATGGATTGACTAGTATAAGAATGTTCATGTAGGATGCTAACTGTCCAATAAAATTCTAAATCTTACTTAGTATGTCTACATCATTAAAATATTCTGTTCATTGAGTTACTCTTTACTCACTTCATAGGCTTTTATACAGAAAAACCTAAAACAAACAAATTACGTGTGGATTGGGCTTAACTTTACATCCCTGAAGAGGACATGGACCTGGGTGGATGGTTCTCCATTAGATTCAAAGACGTGAGTCTTTCCAAAAACACTGTCTGACTTTCTATCTATTGTAGAACTTATCTTCATCTATTGTCTATTGTATCTATTGTAGAACTTATCTTCATAAAGTACCTCTAAGTTCACCAAAATCTAATCTGAAATAATTCTTGATACTAACGAATTTGAAAGGATGAAAATCAATTTAATGTTCACTGGAGTAATGATGGATATTTGGGTTTGTTTTCAAAACAAAAAGGTTTGAAAACAGTAATTATTTTGCATTTATTGTTTAAAGACTACACCATATAGAACAATGGAAAAAAGACTAGAACAGGGATATGGACACAGATTTACTCTTAGCTCTGTCATTTCTAACAGATTCTTTGCGAACTCCGTGCCAATCACAGAGTAAGTCTAAGTCACAGAGATATTGTAACTTCTAGTAAATCAAGGGATTTGAAAATGCCCTGAAATCCAAACGGCCTTTTAACTAAAGGAGGGTATTGGCTGCAAACACAAACGGATGTCTTCAGCAACAAGGATTAACCATGTACTTATCCCTTCTTCTACAGATTTTCCATAAAAGGGCCAACTGAAGAAAATAGCTGTGCTGCTGTCAAGGAAAACAAAATTTATTCTGAAACCTGCAGCAGTGTTTTCAGATGGATTTGTCAATCAATCAATAATCAATGATCAAAGTTTTTTGCCAATTAAGATTTAATATTAATATTAAGGAGTCAGAATTTAAAAGCACAATTAAAAAATAGAACTGTGATTAAACAACAAAATGTCTTCTCTATTTTCCCTCCATCATCTACATGGATCCCAACCTTAGAGTACACCATGTAAACCATCTAAAATATGCCCCTTCAATGTTTTATGTGGTAATATAATAAAGTATGAGTCCATGCATTCATACTCAGGATGTTTATTCACTTTCATTTTACAACAAATGTGATCAAATTACATCTGCTTTTCTGTATTGTGCTTGTTTAATTTGTAACAATATCCTACGCAAATTTCATGCAATTCTGAGTTGCATTATAGTGTGGATTTATATATGTTTTTTTACTGGTTTGTTGATAAGCATTAACTTTGTTTTCAAGTTTTTTTCTGCTGTAAACTATGCTGCAATAAACATTCTGAACATCTTTTTAAAAAGTAGTACCTTTTATTTCTTTAATATAAACCTTAAAACTGGATTTGCAACTCAAAAACATTAAATATTTTGTTTGCTTTAGATTTTATACAATTTTCATCTAAATTTAGAAACTATCATAAACGTATAACATTACAGGTACAGAGCAAAAGCACTTTCCTTCTTCCCGAACCTCTTGAGAATTACTTGCCAGATTGATACATTTTATTATGAAAATTTCAAGTATCATTGGATACTTTTGTGCATACTTTCTAAAAAAAAATCCTCTCCTTAATCACAATTAAGTGATCAAAATTAATAAACTAGCATCAATACAGTGCTACCATCTAGTTCTCAGACTCTCTTTAAGGTTTGCCAATTGTCTCTAAAGGATCCAGCTCAGAATCATCTTCTGCGTTTAGTTATTATGTCTCTTTAATCTCCTTCCCTTTGGAAGAGTTCTTTAGCCTTCCTTGTTATTCACAACTTGACACTTTGGAATACTACAACCCAGTTTTTCTGCAAAATGCTCTTTAATCTCAATCTGTCTGATTATTTCTCGTTGTCATATTCAACTGCTCCTTGGCAGAAACAGTGAGAAGTTCTTATTGCGTCCCGTCAGGAAGCACACATATTTATTTGTCCATTGTTGATGCCATTGACTTTGTTCACATGCTTAATGTGATATCTATCAGACTTCACTGTAAAGTTTCTCTTTCCCTTTGTAATTAATTAATATTTTGTGGACAATAACAAAGATGGCTTTAACATTCCCTTCAGCTTGATTAAATTTTAGACAAGCTTTGTTCTTCCTATCTTATGAGTCCCTGACTCCTCATTTTTAGACTGTTTACTTTAGGAAATTTGTAATTGGAAATTCTGTGTCTGCTTCTTTGAGATGTAAATCTTTCAAAGAGCTTTTTAAAGGCTTTACAACCCAGAAGTGCCTATCTTAAGGACCAGAGAGTCATTCCTTCGAAATGTAACTAACCATCAAGAAAAGTGGCACCTCTATTTCTTAGTTTCTGTGGGAAGGTAGGAAGCTAACTTCAGTGGGCACCTAGATCCCAAGTTGTAAAACAAACATTACAGGTACAGAGCAAAAGCTCCGTGTCAGGCTCCTTGCTTGGCTGGGAGCCTGCTGCTCCTCCCTCTCTCCTGCTGTGCTCTCTCTCTCAAATAAATAAAATCTTTAAAAAAGAGAAAGAACCAAATGTTAGAAGCATTTTCTTTAAAATGTGAAATTAATTAAAAAACAAGAGTCGTAAAACTCTCTCCTATCATGAAGACCCGCAAAAGATGGCAAACACATATGGTTTTTGTATGATGCCCTCCCCCCAGCTCTGCAAAACACTGCTGTCCTCTGTTTCAGCAGATTTTCATTCTCTAGAATAATGTAAACAATTACACTTCCATATAAAAAAGTAACAATTTTAAAAAATAATAAAATTACATAGTTGGGATAGCATAAACTTCAGATACATTTAATAGGGACACATATAATAAATAACATGACTTATTAGAAAAACTATAAATCATACAAGATGATAAACACCAATACAACATATATATTATAAATTAATAAAAAATAATATTTTAAATATAGCACTCTCCAAATTGACCTATAGATCCTGGGAAATTAATTACAGGCATTTTCTAAAATTGATATAGAAAAAAAAAAGATCCAGGCAACTTGAAAAGAAAAAAAAATAAGTCAAAGTAAGTTATTTTGACAATTATCAAGATGCATTATCAAGTTCAAACATTAAAGTAGTGAAGTGTTGAAAATTAAATTATACAGAGGGAAAGAAAAAAAGGATGACAAAATTCAGGTATCCATGTCAGTTAGTGCATTTTCCGCCTACAAATCCATTTTCTTTCTGTGTAGCATCTAGCCGTTGCTGCACCATCATCGTCTAAGTAAGCACATTTTTCACTTCCTCTCACAGGAAACCTATGATAAAGGGATTAAACACCATGTAAGAAAAAAATCCTGTGATTTCTCGCTTGCCCAATGACCCCATTAAAAAAAAAAAATCTTTCCAGCGTCCTGAAAAGTGTGCTGTGGCACAGTGATCTCTTGTTAAGGGGCAAATACCTGTACCAAATTAGACCATAAAAGTTTCTCTTTCAAGAATTTATACCTGTTAAACTGACATTAAGAGAGTTATGTGTAATCAGCAGAACTACCAGTTTATATGAACCAATAGTTCTCAACACAAGGTGATTTTTGCTTTGTGTTCCCTACTCCACCCTCCAATGCACACATACACAAGTGACACTTGGCAACATCTGGAGACATTCTGGATTTTCATAAGTGGAGAGGGGGAACTCTCTAATAGGCAGAAGCAAGAGATGCTGCTAACATTCTAAAATGAACAAGACAGAACTCCCTCCCCACAGCAAAGAATTATTCAGCTTAAAATGTCAGTAGTGTTGCTGTTGAGAAATTCTAATATAAACTAAGTGGCTAAATGGCTGGTGGTCACCATTTAGGGTGGTTATGTGGAGGTCATATGTGCAGTAAATTTTGCAAAATGGAAGCTATGAAGCCCAGATAAAAATCAAGTTAAAATGAACAGGAAGTTTAACTTGAACTGTAAAAGGTGTCAGCAAATAGGTAGCATGAAGTTTGAAGAATAAATACAAATTGGAGAATATAGGCTAAAATCAGGCATATGTTTCTTGGAATTTTTTTTTTTTTTTTGGTCTGTGTTTATGAATCACTGGTCTTTATTTTCAAAATAACCAGCAAAGATCTTCCTTCTTATATCTTGATTTCCAACCTCCCTGGTTGATTCTTAGAACTAATCTTAATACATGATAAAATTTTCCCTATCTCATTTTTCCAACACACACCCAAACCTTGGGCTCTAGAGAAAGGCAGCTAATGCAAAGTTTCTGGAGAAGGCTGTGCTGTCTAAATTTAAATAATCCCCCAAAGAAAGAAACTCACCATTTGTTAAATATGGTTCCATTTACCCATCGTCCTGTTTGATTTTCTGTCATCTCCAGCCCAATCCATTGATCAGAAGTGCATTTGTATCGCTTAAGAAATCCCTTCAGAGACAAAATAAATTTCATATGTTTTTAAGTTTTTGCTACAACCTATTGCGTCCCCCTTGCTTTGCAGGTTTTGAGGGGCAAGGCAACAAATGTTCAACTCCCACTTCACCAGAAAATAGCTATGGGATTTTGAAAAAGCATTTCACCCTCTGACCCTCAGTTTTCTTACTTGTAAACAAAGATGTGAGGTAAGTTTTCTTTAAGATAGTTTTTGATTCCAAATTGATAAATACTCAATATGGAAATCTATTCTTCCAGGATTTTAATATTGTAAACGCCTGGAAAACCAAAGGTTGCAACTGACTTCCTACACAGCCTTTCTAATCATCGGATATTTATTATAATGTTTCCACTTCACAGTAAATACTAGTATATTGATTTCAATATTATATTTTACTTCATATTCTCTCCTAAAAGTATTGCATGGACACATGCACATACACATATACACACACACACACCCTTCATATATCCAATTCTTTTAGAATTTAATTCTCAAATTTTATTTTTCAGTCAAAAATTTCTATTTCTAAAGAAATAGATCATTCAGGAGAAAAATCCTGAAAAATTCAGGAGAAAGATCATTCAGGAGAAAAATAGAACTTTATCCTCATATTTCTCCTTTTCTCCTTATTCATTCAATGTTGAAATTTCTTGCTGCCTTGGAACCTTTTCAACCATACTGTTATATACAGAAAGTCATTGAGTCTATTATGCCACTTAATAGCTGGGAAACCACAAACTTGATATTGTATCATTCCATGTTTCAATTTTATGATAAATATAAAGGATACAGTTCACAACACTATGGTCCATTCCTGTCTATAACAGTGACACTAGTAATAACCTTTGACATTTTAATATACCATTTTCTGCAGAATTTAATAAATTTATTTGAAAAAAATTAACTCATTGAGCTAACCTTTGGGTTTGTAAAAGAACAGATTAGTCAAACACTGTGTCTGAATTCACAGAGTTTCATTTATAGTGAAGAAACTAATGTAAACATAGGGTTAGAAAATATCTTCCTGGATAAGGAGAAGAATGTCACTATAATAAATACAAAGTGAAATTTTAGTTTACAAGAAAGAAGTATCTGAATCTTTATAAGGCAATTGCATATCTGGTATGCTTTAAGAGGTGTATCTGGAAGGGAAGAATAGGATATTCCCTAATAAAAACAGAGGATAAGGAAGAAGAGGACAATTCATATTCTAGGCTTAGGAAAGAGCTTACTTGAAGGCAAAAAAAAAAAAAACGTGAGAAAGTATAAATGTATTGACAATCACAGTATGTATGTTATTGGATAATTGCAAAAATCAGATGAGTTTCAGTAGTTGTGGTCTTAGTGACATGGAACAGGGATAGGCATTTCCAAAAGCCTCTCCTAGGAAAAATGTTAATTATTATTTGCTCACTAAAAGAATACCCATGTGGTTTCTTATAAAAGATGCAAGATAACTTTACATAGGTGGAAATAAATATGAAAAATATTTCATGAAACAAGCTGTATTTCATTTTAACTAAGGAAAACATTTTGTAATTTAAGTAAACAAATATGATATTTTAATTAAACCATTTTAAATAAACAGTCCTTTATTTTTTATCACTCTTCACAGATAACTTTACTTCATTTTGTTACTTAAATTTTCCCCAGATTATATAGTAAATATAGGCATCTATGACCTTCAAAATATATCAGGAAATTGTAAGATCAAAGTCTCTTTTCTTGATCCAAAGAGTACAATCATTTTTATCTGCTATGTTTAATAATGTCTCTTAAGTTCAAAACTAATTATTTTGGTATGCTCTGATCTTTGTGTTCTATGATATTCACTATTTTTGTCAGCTTTTGCTGACAAGAGTCTTATAAATGAAGATTTTTAAAATATTTTACCTTAACTCTTTACCTCTCAAAAATTTTACTAGCACTCAATATTTTTCCATCTTGTCTAAATTAGCAAATTTAGACATTTTCCCCCAAGAGGAACTGTAAAGGACAATTTAAGAATTTCTTAGAATGTTCATTGCAAAAATCTTGCAAAAGTTAACAATGAAACCACTGACTACATACAGAAGATCTGATAACTCAAGTTTGCATCTTACTTGTTGATTTGCTGTGTCTTACTCTTAACATACCTAGTTTTTAAATTTATTTGGATTTCTATACCTTTTTTGCAACCAAAATAGTTGTTTTCTTGCACTGGTCTATAGATTGCCCCCATCCAGTTCACATCCACTTAAATTTGAACCAACCTTCATGTAGATTGCCTAAATATATTTTATTGACCACAGAATTAAGAGAATTCTCTTTTAACTATTTTAAATGCTGTGTTGTGCTGCTTAACATTTTAACACTTCTTAACTGCAAATTATTCAAGTTATCTTACCTCTTATATTGATCCTTTACCTAATTTTTAAAATTTGAGCATAGATGATGTACAATATTACATTAGTTTCGGGTGTACAACATAGTGTTTCAACAAATTTATGCATTACAGCATACTCATCACAAGTGTAGATACCATCTGTCACCATACAAGGCTATTACAATATCATTGATTGTTCCCTATGCTGTGCCTTTTTCCCCCATGACTTATTCATTCTATAACTGGAAATCTGCACCTCTGTCAACCACCAGTTTGTTCTCTGTATTTCCAGGTCTGATTCTGCTTTTTGTTTGTTTATTCATTTTTTTTTTTTTGAGACCATACATGAGTAAACCATATCTTGACCCTTAACTTTTAAAGAGACTAGACAGAAGTAAAAACATATGCTTATTGTGGAATATATAATTAACAATAACAATCATAAATGATTGAGGGAAAGAACAAATTTCACAAGTGCAGAAGCATGTAGTTGCACAATCCTCTGTTAAAGTTCTAGGAGATTTCCTTTATTCATAGGATTTTTGCCATGTAAATCAATACTTATTTTAAAATGGGCCATTAAGCTTTTAATTTGTACCTGCCTTTATGGTATAGCAAATGCAATAATTTCAAATAAGACATAGTGTGTGTTCAGTGGAAGCTCACGCTTCAGTCTAAGAAGACTTTCAGTTACATACCTATTCTTTACTGGTAGTGAGTGCTCTGATGGAAGCTGTGATGGGATCTCAGAGAGAGCAAAGCAAGACTGAGAAGTCAGAGGAAGTTTCCTCAAAGGGGGTAGATTGGAGAATCCCATCCTTCCTAAAACAGTTGTTTTCCTGCAGTACTGACTTTTAAAAGGATTCCAAATAATACCAAGTTCTTTGATTTATACTAAAATACAAAAATATCTGTCAAGTCTACTCCTTGATATAAGCCTTACACTATTCAAACCAAACATAACCAAGTTTTGCAACTGTATCTCACATGGCAAGCTCTAAAAATCTCTGGCATAGACAGGCATCTGTGAAAAAAATTTTAAAATCATAATATCATTTGAATATTTCCAATGCCTCTACTGAAGAAATTGCATAAGAATTGTGTATCAAATTACCATTTCCTCATCAGTGTCAATCATAGTTAGGTCAGCATGTTGAGTGACACAGTTGTGTCTACTTGAATTCCAATCTTGTTGTTCTTCAGAGAAATAATAACATTTGTTTTGGAAACCAATCCAATCATCTGGGCAGGAATCCTGAGTACTCTTACATACTAAACCTGGAAATGAGACAAACACATTTATTAAAGGCCAGTAGAAATAATATGTCACTGTATTTTGAGATCAATGGGGAAAGACAAGATTGTGATGTAAGATTTTGACTATGACCAGAATTGCATGTCTGTCATGCAATAAATTGAAAGACAAATTTCATGTTATGTTAAAAGACAGCAGTTCAGGATTTGATAGGACACTGATATTCTTTTCAACCCAAACCCCAGTGGTCCATCATCCATCATTGGGCTACCAGTGTGATTTTTACTTGAGTTAAGTCACCTATACCACTTTTGGGTAAGTGAAATATAACAAAATCCTAGCATTATCTGGGGGTAAAAAAGTACTAATTTATGTTAGGCTGTTATAATCTAGAACACATGTTTTAGTTTCTAAGGAAACAATGAAGAGAATAAAATGGAATATATAATTAACAATATGTGTGTTTGATTGGTTATTGTCAGCTAGGTACCACCATCATTGTATGGCTCTGAGTTAGCCACTGAAAAGAACCCACATGAGATTTTGAAGGTGGAAGTAAAGCAGAAAATTTTATTCTTATAGACCTAGGGCATAGGAAATTCACAGGCCTTTAATGAGTTTGCTCTTCGTAGTCTTGGCAGCTTGATGTCTTTTTAGACTTTAATCTTTAGGTTCTCCAAACTCATTAGTGCTTTAAGCCAAAATCATTAGTGACTATTTCTCCTCCAGCTACACAGCTTTCAGACCATCACTCCTCAGCTCCTTCCACAGTCATGTTATTCCTAATTCCCATATTAAAGTCCTATTCTTGTAACATTTTCAGTGTCTGTTTTCCTGAAGGCACCCAGAATGAATCAGTTCTGGGTACCAAAAGTGGGTCTAAAGGAGCAAAACCTTAAGGATGAGCTATGGTATTGATTGTCCACATGATTCACTTTAAAGGCATTGATTCAAACACCAGTCATAAATGGGATGCTGGTGATACATGATATATGAACATAAGACAAATTATCACCTATAGTAAACCTGATGCCAAGTACCTATAGAAGGTAAAGCCTTTAACATCCTTTTCTTTTTCTTTTTTTCTTTCTGAAAAAAAAGATTTTATTTATTTATTTGACAGAGCAAGAGAGGGAACACAAGCAGGGGGAGTGGGAGAGGGATAAGCAGGCTTCCCACTGAACAGGCAGCCAGATTCAGGGGCTCAAACCCAGGACCCTGGGATCATGACCTGAACAGATGCTTAATGACTGAGCCACCCAGGAGCCCCACCTTTTTCTTTTCTTTGTCTTTTTTTAAAATTTAATTCCAGTTAGTTAACATACATTGTTATACTAGTTTCAGGTGTAAATATTGTGATTCACCACTTCCATACATCCCCCTGTGCTCATCACAAGTGCCCTCCTTCATCCTCATCATCTATTTAACCCATCTCCCACCTCCCTCCCCTCTGATAATCATCAGTTTGTTAGTGGGGTGTCTGGGTGGCTCATCTGTTAAGCATTTGCCTTCAGCTCAGGTCATGATCCCAGGGTCCTGGGATTGAGCCCCACATTGGGCTCCCTGCTCATGGGGAAGCCTGCTTCTCCCTCTCCCATTGTTTGTATTCTCTCTCTTGCTGTTTTTCTGTCAAATAAATAAAATCTTAAAAAAAATCATCAGTTTGTTCTCTATAATTAAGTTTGTTTCCTGATTTGTCTCACTTTTTTTCTCCTTTGCTTGTTTTGTTTCTTAAATTCTACATGTGAGTGAAATCATATGGTATTTGTCTATCTCTGACTGACTTATTTCACTTAGCATTATACTCTCTAGCTCCATCCACCTCATTACAAACGGTGAGATTTCGTTCTTTGTCATGCCAAATTATATTCCACTGTAAATATACATCACATCTCTTTTACCCAGTCGTCTACTGATGGACTCATGGGCGACTTCCATACCTTGGTTATTATATATAATGCTGCTATAAACATAAGGGTGCATGTACCACTTTGAATTAATGTTTTCATATTCCTTGGGTAAATAGCCAGGAGTGTGACTGCTGGATCATAAGGTAGTTTGATTTTTAAATTTTTAAGGAACCTCCATACTGTTTTCCAAGGTGGCTGCATTGTTTGCATTTCCAGCAACAATGCATGAATATTCCTTTCTCTCCACATCCTCACCAACACCTGTTGTTTCTTGTGTTGTGGATTTTAGCCATTCTGACAGGTGTGAGGGCATATCTCATTATAGTTTTGATTTATACTTCCTTGATAGGTGATACTGAACGTCTTTTTTTTTTTTTTTTTTTTTTTGACAGACAGAGATCACAAGTAGGCAGAGAGGCAGGCTGAGAGAGAGAGAGGAGGAAGCAGGCTCCCTGCAGAGCAGAGAGCCCGATGTGGGGCTCGATCCCAGGACCCTGGGATCCTGACCTGAGCCGAAGGCAGAGGCTTAACCCACTGAGCCACCCAGGTGCCCCCTGAACGTCTTTTTATGTGTGTGTTGGCTATATGTGTGTCTTCTTTGGAGAAATGTCTGTTCATGTCTTCTGCCCATTTTTAAATTGGATTATTTGTCTTTTGGGTGTTGAGTTTTATAAGTTCTTTATATATTTTGGAGACTAACTCTTAATGGAATATGTCATTTGCAAAATATCTTGTCTCATTCCATAGTTTGCCTTTTAGTTTTGTTATTTTCCTCACTGTGCAGATGCTTTTTATTTTGATGTAGTTTAACACCTCTTTCTTTTTTTTTTTTTAAAGATTTTATTTATTCATTTGAGACAGAGAGATACAGAGAGAGAGAGAGAGCATGAGCAGGGGGAGAGGCGGAGGGAGAAAGAGAAGCAGACTCCATGCTGAGTGTGGAGCCCTGATGTGGGGCTCAATCTCACGACTCAAGATCACGACCTGAGCTGAAACCAAGAGTTGGCTGCTCAACTGAGTGAGCCAGCCAAGTGCCCCTAAAAGTACCATGCTTAATGGAGAAATATTTAAAAACTTCCTCATGGATTTAAGAATGAGGTAATGATACAACCCTAACTATTTTTCTTCAACCCTGTACTGGAAGTTCAAGCCAGTAAAAGAAGGCAATACACTGAAAGGTATAAAGATTTCGAAAGAATAAATAAAAACATTTCTATTTGCTGATAATCTGAATGTTTACATAAACTTCCAGATGAAGACTGATAGTTATTTAAATTAATTATCAATATAAAACACACATTAACAAATTTAGAAGAAAGGAAATCTTTCTTTCAGATCACAATGGAGTTAATCACATTAATCACAATGGAATTTCTGCATTTAGATCACACTGCAATTAAACCAGAAGTCAATAACAGAAAGATAGCTGAAAGATTTCCCAAACCATGTTGATAAAACAACACAGATCTAAATAGCACATGGACCAAAGAAGAAATCTCAAGAGAAATTTTAAAATGTTTTGAACTGAAGAAAAATACACAACTTATCAAAACTTGTGGGATGCAGCAAAAGCAATGCTTACAGGAAAATATATGGTATTGAAAACATACTTTAGAAAAGAAAAAGATCTGAGGCACCTGGGTGGCTCAGTGGGTTAAGCTTCTGCCTTCGGCTCAGGTCATGATCTCAGGGTCCTGGGATTGAGCCCCACATCGGGCTCTCTGATCAGCAGGGAGCCTGTTTCCCCCTCTCTCTCTGTCTGCATCTCTGCCTACTTGTGATCTCTCTCTCCCTCTGTCAAATGATTAAATAAAATTAAAAAAAAAAGAAAAGAAAAAGATCTAAAATCAATCACCTAAGTTTTCATCTTAAAAAACTAATAAAAGACAACTAAACCCAAGTAAACAGAGGAGAAGAAATAATAAGAAATACAACAAAAATCAATGAAATAAAAGTAGGAAATTAACAAAGAAAATTTAAAAAATCAAAAGTTTGTTCTTTGAGGAAAAATAAAATCAGCTAACTTCTACCCAGGTTAACTATGCCAAAAAAAAAAAAAAAGAGAGAGAGAGGAAGGACGCAGATTAATAATATCAGAAATGAAAGAGAAGACATCATTACGGATCAATGGAAATCAAAATATAATAAAGAAATACTATGAATAACTTAATGACCCAATATTTGCTAACCTAAATGAAATGGACCAACTCCTTGAATAACACAATCTTCCAAAACTCAAATGAGAAGAAACAATATGAATAGGCCTATATCTATTAAATAAATTGAATGAATAATTAGTAATATCTCAAAACTTCTGTTCACCAGACCCAGATGGATTCACTGGTGAATTCTACCAAACATTTAAGGAAGAAATTATACCAGTCCTCTACAATCTTTTTCAGAGGATAGAAGTAGATAGAATACTTCCTAACTGAATCTATGAGGCAAGCATTACCCTAATACCAAAACCAGACAAAGATAAGAAAAGGAAACTTTTCTTACATATATCTCATGAACATAGACACAAAAATCCTCAACAAAATATTAACAAATTCAATCCAACAATATATAAAAAGAGGTATATACCTTGACAAAGTGGGATTTATCTCAGATCTGTAAAGCTGGTTCAGCATTTGAAAATCAATTAATGTCATATATCATATCAACAGGCTAAAAAAGAAAAGTGACATGATTCACGATCATATGAGTAAAAGCATTTGACAAAAAACTAACGTTTGCGACACAAACTCCCAATAATCTAGGAAGAGAAGGGGCACTTCCTCAACTTGATAAAGACTATTTACAGGGGTGCCTGGGTGGCTCAGTGGGTTAAAGCCTCTCCTTTTGGCTCAGGTCATGATCCCAGGGTCCTGGGATCAAACTCAACACCGGGTTCTCTGCTCAGCAAGGATCCTGCTTACCCCACTCCACCTCTGCCTGCCTCTCTGCCTACTTGTGATCTCTGTCAAATAGATAAATAAAATATTTTTTAAAAAAGACTATTTACAAAAATACCCTACAGATAATATAATACTTAATGGTGAGAAACTGGAGGCTTCCCTACTGAAATGAGCTTTCCCTTCTCACCACTACTTTTTATTATCATACTAAAAGTTCCATGTAATGCAAGAATGCAAGATAAGAAAATGACAGGCCTACGTATTGGAAAGGAGAGATGTTCAGAGATGACATGGTCATTCTATAGAAAATCTGAAAAAAAAAAAAAACTAAAAAAACAAAACAAAACCCAATTCCTTTGTTCAGAAATGACATGATCACTTCTGTAGAAAATCTGAAAGAAGTAAAAAAAAAAAAAAAACACAAAAAAACCCCAAAATACAATTCCTTGAACTAATAAATAATCATGACAAGTTTGGGGGATACAGGTTAACATGCAAAAGTCAATTGTTTTCCCTTGTACCAGAAATAAAGATGTGTAATTTGAAATTAAAAATAAAATAATGACTTACATTAGAACCCTCCAAAATTGAATACTTACATATAAATCTAATAAAATATATACTATATTATCTATCTAAGGAAAAGTACAAAATTCTGATGAACAAAATCAAAGAACAAAACACTTTTTAGAGATACATTTTATGTTCATAATTAGGAAGACACAATATTGTCAACATGTTAGTTCTTTCCCAACTTGAGCTAAAGATCTGTTGAAATTCCAATCAAATTCTAGTCAGGTTATCTACGAATACCAACAAATTAATTCTAGCATTTATATTGAGAAGCAAAATGTAAAGAATAACCAACTCAATTTGGAAGAAGAACAAAATTGGGGGACTAACACTACCCAACATCAAGACTTGCTATAAAACTACAGTAATCTCTACATATGTAGATAGATACAATGTGTAGTATCGATGAAAGAATAGACAAATAAACCAATGTAATAGAGAAGGAAGATCAAAGATAGGTTTACATAAATGTAGTCACCTGAACTTGAACAAAGGAGCAAAGACAATATAATGGAGCTAAGATAGTCTTTTCAACTAATGGTGCTAAAACAACTAGACATTCACATACAAAAAAATGAATCTAAACACAGACTTTCCATCCTTCATAAAAATTAACTCAAAACATATCAAAGACCTAAATGTAAACACAAAACTAAAAAAATTCTGTAAGATTTCATAGGAGCAAACCTTAATGACCATGGCTATGGTGATGATTTTTTAGATACAACGCCAAAGTCACAGCCTATGAAAGCAATAATTGATAAGCTGTACTTCATTACATTTTTTTAAAGATTTTATTTATTTATTTGACAGACAGAGATCACAAATAGGCAGAGAGGCAGGCAGAGAGAGAGGAAGGGAAGCAGTCTCCCTGCTGAGCAGAGAGCCTGATGCAGGGCTCAATCCCAGGACCCTGGGATCATGACCTGAGCTGAAGGCAGAGGCTTTAACCCACTGAGCCACCCAGGGGCCCAAAAATGTGCAACACTTCACGAATTTGCATATCATCCTTGCACAGGGGCCATACTAATCTTCTCTGTATTGTTCCAATTTTAGTATATGTGCTGCCGAAGCGAGCACTACTTTTTATTTTTAATTAAAAAGTTTTTAATTGTGGCAAAAAGCACATAATGTTAAATTAACCATCTTAACCAGTTCTAAGTACAGTTGAACAGTGTTGAGTTTATTTACATTGTTGTGCAACCAATCTCCAGAAGTTTTTTAACTTTCTAAACTGAAATTCTGTATCCATTCAATAGCAGCACCCTGATACCTAGTTCCCACCCCTCAGCCCCTGGCAATTACCATTTCCTTTCTGTCTCTGTGAGTTTGACTACTCTAGGTACCTCATGTAAGTGGAATCACTCAGTATTTATCCTTTTTGTGATTGGCTTATTTGACTTAGTGTAATCCCCTCCAGGGTCAGCCATATTGAGGCATAGAGCAGGATTTCCTTGCACTTCATTAAAATTAAACATTTTTGCTCTGTGAAAAACAATGTCAAGAAAATGAGAAGACAAACCACAGACTGGGAGAAAATACTTACAAAAGACTTATCTGATGAAGGACTATTATCCAAACATATAAAGAACACTTAAAATTCAACAATGAGAAAAGAAACAACCTAAAACCTGAACAGACACCTCAGCAAAGATATATAGATGGCAAATAAATATAAGAAAATATGCTCCACATCGTATGTCATCAGGAAAATGCAAATGTAAACAACAACGGGATACTACACACCTGCTAGAAAGGCCAAAATCCAGGACACTGACAATACCAAATGCTGGAGACGATGTGGAGCAACAGGAACTTCCATTCATTGCCGGTGGGAATGCAAAATGGTAAGGCACTTAGAAATATAGTTTGGAGGTTTCCCACCAAACTAAACACTCTTACCATACAATCCAGCAATTGCACTCTTTGGTATTTACCCAAAGGAGATGAAAACTTTTGTCCACACAAAAACCTAGACATGGTTTTTAAGCAACCAAGATGGCCTTCAGTAAGTGCGTAGATAAATAAGCTGTGATACATTCGACAGTGGAATATTATTCAGCGCAAACAAAAACCTCTCGAACCATAAGACACAGAGGATCCTTAGATACATGTTACTAAGTGAAAAAAGCCCATCTGAAAAGATTATATACTCTATGATTCTAACTGTATGACATTCTGGAAAAGTCAAAACAATGGAGACAGTAAAAAGATTAGTGATTGCCAGTGGCTGGAATTTGAGAAGAGATGAATATGTGGGGCATAGAAGATTTGGAGGGCAGTGAAGATGCTCTGTAGGATACCAGAATGAAGGATAGATGTCATTATACATTTTTCAAAATTCAGAATGCACAAAACCAGGAATGACCTGTAAAGTAAACTATGTACTTTTCAATAAATTGCTTCAGATCAGAAGACTGTTAATGAAGAAAAGCACATTTGACATTATACCCAAACACTTATAACAATCAATTTCAAAAGTGTTATAGTTCTGGATGTGAAATTAATAGAAATATAATGAATGCTACAATGGAAACTCTAGAGTAATATCTTCATGCATGTGGAGTACAGCAAATTTCCTAAAAAGAATGTAAAACATAATAAAAATGGAGAAAAAAATTTAAAAAATTCAAACTATCTAAAAATTAAGAACTTCCCTTCATTGAAAAACATTACAGAAAATAAATGTAAACTTCAGAAAGATTTTTAGTATACTTATATTTAAATAGCAGAAGATATTTACAATAGAAATGCAAAACATTTTTATTGATTATATTAAAGAATGCCTACGAATCTAACAAAAAACAAAGAGCTAACTCAAGTATTTGAATATACCCATCACAAAATACTGTAACTAAGTGAGCTAAGTTCAATACGACAAGGAGCTTAACAGTGTTGGTCATCAAGAAAATGTCAATTAAATTCACTATAAGGTAAGAGCGCACATTCATCAGAATGGCAAAAATGGGTAAAACTGACAACAAAGTGTTGACCAGTATGTTAAACAACCAATATGTCATAAACTTTGGGCTGGGTTGTTTACAATCTATGGAATTATTTACTAAAGTTGACATATATATACTGCATGGTTTAATAATTTTTCTCGTAAGTGTATCCCAAATCATACCCACTATTCACTAAAAGTCTAAAAACATAAGGATGTTCAAACAGCATAATCTGCAGTAGTAAAAACGTGGCACTATCCAAATGTCCATCATGAGTAGAATGACTAATAAAGTAATATATAGCATGAGATATTCTACAGCGAGGATCTGTAAACTACAGGCTGAGGCCAAAATCAGAGTAAAATGCAAAATGATTTTACAATTTAAAATCATCAATAAAATAACAAATAATAGAAAATCAAAAACAATTAAAAGAGGAGTAACATTTTGTGACACATGAAAATATTCAAATTTTCATGTTTAACTACAGTGAAACACAGCAAGCACAATTGTTTACATATCATGTGTGGCTCTTTTTTCACTACAAATGCAGAATGGAGTACTTGCAACACAAATTGTATGGCTAACAAAGATATATTTATTTAATATCTGGCTCTTTGCATAAAAATTTTTCCAACCCCTTTCAAAAATGACTCAATGAAATTTTGCTACCGGTTATAACATGGAAGAATCACACAAACATGATGTGGAACAAAACAACAAGATGCAAAGAATAAGTAAGAATTGTATGATCTTATTTATGGAAAAATTTTTAAATGGGCAAAACTAAACTATTCAATAGAAATCAAAATAGAGATTGCCATTGGTATGGGAATGATGGTGGAACGTGACATTATCAGGGTGAATGATTTTGTCTTAATCATTTTTGCATCTCCCAATGCTTTACATAGGTCATGTAATTCATAATAATCCATTCATTGATACTCATTAAATAGATCATGGATAATGGGGAAAGAGTGAGAAAAATAAGAAAAGATCATTCAATAGAGGCCATAGAAAAGTAAAAAATAATAAGTAAAGAAATAAAAAATGTAATTTACTCACCTATTCCAATAATTACAATATTAATGAGAGTGAAAGATATTGCAAGCAAAATACATATGAGAATCTTCTTATAGCTTAAGGCCTGAAAAAAATTAATTTTAGGAACAGGTAAAAGAAAGATTAAATTTGCATTCATAACCATAACTAACAAACTCCTTTTAGCAATTTATTCCACTATTTCATCAGATAACACAAACCTACCATTTCTGTTTGTTATATGGAAAAAAAAAACTTGCTTCTTTTTGGAAATTTCTCAGTTTATCCTTACATTCAATCTAGTGTTACCATTGACCTTACTGTCATAGTCCAAGGAATCAAATATGTATAATTCTTTAGGGTAGAATTTCTTAAGATCTGGAGCCACTCCCAGGCCTTCAATATCCTTCTTCTATGGTACAATATCAGCACATCTTAACACTCCTTGAATATTTCTAAGATCATCTACTTTTTAACTAATGAAAACTTTATTTTAAAGGATAGGTAGCATAACATATTTGAAAGTTCACAAATAATCAATCCAAAGATTTGGAATTGAAATTTTTGCTGCAAATGATCAAAGGAACTTGAACAAGACACTACTTTTTTTTTTCCTGGCCTGGTATTCCTTCATCTACAAAGTCAGCAGAACAGAAAAATTAGTGCCCATTTGGGGAAAAAAATAGACATAAGTTTTTTTGAAATAAAACAATTTTTTTATGTGATTATAAACATCCTTACTGTAAAATTTATGATACTCTAAGATAGACAGTAAACTTATTGAGGGCATTTATCATTCCTATCTTTTTCCTGATGAAGAGCTATTCTTTTGTTGGATAAATGTTATTCCTTTGTGGATGTATGGAAGATATTAAATTTAAAACACATCTAAATTTCTACTCCTTCAACATTACCAGCATTATCATTTGGGTTAACATCCTTCCATCCATATATCTCTCTAATCCTTTTTTCACACATATAACCTTGCCTACAAATACACATGATTTTAAATCAGTACACTCATCAAGTACCCACTATTTTATATTCTAATGTTTTCAGTTAACAATTTGTTCTTCTCATATGTGGTTGACTGTTAAGAATGGCCCCCAGTTAATCATGGCCCCCGCTGTGTCCACCACTGTTTTGACACATGATCCTGTTCGATCCTGCTCCTCCTCCCATCAAGAGATATAATGTATTCCCCAACACTTGAATATGAACTGCCTTATGCCTTGCTTTAGCCAGGAGACTGTGGCAGATGTGATACTAAAACTTTAGAGCCCAAGTCTTAAGAGACTTTGTAATTCCTACTTTCACTCTTTTTGAGTCCCACACAACAGAGGAGACATGAGCCATTCCTATTGAATCTGTACTTATCCCTAAACCTTAGAACCATAAGCAATAGCCACTAAAATTTGGAGGTGGTTGTTCATTCAGAGAAATAGGTAAATTTACACATCATGTAGAAGAATAATTTGACATAAGAATTTGAATGATGGATTAAAAAAAAAGTCCTCTTCCAATGGGTATTTAGGCTTTTGAGTTTTAACCATAATTAGAATTATAGTTTAAATGTCTTGCATATTAGTCTAATTATCTTCTCAAGAAAAAAATCTCAAAAATAAATAAATTGGCATATATCGAATAGATATTCTTCCAAAAGTATGGTAGCAATCTACACTATCATGCACAACATATGAAAACATTCGTACTTATAAAAATTCATAATTGTTTAAAAGTACCATAAAGAGGGAGAGGGAATGCAGCTAGAGAAAACTAGCATTGTTTTTGAGCCACCAGATGGTTATTTCAGTTATGTCATAAATATAATTAGAAATCATGTCTAACCTGCGTGTTTCTGCCAAATTTCTGAAAAGTCCTATCTTTAGTTTTACGTTTCTTCTAACCATCTGGGATTTCAAAGCTACATAATAAATATGAACTACAGTGCTTCACTTGTGAGCCAGCATCGTGTTTATTTGATCATTCTTTGACAAATATTTACTAATCACCTACTATGTGTTAGTTTCCATAAATATAAAAATAAACAAAAGCTCTTCTGCTACTTATATTTGGTGGAGAAGACACAGTCACCTGAAAAAAAAATTTAAAATTACAGATTGCAACAAGAGTTGGAAGGCGATAAGCTGGGTGATTGATAAAGGCAAATAACCAGAAAAGATGGTGGGTGGGAGGTGGAATTCTGTGGAACTGACATTAAAACCAAACCTAAAATATGAGCAGTGGCCATTTATGTGAAATAAACCAGAGAAAGAATTTTAAGCAAAGAGAAGAGCAAGTTCAAGTGCCTTAAATCAGGAAAGAATGGAAAAGAACATGGCGAAGTAGAAGGAGTTTGATTCAGTCAAAAGTAGCAGGGAATACTGACTAGTTAGGAACAAAATGATGCTAAGCTTTAAACTTTGGGAAAGAACTTGACTTTCTTCAAAGTATAATGGGAAGCCACTGAATTGTTTTAGGTGGGTGTTTGGCACTGCCAAATTTATGCTTTTAAAAGTTCCTTGTGACTAGTGAGTGGAGAGGTCATTTAGGGAGCTATAACTCTAATTAAATCTAATTATGGGGATCTCGTAAACAAGATTGGTAGGGGTGGAGATAGAAAAATCAAGTGGAACACTTGGAGGGCACTGGTATCCTTGATAGAGTGCCTTCAGTCACACCGAATAAGGGTACACTGTTGGAATAAGGAAGTAAAATCAGCATTTCAGAGAAACTTGTGCTGTGTGTATTGAGGCAAGCAAAGAGGTAGTTAAAATGAGAGGAGTGGTTATCACGAGGTTCTTTTTTTAAACATTTAACACATAATGTTTCTTTTGTTCATTTGGGGGTGATTTAATATGGAAGGTATAGATTGCCAATACAGGCAAAAGAGGGAGAGAATAATTAAATTAAGAAGAAAAATTCTTGCACTGGCTACGGGGGATGTGGTCTGAAGTACAAAAGGAAGGGGTAGTCCTATGTAAGAGAAATGACACCTCCTCCAAAGCAGCAAAAGCCAAAAAGAGGAGAAACAAAACATACACCTGTCTTTTCAGCCTTTTGGTTCCGTATATGCCTTGGTTCCAAGCTTTAGTTCATGCTCTTTCTAGTGGGGTTTTAATCACTTTTCAAGTGTCACCATATTAATTGCTCTAATTCCCTATTAGTTTTCTTCAAATATCAGGTATCAAGAAAACAAGCACATTCCTCCTTTTTCTATAGCATCATTCAAGTCAATGTGTCGTTATGACATTCTATTTGTCTGTGAATTGGCAGTGTGAACAAAAGAACGTTATTGTTACAAATATTACAGGTCAAAATCTTGATCGAAATTTTATAGTGTATAACTTTATTTTCTTACTTCTTTTGACCCTATTAATCTCTTCATCCACTAAATAACATTCTCTCTCTCTTTTATATTTTTTTAATTTTAATTATTTTGAGAGAGAGGGAGCATGCAAGTGACAGGAGGGACAGGGATAGAACCTCAAGTAGACTCATTGCTCAGTGTGGAGCCTGACTCAAGGCTCATCCCAGGACCTTGAGATCAGGATGGGAGGATGTCAGACACTTAAAGGGCTGAATCCCCAGGCTCCCTCCCCTATCTCTTTTATCTCTTTTTTTTGAAATTAGAGAATATATGTGTGCTATGTTTTCAGAAGTTCTGGCATATAATAGTAATTAAATAAAAGAAAGCTTATGCTATTGTTTTTTCTTGTGTTATAGCTCTCCCATCTTTCCATATTTTAATTATTGTGTGTGGGGGGGAAGGAACATTAAGATCATTTACTGCAATATTAAGTGGAATTTTTTAAATGTAATATTTCTATTTATTATTTTAAGTAGGTAGTGAGCCTCTTTGTAATCCTTCCCTCCAGGATGATTGTTGAAAGAAAACCCAAAACTTCTTAGAATCAATGACCCTTCTTTAAAAAAAAAATAAGCTTATTAAAGGGATGATTCTAAGAATCGTGGAGGTGTTTTAAAAAGAGGAAATTGCCTCCAAAATCAACAAGAAGAAAGACGCGTACCTCCTGACAATGGGAGAAACGCTCGTTTGCATTACAGAAACAGAGAGTCCTTTCCATGGCAAAGTGGACAAGATATTAGATCATTTAATTCCGTGGTGCAGTTGAGAATGCTAGATCCTGTACACATACAACACCAGACTCAAAAAGATGCATCTGCCTTTGATGGGGCGAAGAAACAGTGTGGCTGTTGTTACAACTGTAGCACAGAAATAGCGGGACTAGAGCCAAAAGGCTAACTGATGTTGGGATGTATGTTTTCACAAATAATCAGAGAAAAGAGATGACTAAGACTCTCTCGATGTTTCGATGGCACAATAAAGCTAGGAAATGTCAGACAACCCGGAAGAACACCCTCCCCCACACTCTCAATATCACCAAACAGCAAAGATTAAATGTCCTGTTAGCTCAGTGGGATGCAGACTTGGAGTGACATTTAGTTTGACACAGGACACTAATGAATTGGACATTTACTGCATTTCTCATACGCAGGTACACATTTAAGCATGCGACATGTTCATTCTCTAATCGAAATCTAAACCTAGAATCTAAATCTAATCTAAACCTAAAATCTACTTTCTACATTCATATAAATAGCTTCCACTTTATAAGTTCCTTCTCTTTACCCCTATACTCAATGACCAACACTTGTACACTGCAAAATTATCCAAAAAACAAAAAGAACAGAATCTGTTTTTTTCCCACTGTGAATTTAGTAGTGAGAGATGAATTTCAAAGAAGTTGCTCAACCCTCATAATGTGTTCAACAAAGGAATGTAAAAACAGATAACATCCCTGGGTAGCAATAAAAGTCTATTTAATTAATAATGTAACTAAAATGGTTCTAAACTCATCCCTGTGATAATCTAGACAGCTAAGGATTCCAATTACTTTCCCTATAGAAAAGCTGACTCAAGTAATTTCTCTCCGTTTCTGGCTCTGATCTCTGTGCTCGATTCCGCAGCACATATACTAAAATTGACAATCATCTCCAAGGAGAGATAAGAGGAAAAACCCAGGGTGACCAATGAATTTAAAACTAAATAAAATACACTTTTCCCTACCTGACAGCTATGGGAAAAAAATCACAAATTACTAATAAGAAAAAATAATATAAAAGAAAATATTAAAAAATAAAATATTAAAAAATAAATTTTATCATGCACTAAATTAACTATTGCAATGGTGTTTATAAGTTCAAATTATATATCTATATATGCTACATATAATATTTACATATACATAATATTACTTAGTAAAGACTATATTTATGTAATATATATCATTTATTTATACATAAAATACATAAATTCATATTGTTGATCAATCTTTAGGGTAGAAATGAACATTGACTTTATGAGTGGCTAGAAAACATCCTTAAAAATTTGGTTCTGATATTTTCATGTTATTATCTAATATTTGATCACACTGTCCCAAAACCTTCTGATCTAACCTTAGACAGAATTATTAAATGGTCAAAAAATGAGGAATAAGTATCTATGCATTCTAATATGAACTGTAGTAACAAAAACTTTTAACTGTTGCATGCACTAATAAATTGAAAACAATTAAATGGCAAATGTCTAAAATTCACCAGAGTCCCTAAATCGATCATTGTATTTAATGCATTTTAACCTCTCTTCTTCACCATATTTTGATTAAGAAGACCCTTGTTGAAATAACTTTGAAAGATTTTTCTCCTTGATTTAGAATTTGGATCTTACATATTCTGAACTTGCTAGCTGGTAGGTCTAAAGCTACTAAGCTGTTTTCTAGTTTCTAGTGGTTTTTTTTTTTTTTAAGATTTTATTTATTTATTTGACAGACAGAGATCACAAGCAGGCAGAGAGGCAAGGAGAGAGAGAGGAAGGGAAGCAGGCTCCATGATGAGCAGAGAACCTGGTGCGGAGCTCCATCCCAGAACCCTGCATGACCTGAGCTGAAGGCAGAGGATTTAACCCACTGAGCCACCCAGGCACCCCGTCTAGTTTCTATTAATTTTAAAGTGCATTTTCTTTTCTTATCCTTCTTGAGGTTGACAGAAACATCTTCAAGACATTAGAATACTAATGATTCTTTAGATAAGAGGAAGATAGGGAGATAATCTTTCTGCTATTAAGTACCCCCAAAGTCTGGCTTATTTTGATTCCACTCACTGTCCATAAACAACCTTTTAAGACATTAGAAATATTGGCCAAATTTTTCATACTTTGTCTTCATTCTGGGCCTTGAATGAATATGCGGAGCAAATTTAACATCTTCTCCAGTATTCGTTTTATTAAATATTTAGTAAAAATGAAATTAAATCTTGAACAGTTTTAAGCTGTGGTTAACCCCTCTCCACTATCAGTTAAGATAATCTCCATTCATAAGACAAAATAGCCAATTCCAAATCTGAATTTTATTGCCGCAATTTTCATTTTATGGAGATGTTAATTCAAAAAAGGATTTTTCTGTTTGATGAAAAAAAAAAAAAAAACAACAAAACCTGTCCCATACCTTGGAAGGCTTTTAACATAATGTCATAATTTCCATCAATAACTTTCATTCTTAACAACTGTAAATGTCCTTACCTTGTTTTTTTTCATTGGTTCCTTGATTCCTGTGATCAGTCTGGGTAAGTATCAGGGGGCTTTGTGTCATCTTTTCCAAAACTTCTCTTAAAATTTGCAAATTAAATGTAAAAATGTTATTAGTCTCTTTAGAAGCAGCTTCAAACTAGAGTTACTCTACCTTAGAAAAACAGAATAATGTTAAGCAGTCTTTCTCAAAATGAAAGTAACTGCATCTGATTGAGTGAAACTATTGCCTAAACACAATTTCCTCCCCTAAAACAAAACAAAAAAAAATGTGCAGAAGAAAGAGGAAGTTCCCTAAAATATAAGAAATAACAAGCTTGTAGATTCTTATTTTCTCTATAGGGGATCCCCGTCGAACAACAACAAAAAAATATTGAAGAGGCTGTTTTATCGATTGTTTCAAGAGTAGTATATAACTATTGTCCTTCCAGGACCATAGGAGATAAGAACATTAATTAATTAAAAGTCATGATTTAAGATGTGTGTTTAGACATGTACTCAGACATAACAATCATGTTTAGAAAGACAATCTTAAAGGTGATGATATCAATAATGAGAAAGCTATGTTTCAAGCTGGCTACTGAAACAAGAATATAAACAATTTTCTCTCTTTCTCAGATGCTATCACAGCGACGTGCACACCCTCACACTCCTACACAAAGAGAAAAAGGAAAGCTATCACGGGGGCATGCACACCCACACAGTCCTACACAAAAAGAAAACAAAGAGAAAAAGGAAACTAAAGTTAAAAGGTACTCAAGATATTATCATTGTTCAAGATGATAACACTATGAAGCTAGTGTTAGATTATCAGAAAAAAATTTCCTTTTCAAATCTCTCCTCATCAGAATTTTCAAATGATTTCATATTCTCTTTCAGTAAATATATTCAAATTCTACAGAGATGCAGCTGATGTCCTACAAGTTCCTTCAGGATTAACACCATATCTGTTCTGACAGGGACTCTATAAAAGGAAAAGGAAATGAGAATGGAGAGGAAAGTAGAAGGCAAAGAAATGAAAAGAAAAAAAATGTAAAGAGAATAATCCCATTTAATACAGGATTAAACTCTTCCAGACGGCCTTGAATATACAGCTCTGGTCACTTCTATCATCACGCAAAACAAAATTACATGAGATAAAATACCGATAACAAAATTGTTCCATTTTGGAACAGAAAGAAGACTAAACGTTTGGGCAGAAATGAACCATTCCTTCTATGTCATCAGCAAAATATTCTAGGGATTCCACTATCATAGTTGAATGAAATTTAGTTTTGTTTCTAAGGAGAAGCAATTAAGATATGAAATTTCTTTTTTTTTTTTTTTTTTAAAGATTTTATTTATTTATTTGACAGAGAGATCACAAGCAGGCAGAGAGGCAGGCAGAGAGAGAGGAGGAAGCAGGCTCCCCGAGAGAGCAGAGAGCCCGATGCGGGGCTCGATCCCAGGACTCCGAGATCATGACCTGAGCCGAAGGCAGCAGCTTAACCCACTGAGCCACCCAGGCGCCCCAAGATATGCAATTTCATGCAAAATATAAAACATTTCTATCAACTCAAAGTGTTTTCTGATGAACTTTTGCAGTTCATCCCAGGAACCAGGCAGCCACTTATCTAATATCAACAGAGATGAGTTTTGCTGGGTTTAGAATTTTATTTAAATGGAGTCATGCACCCTTGTTGGTCTGGTATCTTTTGCACAGTAAAATGTTTTGGAGTTTCATCCAGATTGTGACATAGACCAGTAGTTCATTCCTTTTTGTTGTTGAGTAGAATCTCATTGTGTGACTATATAATAATTTGCTTATCCATTACTGCATTTGGTTGTTTCCACTTTTTGACTATCATAAATCAGCATCAATATTTCTGTTAGTCTTTCTGTGGACATTTATTTTCTAATCTTTTGAGGAAATACATAGTAGGGGAATTGCTAGGTCAAATAGAAAATATGTTTGTATTTTTTGTGATAAGAACACTCAACGTGATCTGGGAGTTGATGGATATGTCTGTTATCTCAATTGTGGTTTTGGTACCACAGGTGTTTGCATATGTCAAAACACATACTTAATGTACACATTAAGTATGTGCAGTTTTTTTGTATATCAATTATACCTCAATAAAGCTGTTTTTTAAAAAAATAGATGTTTAATTTTATAAACATAATATATCTTCCAAAGAGGTTTTTCTTCCAAGTAGAACAGTTGCATTTCCTTCATATCAACAACAGCATCTGATAGGGTCAGTCTTTTTAATTTTTACCGTTCTAGTAGGTATGTGGAGATATCTAAATGTAGTTTTAATCTCTGAGAATCTGTTGAGCCTTTTCTCATATGCTGATGGCAATTAATATATCTTTTTCTCTAAAGATTCTATTTATTTGTTAGGGAGAGAGCAACCAGCAGTGGGAACAGCAGGCAGAGGGAGAAGCAGGCTCCCCGCTGAGCAGAGAGCCCAATGTGGGGTTAGATCTCAGGATCCTGGGATCATGACGTGAGGTGAAAGCATACGCTTAACAGACTGAGCCACCCAGGCACCTCAATATATCCTTCTTGGTGAACTCTCTATTCAGATATTTTGCCAATTTTTATAGGATGATTTGTCTTCTTTTTAATGGGTTGTAAGATATATATCTTATATTTGTTATATGTGGTTATGTTTATGTCTTATAACTCATTGAAAAGAAGGCAAATCATCCTATAAAAATATATATAATGAGTTGTAAACTAATATATAAACAATATGGAAACAATTCTTTTGTCAGATATATGTATTACAAATATTTTCCACCATTTGTAGAGTGTCTTTTCCTAAAAGCTTTCTCAAAACCCTCAGAAATCTAGAACCCTCTAAATGTTGAGCTCTCTAGACTTTTGAAAGTGGCATATTCTCCATTGTTAAAGTCTAACATTTATCCTTGCTTAAAGATGATGCTGAATGCTCTGCCATCAAAGAAACTACACACCCTCCTTATGATTATCCCTTCCTTCCCCTCCTGATCATAAAGCCAGTAACTAAGATTAGCTATTAATCTTAATACTCAGGAGCAATTCTGATCTGACCAACATGTAATGGCAACCTACAGAGTGTACAGTGTGATCAGATTCCAGGGGTGTTAGATCAAGAGAGAAACACAGAGCTGGATAAGAGAGATTTTATCAACATTGGAGTATTCTCTTAAGGCATAAGAATTAATAACTTGGGAAAATGTTGTGAGCGGTGCTGATAAACTGTTAAAATAACTCCAAGAAGATTGAAGAATGTAATAGCCTATGCTAAGCAGAGTAAAATACCAGAATTGCTGTGGAAGATAAAGAGAAGATAAAAATACAAAAGTACTCACAGCACTTGGCATTCTGTAGTGGGTATACTCTTATGGACAGGAGCATGATATGGTAGTGGGATGGTATGATGGTCACCCTTTGAAGAAAGAAATAAAGTATGCAGTGACAGGAGAACATAAGCATCACTGAGAAGCTTACTGCAGATTTCCTCTCTAGACCAAGGTTTACAAAAGGAGATGCCTTCACAGAATTGGATTTACAGATAGCATTGAGACTGAAAGGACCTTGGAGTAGCAGAGGTTAAACCGTGGCACCAGTCAACTCTGAAACAGGTTAACAAATCCTGTAATGAGGGTTGAATTTGGAGTAGCATCTAGATTCCTGACCAAGAGAAGGTTACAGAAATGTTAATGTCTCTGAGGTAAGACAGATAGATAGCTGAAAAGGTTATTTTTACTTTCGTGCTAGTCTTTAACCTGGTGCAACAGAGAAAAAGAGAACAACTGCCAAAACCCTAATTTATATAATTGCTGATTCCTGTGATGTAATCACTTTCACCATAGCTGATTTCAAGTTACCAATGTGACATCACTAAATGCCAGAGTTGAAAAGAGATGAGCAATAGTGGATGATTATATAGTATTTCTATCATATGGATATAGTAGATGTAAAAAATTTCATGTGCAGATAATGGTAAATTACAGTAAAAATAACAGAAACTGAGTTATGCCAAGTATTTATTACCTTTGTTTTTAATATAATTTATTTAATTTTAGGTTTAGATAATGTAATTTTAAACAATAACTGTGTTCAATGATTGGCCCACAAAGTCCTGAAAATTTAATAGTCAAATCTTGCAAACATACCACCGGGTTCTGCTCAACACCTACAATAGAAATAAACCAAAAATGGATGATCAGTAGACTAAGGGAAACCACTCCCCCAAAGTTATAAATTATTACCTCATCCTACTTCTGCCTGATCCTGTTTTTTTACCCAATTATTAAAGGAAAAGGCAAGTCTTCAGAAAGAAGATCACATGGCTAGCATAAATCAAAATGATTCCCTCAATCCAATCCCAAAGGGACTTCCATTAGTTGTCTCAGGGTACCGTTTCAAAGTACCACTGGCTGGGTGACTTAAATAATATAAATCAATTTTCTCACAGTTTTAGAGTCTGGAGGTCCAAGATCAAAGCATCAGAGAATTGATAATCTGATGAAACCACTCTTCCTTGCTTGCTGATGGCTATCTTTTCACTGTTTCCTCATATTATTTTTTGTTGGCATGCATGGACTGATAGCACATTGGCGTCTCATCCCTTCTTATGAGGACACCAGTCGTATCAGATTAAGCCTCAACCCTTATGTCCTCATTTACCCTTAATTATCTCCTTAAAGATCCTAACTCCAAATATAGTACAATGGGGGTTAGAGCTTCAGTAGATGAATCTAGAGAGACAAAATTTAGTTCATAATGTGCCATCCTCTGGCCCTTCAAATAGCATAACCTTCTTGCATGTTAAATATATTCAACCCACCCCACCCAGTAGCCTAAGTCTTACCTAACCAGCATTAATTCCAAGTCC
The DNA here is from genome assembly GCF_002288905.1 of Enhydra lutris kenyoni. NCBI lineage: Eukaryota > Metazoa > Chordata > Mammalia > Carnivora > Mustelidae > Enhydra > Enhydra lutris. Next base: position 36,668,571 of record NW_019154091.1, read on the forward strand.
AAAGTCTTATTTAATTATGTCTGGTGAACCTTCAAGTATGATTCACCTTGAGGCAAAATTCCTCTCTAGCTGTGAAACTGAATCATACAAGTTATGTCCTTACAAGTTATAATGGTGAGATCAGCTCAGGTAGACATTCTTATTCCAAAAGGGAGAAATCAGAAAGAATAAAGGGAGGGGTGACACCCTCCAAGCCAGTCCAAAACTTAAGAAAATTTCACTACTCTTAGGGCTCAAGAGTAATCCCCTTTGGCAGAATGCTCTGCTCTATGGGCCCACTGATGAATAATGTTACCACAGGACCCTAGGTTTCTCAGCTCTGAGTGGCAGCCTTGCCCTTGAGACCCTAAGTAAAGAGTCTCTGAAACTGAGGAAGTTGTCCCACACTCTGATTGAGGAGAAAATAGCCTTGTCCCTCCCCATTCCCTACTTCCTCCTCTTGCCCTATGTTCTGGGCTTGTGGTGGGAGTGGCAGACCTGATGATCCCTAACAGTCTTTAGTGTTTTCTTTCCCTTTTCTTGAAGGATAAACTATGTTCATAGAACCCTGACAGTCTGAAAACCTTTTATTTTATCCTGCCTCATCCATCTTTAGTTCAAATTTGCATCTTTTCTGGTTCATTCCTCTCTATGGCTTCTGATGATATGGCTGATGAAAATTATGGATAATTTCTTTATGGACTAATTGTCCAGTCACACATTTAGTATTTTTTCCAGAACACACATTCTCATTTTTTCTGCTATATTTATAGACTGAGAATTACTCAAATCTTCAAGTTCTAGATCCTTTTTGCTTAATAATTTCTTCCTTAGTCACCAAACACTTCTCCTTCAAAGTACTTAATCATATTTTAGTTTTATATTTATGGACTCACTGATTCTACTATTCTACTTTTACTCATTCTATACCAGTCACAGTGGCTTCATGGTCTCATGAACTTTGAGCTTCCTGTTCCTTCTGCCTAGAAATGTCTTTCCTCAAATACCGAAAAGATTTATTACATCACTTTTTTTCAAGTTTGCTTACTGTCATCTTCTCAGTGAAGTTCATGATAGATCTATTTAAGTTGAAAACCACCCCAACCTGCTACTCACAAAGTCTTAATTCCAAGAACATATACACATATATACGGTGTGAATATATATTTACTTATTTTGCTGATTGTGTATCTCCTACACTAAAATGGAAGTTCCACAAAACCATGAAATCAAAAGTTTGTTATCTGTTTTATTTACTACTCTATCCTCAGTGCCTAGCAATCTGTGTGTGTTTGCATGTATGTGTATTCAAAAAGTCTTATTGAGTGAATTAATATATGATGAACATATATAGCAAAATGATCATTAAGAAGTTAGTAAAAAATGAACAACAACAACAACAACAACAAAAAAAGAGCAGCCCTCTCAGGTCCCCTCTCTCTTTGGGGCTTTTACTATTGCTCAATAAATTTTATTATCACTCAATGAACTTTGGGGGAAAAAAAATAAAGGAATCAATAGTTTACCCAAATAATGAAAGAAATATAGTCAATAAATGTATCCAAAGATGTCAAAGGAAATCCAAGAAATATAAAGTGTATAATAAAACAGCTTATCAATAAGACTAAAAATGGGCCTGTAAAATTAAAGTGATAATTTGCATGGATGTGAGTAAAGCTTCAATTTCAGTGGGAGTATATTTATAACATTTCTGGAGAGAATAAAGGCTTTCTTCTATTAACTTATTCATAGGTGATCATATGAATTTTGTAAAAGGTGTAAATTTTCAATAATTTATTTTTTATTCTCTTTTCTTTGTCATCACATTGATTTCACATAACATTTAGTAGAAAACTACTGTATTTTGTCTTGCATGGGTCAGCTAGAGGACAGGGCAAAAGCAGACCAAATGCCATGATGAAATAAATTATACATTGACCAAAATGGAGGTTGCACTAAAATGAGGGCTCTTAAGATGGGCAGTTGTGAATTGACTAGGGAAATGTGCAAGGGGCTAAACTGACAGGATGTTATGATTAATTGAATAGAAAACACTGGATACAGCTTAAATTTGGGGTAAAAACTATGGTATAAGTTGTAGACATGTTCAAATCAAGGTATCTCTCAACTGGATATCTCTGAGCTATCTCAACATTCAGATCCATCAACTGCTACTACAATCAGACTCAAAGTTAGTGTCAAATAAATAAATAAAATCTTAAAAAAAAAAGAATTTTCAATGTTTAAGCATCATTAACTATATCCAGGTTTTTGATAGCCAAGCTAGATAATCATTAACTCACCTCCTAGATGATGAAGCAAACATTAGTCCTAATTTAATGTCAAAAAATTAATCTTTTTCAATTCACCTATTTTATCCCATTGCAGTGGCATTCTTAGAACTCACCCTAATATATGGTCTCATGTTCTTACCAATACAGATTAGCTAATCATGTGATCCTATTTCTTAAAGAAATAATTCTTTTATCCTCTCTATCCAGGCTATGTTGATATCTAATTCACTGGATATAGTTAATGATGCTTAAACATTGAAAATTCTTTTTTTTTAAGATTTTATTTATTTATTTGACAGACAGAGATCACAAGTAGGTAGAGAGGCAGGCAGAGAGAGGAAGGGAAGCAGGCTCCCCGCTGAGCAGAGAGCCCGATGTGTGGCTCAATCCCAGGACCCTGGGATCATGACCTGAGCCAAAGGCAGAGGCTTTAACCCAGTAAGCCACCCAGGTGCCCCTAAATATTGAAAATTCTATAGTACAAGGTATGGATAGACTCTTAAGGCTCAGAGAAATGGTTATGCTGAAATGAATCTAATCTGTGTGAACTACTCAACCACATTTTAACCATATTTCCCCAGAGGGCCCAGAGGGCATGCTTTACAATAAAACCTTAAGAATGCAACATCAAAGTCAATTGGTGATAGCTATTGTTCTCTGTAGAGATGTAGTGGAAGTTGCTACAGTGGAATCAGATTTCTGATATCACTGGTAATTATCTGGTTTTAAAGGTCAAGTGAATTCAATTTCTGTGATAAGCCAAAGGAACTTACTGGAAATCAGAGTTTTGATTCACAGCAATCTGTGACAATGGGTACTTGATTTTGGACTTGACACCTAGGAATGGGGTGGAGAGGACTAAGTAGTTGCTTGATATGCTGGTTCTACTACCCAAGGATAAATGGAATTAATGAATGCCTAACCTGCCAAATACAGAGGCTGAATATAAGTCTCAGAAAAAACACCAAATCAGGGAGGGACAGCTGACTAGCCTGGTGGGAGATTAATTACATTGACTCTTTATCATACTGAATGAGGCAACACTATGTTTTATAAGGTAGACTCATACTCCAATACAATGAATTTGCCTTGGTACCCACAGATCTTCTGCAGTGCATCATCTAGAGATGCAAAGAATTTTAGTACATTCACTGTACCATTGTTTTGTTAATGATCATCTCTTGAGAACCACCTCAGACCATTGTGGCTATACCTCTTTAAAGGATTTTGGACAATTATTTAAGCTAATTGTTTTTTTTTAATCTTTTTTTTTTAATTTTATTTTTTATAAACATATATTTTTATCCCCAGGGGTACAGGTAGTTGAATCTCCAGGTTTACACATTTCACAGCACTCACCACAGCACATACCCTCCCCAATGTCCATAACCCCACCCCCCCCCCCCAACCCCCCCCCCCCCCATCAACCCTCAGTTTCTTTTGTGAGATTAAGAGTCAATTATGGTTTGTCTCCCTCCCAATCCCATCTTGTTTCATTTACTCTTCTCCTACCACCTTAACCCCCCATGTTGCATCTCCTATCTCTCATATCAGGGAGAGCATATGATAGTTGTCTTTCTCCGATTGACTTATTTAGCTAAGCATGATACCCTCTAGTTCCATCCACGTCATACCAAATGGCAAGATTTCATTTCTTTTGATGGCTCCATAGTATTCCATTGTGTATATATACCACATATTCTTTATCCATTCTTCTGTTGATGGACATCTAGGTTCTTTCCATAGTTTGGCTATTGTAGACATTGCCGCTATAAACATTCGGGTGCACGTGCCCCTTCGGATCACTACGTTTGTATCTTTAGGGTAAATACCCAGCAGTGCAATTGCTGGGTCAAAGGGTAGTTCTATTTTCAACATTTTGAGGAACCTCCATGCTGTTTTCCAGAGTGGTTGCACCAGCTTGCATTCCCACCAACAGTGTAGGAGGGTTCCCCTTTCTCCGCATCCTCACCAGCATCTGTCATTTCCTGACTTGTTAATTTTAGCCATTCTGACTGGTGTGAGGTGGTATCTCATTGTGGTTTTGATATGTATTTCCCTGATGCCGAGTGATATGGAGCACTTTTTCATGTGTCTGTTGGCCATCTGGATGTCTTCTCTGCAGAAATGTCTGTTCATGTCTTCTGCCCATTTCTTGATTGGATTATTTGTTCTTTGGGTGTTGAGTTTGCTAAGTTCTTTATAGATTTTGGACACTAGCCCTTTATCTGATATGTCATTTGCAAATATCTTCTCCCATTCTGTCAGTTGTCTTTTGGTTTTGTTAACTGTTTCCTTTGCTGTGCAAAAGCTTTTGATCTTGATAAAATCCCAATAGTTCATTTTGGCCCTTGCTTCCCTTGCCTTTGGCGATGTTCCTAGGAAGATGTTGCTGCAGCTGAGGTCGAAGAGGTTGCTGCCTGTGTTCTATTCAAGGATTTTGATGGATTCCTTTCTCACATTGAGGTCCTTCATCCATTTTGAGTCTATTTTTGTGTGTGGTGTAAGGAAAGGATCCAATTTCATTTTTCTGCATGTGGCTGTCCAATTTTCCCAACACCATTTATTGAAGAGGCTGTCTTTTTTCCATTGGACATTCTTTCCTGCTTTGTCGAAGATGAGTTGACCATAGAGTTGAGGGTCTATTTCTGGGCTCTCTAGTCTGTTCCATTGATCTATGTGTCTGTTTTTGTGCCAGTACCATGCTGTCTTGATGATGACAGCTTTGTAATAGAGCTTGAAGTCCGGAATTGTGATGCCACCAACTGTGGCTTTCTTTTTCAATATTCCTTTGGCTATTCGAGGTCTTTTCTGGTTCCATATAAATTTTAGGATTATTTGTTTCATTTCTTTGAAAAAAATGGATGGTACTTTGATAGGCATTGCATTAAATGTGTAGATTGCTTTAGGTAGCATAGACATTTTCACAATATTTATTCTTCCAATCCAGGAGCATGGAACATTTTTCCATTTCTTTTTCATAATGAATAACTTTTAAACATGAACATTTTATTGGAAACATATCCTTAAGTGACACTACTGTGTACTTTCTGATTCAACCTATCCCCTACATCCTGCTCTCATTCTAATATTTGACATTTGAGAACTATTTTAACAAAATAATCTGTGATGAGGCAATTAAATTGAATAGGTTGCTATGCTTCCTTTGAAATGAGACACATGATTTGACAAAAAAATCAGCAAGTATACAGTAGACTAACAAACCTATCAACCAACTTGATCTGATGGGCATCTATAGAATAAATGACAAGACAAAACATAGTGAAATGTATTGAAAAACACACTGAAAAAGAAAGACAACTTGGAAAACTTACTCTACCTAAGACTTCTTATAAAGCAACCATATGTAAGACAGTGTGATTTTATTGTTGCTTTAGATAAACAGGTCAGTGAAAAATATTGAAGCCCATAATAGACCCACATATTTTTGATCAGTTGATTATTTTTACCAAGATACAAAGGCAGTTCAGTGAAGAAAGCATACTCATTTCAAAAGTTGGATATTATTATGAAAAAAGTTAGATTTTTATCCATATTTCGTACCACAGAAAATAATGAACAATAAAAATGTGGAACATAGACCTAAATATAAAACTTAAAACTATAAAACTTCAAGAAGAATAAAAGGAGAAAATCTTTATGATTTTGGCTTAGGCTAAGATTTCCTATATACAACAGCAAAAGTGTGATCCATGAAATAAAAAAATAAATAAAAAATTTGAGCTGATGAAAATTAAGGGCTTCTGTCTTTGAAAAAGAATGTGTGAGGACATAAAAAACAAAGAAGACAAACACTGGGAAAAAATTGTCATTCACATATTTCAAAAATTTAAAAAAATTAAAATTAAAATTAAAATACACACTCACACCCACACTAAAACCACGCTTTGTCTTCCACGCCCTAGTACCACAGGATAGCTGGTGTGGGCTTGTGGAAATTGTATTCTCTGAGACCACAAACTCTCTGAGACAGACCCTGCTCCAGTCTGTGCTTTAAGGAGAAAGGGGAGAAAAATTTCCTTGAGTTCTTGGTCCTTTCTAAGCATGGTTTTTCTGTGTCCCAGTGCACCTAGGACTAGTATGGTCTTGGGGACCCTGGGCTTGCCAAGATCATAAGTTTCTGTGCCAGCCTGACCCAGCAGTTATGGCATTAGGAGCCACTAATTATGGCATTCCAACCCATCCCTTCTGATATTCAAACCCTGCTCCAGTCTGGGCTTTTAAGGTAGATGAGAAGAAGAGAGATTTCCCATAGTCCTTAGCCCTTTTAAACCCCAGGTTCTTTTTTTGTGCTGCAGCACAACTAGGGCTTGTGGAATCAACTCAACTGGGTCGTGTGGACCATGAGCTCACTAATGCAACCAGACCTGCCCATTATGGTGTCCAGATCCTGCTCTGATCTAGGCTTTTAAGGTGGGGTGGGAACATAAACAGTGTGTTCTCCAGTCCCTTATACTGGGAGAGTATCCCCTCAGTTACTCCACAACCTGGCAGACTTCTAGTGTTTTCTATTTATATGTTCTTTTAAACAGAGATTTTTTTTTTCCATACCCAAAGACAGAGGGATCTGTTCCCAGGCTGTCTCTCCCTATAGTGTTTGCAGCCTCAGGTGTGGAGTTTCCCTCTGTTACAGTGTCTCCATTATCTCTTGCTGTTCCATTGCCATTCTATCTATCTGTGGTTGTTCAGTAGTTGTTTAGTTGACCTTCAGTTCTTCAAAAGGAATTGTTCTATTAATGGGTATATTTTTGTGTGTTCTGTGGAGGAGGTGATATCAGAGTATTCCTATGTCACTGTCTTGAATCAGGACCCTCCTATTAGAATGGTTTTAAAACAAACTGTATCAAGTCTTGATAAAAATGGGATGAATAGTGTGACTGGGTGTCTCAGTTGGTTAAGTGACTACCTTCTGCTCAGATCATGATCCCAGGGTCCTGGGATCGAGTCCTGCTTCAGGCTCCCTGCTCAGCACAGAGTCTGCTTCTCCCTCTGATCTTCCCCCTCTCATTCCCTCTTTTCTAAATAAATAAATAAAATTTTAAAAAAGAAAATGTGATGTATAAATGGAATTCTTTTTTTCCCAGTTTTTTTTTGAGATGTAACTGACATATAGCAATGTAAGTTTAAGGTGTACAGTATAATAATTTGACTTACATATATTATGATTGCCACAGTAAGTTTAATTAACATCCATCACTTCATATAGATACAAAAAATAGAAAGAAAAAAATGTTTTTTTCCTTGTGATGAGAACTCTTAAGATTTACTCTTGTAAAAACTTTCAAATATACCATATAGCCATTTTAACCTCAATCATTATGCTGTACATTAGACCCCTAGTATTTCTTTATCTAATAGCTGCAAGCTTGTGCCTTTTGGCCACTTCACCCAATATCTTCTTCCCCAAACCTCTGTCTCTGGTAACCACTAATCTGATCTCTTTGTGTATATATATCTATTTTAAGGTTCCACATATAAGTGAGATCATAAATTATTTATATTGTCTTTCACTGCCTGACTTACTTCACTTAGTCTAATGCTCTCAAGATCCATCCATGTTGTCATAGTTGGCAGGAATTCTTAATTTTTTTATGGTTGAATAACATTCCATTGTATACACACACACACACACACACACACACACACACACACACACACACCCGAATCAAACTTCTTTATCTATCCCGCTGTCAGTGGAAGCTGGGGTTGTTTCTATATTTGGGCTATTGCAAATAATGCTTCAGTGAACATGGGGGTACATAAAATTTTTTGACACAGTGTTTTCATTTCCTTCTAATACATACTTAGAAGTGGAATTGCTGGATTATATGGTAGTTCTATTTTTAATTTTTTAAGGAAACTCCAAACTGTTTTCAGCAGTAGCTGTAGTAATTTTCCATCCTATGAATGGTGCACAAGGGTTTCCTTTTCTCCACATCCTTGTCAGCATGTGTTACCTCTCATCCTTGTGATGATGGCTGTTCTAACAGGCATGAGGTGATATCTCATTGTGGTTTTGATTTCTATTTCCCTAATAGTTATTGATGTGCAAATGGAACTCTCATACACTGATAATGAGGATGTCCAATTATACAATGACTTCAGAAAAGTGTTTGGTAACTTCTTGAATTGTTAGGCCTACACCTACCATCTGATCAGTCTCTATACTCCTAGATATTCACCAAAGATAAATAAAAACATGCCCATAGAGAGACTTATGTACAAATGCCTATAGTAGTGTTAATTGTTACAATCAGGAGTAACCTAAATGACCCTCAGCAAGTGAATGGATAAACATATCCAAACAATGGGACAGTACTCAGCTCAGCAGTAAAAGGAGTGATCCGGTGATATAAACAGCAACATACAAAAATCACAAAGAACTTATTCTGATGAAAAGAAGTCACCAAAAAGCACACATACTCTATAATTCCATTACTCAAAATTTTGGAAAATGCAAACTGATCTATAGTGACAGAAAGGATGTCAGTGGTTACAAGGAGATATGGTGGCAAAGAACATTGAGGAGGAGAGAATACACACCATCAAAAGCAAACTTTTGAGGATATGGATATGTTCACTATTTTGAATGTGATGATTTCATGAGTTTATACATATGTTAAAAATTAATATATTGTTAACTTTAAATATGTGCAATCTATTCTATATTAATTATAACTCAATAAAACTACTATTGCCAGAACTTCTTGCAGGATATTCAATTAGTTTATTAAGAGTTATTTAAGAGTCTTTTTTTTTTTTTTTTTGACAGAGAGAGATCACAAGTAGGCAGAGAGGCAGGCAGAGAGAGGAGGAAGCAGGCTCACTGCTGAGCAGAGAGCCCGATGTGGGGCTCGATCCCAGAACCCTGAGATCATGACCTGAGCTGAAGGCAGAGGCTTAACCACTGAGCCACCCAGGTGCCCCCTATTTAAGAGTCTTAAAGTAAAGGAAAGATATACCACATTCTTGGATTAGAATACTAAAATTATAAAGTGGTCAATTCTGAAATTTACTTAAAATGTGATATAATAAGCATCAATACCAAATACCGAATACCAAAGTAGCTGATTGCAGACATTGAATGTCAACTAATTCAGCCAGACTTTATGGGTATCAAGATAGTGCATCTAAAGAGAACAATTTACGGTAACTCTGATGTTCATATTTCCACATAACTGATTCCATTTTTCTCAGGGCTAAATCCCAAGCAGAAAAAAACAGCTCAAAGTTTTAGATAGTCTCAATGGGCGTAGAGCGATGAAACTGGAGTCCAGCAAAAAATAAGATGATGAGGACTGAAGGAAACAATGTAACAGAATAAAAAGAATTACAGAGTAGTGAGTCTGATATTCTGAGCCACTTTTCTTCTCCAAGTGTTTCTCTTCAAAGCCATCATGTATAGGGCATAGGGTCAAGAAGCCAAGTGAAAACAATAGCAAAAAGCCTTAGAAAACACATAAAGCCTGAGTGGCTCAGTGGGTTGAGCGACCAGTTCTTGATTTCAACTCAGGTCATGATCTCAGGGTCATGGGATCGTGAACCACATTGGGCTCTGCACTTGACAGGGAGTCTGCTTGAGATTCTCTCTCCCACTTCCTTTGTGCCTCCCCCTCTACTCATGCTCTCTCTAAAGAATAAATAAATAAACAAATAAATAAATCTTTTTTTTTTTAAAGAAAATACCTAGAGATTATTAGTCTCATAGTGGCAGGTAACAATAAAAGCAGAGTCCTAAAGCTGAGACCCATACAGTTGACACCTTAGAAGAGGCCCTTTTGAAGTAAAAATCGGAAAGATATCACTCTTTGCAATGACTGAAATACAACCTGAAACATCTCAATTCCTGATTAGGGCAGTGATCCTCCCCCATGGAAAATCTCTGCCAAAACAGGATTAAATCCATTTTTTGAAGAAAGATAGTATCACCCATAGCTTCTACAGATTTTTATTCTGTAGGACAACTATTGAGTGAAAAGTATCAGGCTTCAAGTCCAAATGATAGAAGAATAAGGGAATAAAAGACAACAGAAAGAGACCCAGGGGAGAAATAGATATTGGTTATTATTAGGCATAGACTTTAAATTTCTTTTCTTATTAACATGTGCAACAATATTGGTTTCAAGATTGGGAACATTACTAAAGAAATGGGATCTCTACAAAGGATCAAATAGAAATTCTGAAACTCAGAAGTATAAAGACAAAAATCAAAGGGTGCAAAAGATACATAGAATTAGTTTCTATTGACTTAGATAAACCAATGAAAATCATTCAGATGGATACAAGGAAGGAAAACAAAAAAGCTTTAAAAATTTAGAAGAATTTGTGGCACCTGGGTGGCTCAGTGGGTTAAGCCTCTGCTTTTGGCTCAGGTCACGATCTCAGGGTCCTGGGATCGACCCCCTTCCTCCTCTCTCTCTCTGCCTGCCTCTCTGCCTACTTGTGATCTCTGTCAAATAAATTTAAATAAAAAGAAAAAGAGCTTAAGAGGAAGGAGCAGAGAGTTGGGGACAGTAAAATCTCAAATGACGGAAGCTCTCAAATGGTGTGATTAAATTTAGATAAACCAGGATAATCCCCACGCCGGATCCTTAACTGAATCACATCTGCATCATCCTTTTTCCCTGCAAATTAACAGGTGAGAGCTCTAGGGATTAGGACCTAATATCTTTGGTTTGTTGTTTTTCACTCTACCACAATCTGGAAGGGATAAAATTCCAAGTGGTCATGGTCATCTGGATACCACAACAGAACTATAAAAAGGGAGCTGTAAGGAGAAGGCTGTGGAATCCACACATTTGTGGAAGCTGCTACCTAGAGGGGAATTGCCATCTGTGAGGAAGTGGCTGTCTCTGTGGAAAATGGTTTCTCCACAAAGCCCACTGTCTCTCGGGAATCACGTTTCTGTGGAAGCTGCTGCTTTGTGGGACTGCAGTCATGACTCTGGGGTAGAGCTGGAGGTGCTGTGGGTTGGCAGAGTAAGAAGTCAGAAAGACGAAGTAACTGGATGTGGAGAAGGAGGAGATAGATGATGACGTGGAGTCTACCTGGCACTTCAGCATCCACCTGTTGTTCTGTTTGACCTCAGCATCCTTCTGAGAGTAACGATCTCTGTCTTGGTTTTATCTTTCAGAGTTCCCCTCATGGCCCAGTTCTGATAAACACAGGGAAAGGGATTTGTGCGAAATGGATTTCCCAGACAGGAATTTTGGTGCTAGTTTGACCACAGAAAAATCCAGCATATTCCACATTTCTGCTGACATTTAGTATTGCCAGCCTTTAATTTCACCCATTTTGGTAGGCATACTGGTACCTCACTGTATTTTTATTTTCAATATTTTTTTTTTCTGGTGAATAATGATGTTCATGACCTTTTATATGCTTTAATGGCCATTTGAATATTTTCTTTCATGAAGTGCCCCTTCAAGTCTTTCTGCCCATTTTTTAATTAGAGCTTTTTATTATTGATTTGTAGGCGTTAATTCTATCCTGACTACTAGTCCTGTATAAATTTGGATATGCATGTGTTATACTAATTCAAATTCAAACTGAGCCTTTCAAAGCCTACAACTTGTATCTTTGCTTCCTTAACACTATTCTTATTTTGAATGAAGTCTAATTTTCCTATGTTTTTTATTGTTAGTGTTTATTTCATCTTGTTTAAGAAATCTTTGTCTGCCATAAAGCCATAACTGTATTCTGTTAGGTTTTAACTAGAAACGTTATACATTTGTTTAAAGACTTATTTATTTGAGGTGTGCCTGTCCAACTCAAGGTTGGGCTCCCTGCTCAGTGGGGAGTCTGCTTTTCCCCCTCTCTCTCTTTCTCAAATATAGATTTATTTATTTGAAAGAGAGAACAAGTCAGGAGAGAGGTAGAGGAAGAGAGAGAATCCCAAGCAGACTCCCTGCTGAGCTCAAAGCCCTAGAGGAGCTACATGGATCCCTAACATGGGGCTTCTCATGGGGCTTGGATCCCACCACCCTAAGATTATGATCTGAGCTGAAATCGCAAGTTGGATGCTTAACTGACTGTGCCATTCAGGAGCCCCTAACTAGAAGCTTTATATTTTGAACTCTCATATTTAGTTCTATGATCCATTTTTTAAAAATGTTTATGTATGGCACAGGGTCGATATGAAGTTTCACTTATTTCCATGCAGATATCCAACTGCTTCAGCTCCATTTATTGAAAAGACCACCACTTTCTACCTCTAATGGCAGGGACAAATTTTTTAATATATATGTAAGGTAATTGTATGCATGTCTTTTTTTGGAGGGGGGCTATATCTGGTCTTGTGGATGTATCTCTATTCTGGTATGAAATTAAACTGTTTTTATTATTACGGCTTTAAAGTAAATCTTGATATTCAGAATCGTAATTTCTCCAAAGATCCTTCTTTCCAATGTTGTCTTGGCTATTCTAAATCCTATGCATTTCTATGTTAATTTTAGAATTAGGATATCATTTTTTCAAAAAAAATCTATCTGTTATATTCAGGGATTGTGTTTACTCTGTAGGTAGATTTGGGAGACTTTATATTCCAAGAATAGAGAGTTCCTATTCAAGTACATGGTTATTCTCCAGTTATTAAGGTTTTCTTTTATTTTGTCAGCAACACTTGAAGGCATGGTTTCCCAGCAAGCAGATTCTGAAATCAAGATTATTGTGTTGGAGGTTTATTAGGGAGCGCTCTTGGTATCACCACCTGTGCAAGAGAGTTGAAGGAAGCAGTACTGGGCAGAAAGTTTTTCTAATTTTATTACATTTATTACTATTTTATTTTTGGGTCCTCTTATAAATGGTATTTTTTTTTAATTTTTCATTGTTTACTGCTAACCTTCAGAAATATAATTGGTATTTAAACATTGAGATATTTTAAGACTTTATCCAATAACCTTGATAAAATATATATTTTAATAATTTATGTTTTATCATTTATATATATAGTATATATATACACACAATTACATTAGCTATAGATAAAAATGTCTTATATCTTCCTTTCTCAGTTTTTATATTTTTAAATTTATTTTTCTTGCCTTATTTTACTTCTAGGACTTCTAGTAGACAGTAGAGGTTACTGAATAAAAATTACTGACAAAGGCCATTCTGATCTTGTTCCAGAGCTCAAAAGAGGAAACATTCACTTTTTTACCAAAGGTAATTTATTAGGTTTAGAGTTTGTTGTTGGTCGTTTTTCATTTGGTTTGTTTTTTTCTCTTCTTTTAATATCAATGTTTATCAGATTAGGGACACCTTGTGTTTCCAGTTTTCTTAGAGATTAGCTGTTAAATTTTATCAAATGCTTTTCTACATCTATTAAAATAATAGATTTTTTCTCTCTCTTATTTTTTTTCTAAAATGTAAATCAATTTGTATGGCTAGAATAAATTCCAGTTGGTCATGTCATCATCCTTTCTATATATTCCTAGATTTCATTTTCCCTGGTGTTCTGTAAGGTTGGCATTTTCCTTGTTTATCCCTGGAAAAGCAGGAAAAGTTAGCTTCACTTTTCTATATGTTCACCCAACACACTGTATTTATGGTCAACAGTATCGGGGCTGTATCCAGATAACAAGGTATGACTTTGGGTTCCTTCCACTCAGCAAACTAGGAGAAAGAAATGTACAGAGTTAGGAGACAGAGATTTAGTCTCACAGCTTCTTTATTGCTTTTGTGTGACCTGCAAGATGTATGCTCCCTAAAGTTGCCTGAATCACAGGATAATAGAGAAATACCTGCACTAACTATATTTTCCATCTGGTATTTCACTCAGTAGTGTGCTCTTAACCTCCACTGGATTAGCCAGCTTCTCGCATATAAACTTCATTCTGAAAGTACAGTCTTCATAGTAAACATATTGTGTATTTATATACCCACAAAACATTCTATCATTTACGTCATTTCTCCTTTGTGTAAGCCTGAAAGAGAAAATAAAGAATTACAATTAACAAGTCAAACATTTCAAACACATCCACAGAAAAAAACTGCTTTTCCAATATATCATTGCTTCTAGGTCTGCATTGTCTAAAATAAATTTTAATCATTATTGGGACTATCGAGAGTGTCCAAGTTACTTATATTTATCAACAAATATGCAGTAGTAAACACTGCCTTACTTCAGTCTGCCTTTTCCACTTTTTTACATCTGGACTATTTGTTCGCCTTTACTCCCAGATGTATAACTTCCCTTCCCCAATAGTTAATATGATTTAGAATAATACAGTTCTATTAATTCTCCAGTCTGGCTCCTGTAGCAAATCTTTGACACTGTCTCTTCAAATATTTTTTTGTAATCATCCAAGCTTGGAATTAACCTAATATATGACACTTTTAGTTCAACATAATCTCCAGGTAACATTTCCTTCTAACCATTTTTCAAAGATTTTATTCTGACATTCTGAATAATTACCAGCCCCTAAAATAAGATTACTAAGCAGGGACTAGGCATCAAAGACAAACTTATAAATTGAAAATATTATCTTTTGGGAAAAATGTACTATTAAATATTTGGGTCCATAAATAATGATCATTAATAAATAAATAACTTTATCAATTAAATTTTGAAAAGTGAGATTTCCTATTTGAAGTGGCATCATACAGATGTCATTGATCACAACACCTTTCCAGAAACAAGTCCCAGAATAACATTAAGAATAAAAAACAAAAAGAAATACATATATGATAATATATTATACACATATATAATGTATTATATATACATATATTATATATTTTTATTTTTGTATTATTTTTTAATTATTTGAAATATATACTGTGTTTTCTATTCCACTATAGATTACCTTCCCATTAGCCATAATTACAAATAAACACGTAGAAATTCTACCTTTTCAAAACAAGATTCCATCTGTACTCTCTGTGATGTGCCCACACTACCCTTACTCCTAGTCCCTTCACTCCAGATGAGATCTTTAAAATATACCTCCTTTTGTCCTCCATTTGTATACATATTATCCCCTGTTCTGTCCCATCATTGTTAACTGAAAATACAAAGCTGCCTTGTCTTTTGGACTCATATTCTTATATTTACTATTTCTGTCTGAAGGAAAATGCAAACAAAACAAAACAATCAAAACTTGTATTTGCTTCTCGCCCACAGTGGAGAGTATGCAGGAATCCCAGGGTTTAGATTTAGTGGTAGTTTTTTGCATTATTAAACATTAAAGAAGCCTGATAGAAAAGAGTTATTTAAGGATGCAATTTCAATTGAAGCTAGTTTTAATTGTAATCAATACTGCTCCCAGGGAAAACACCTTTACTCAAACCAACCAGAAAAATTCAGTAAGAATAAAGACTTACCAGTTGGAGGGGATAATTGTCTCATCCAGGTTTTGGTAATCTTGATATTCTCTGTTAGATAATCCCAGCCAGTAACTACGTAATTTCTTGGATTTTATAAATTCCTACAAGAAATAGAGATGTTTAAAAAAATTGTCTCCCCTGCAAAATAATAGCTATCTCCCATTTCTGTACATTACTTCACAACATAATTTCTTACAAATTACTGTTTTAAGGTAATATTTCTGACATTACACTATTTTTGATGCCATTAGAAAAAAATCAAAATGAAGTGCTCCTTATTGTAAGATTTCCTCCAACAGTTATATATCAGATACTGTTTCACAAGTAAAACTATCTACCAAACCATGCATTTCTTTAACTTAGAGGCAGTGAATGTCACAAACTTCAAGATTCAAGTATCCAGCAGTAGTCAGTCTAGGAGCAAAAAAGGTGGTTAATCACTACATACACAAGTTAATAGAAACCGAAAAAGTAGGAGAAAAATGTAGCAAAGTCTGATGAGAAGTGGTTATAGAATAGAGATCCAGTCCAAAATTTTATAGGCAACATAAGTTGTTTTTCCCTCATAATCCAGACATTTTTTTTGAGTAAATAACTAAGAATGGATCAGTTGACAATGATGAGAGGAGGAAGAAACTATGGTTTGATTTTCCCTGCAACTATAAAGGAGGAACCAGATTCTTACAGTAAGGAAGCTGACACTTTTGTGAAAATGAATTTTTTCCTTAAATAATATGGGAATACTATTGGAGAGACCAGAAATGCAGAGGAATAAGTAAAATATAGAGATACTACTTAAATATTAGAAAAAATAAAATAAATAAATACGTATAAACATAAATAAATCTTCCAGAGAACTCATTTTCCTGGGACCCAGGGAGTCAGTATAATATGTCTGCTTGACGCTTGCCTTTGACATCCCATCTTAATTCTACCTTTTTATACATATTTTACCCAAGCTATGTTTTTATTCTAGTATATGTTGGCTTTTTCTGTTAGTTAAAAAAGACAAAATGATAGAAACAAAGAATCTTCTCCTATCTAGATTTTATAGAATTGGTAACCTTCAGGAATGATTTCCAGATCTTCCGCTTTTAGATAAATTCTCAGAAATTGTGCTCTGAGAGTTGATCCTAAAGTTCCAGTCTGGAAATGCTCACAGACCTAAAGATTCTGGATACCCCATGTCTACACACCTGCCCAGCCGCTGAGATTCCACTGACATTAAGTACCTAAGCTAACATTCTATTTTATTTTATTTTATTTATTTTTTTAAAGATTCTATTTATGTATTTGACAGGCAGAGATCACAAGTAGGCAGAGAAGCAGGCAGAGAGAGAGGAAGGGAAGCAGGCTCTCTGCAGAGCAGAGAGCCCGATGTGGGGCTCGATCCCAGGACCCTGGGATCATGACCTGAGCCGAAGGCAGAGGCTTTAACCCACTGAGCCACCCAGGCGCCCCTAAACTAACATTTTAGATGATACCTTGGCTAATCTACACGGTATGGTAAATGTACTAAGTCTCAGTCACCTCATACCCTAACTTAAACTCGTGTCTGGATTAGTACAAATCTTCCCCAACATGCCTCATTCCTCTCTATTCTATGATGGGAAAAGTGACTTCCTTCTTCATAGGCAGAAGATCCATGGGACCTTACCAACACACTTTTGTTCTTAATCGTCAGCAGGCTGGCATTTTGAGCAGAACAGAACATGACACTCTTTTGCCATGTTTCATAATGGTCACTTAGTGTGTAACAGCTGTCCTCATGCCACATCCATGCCTTTGGACAAGGTTTACATTTGTGCTCTGGAAGAAAAACATAGTTTCATTTGGTTTGTGTTGATAATCCTCATTATTTTTATTATTTCCAAAGTCTTCTATAATAAGTTAACCAAATTTACTTCTCTTTCTTCTTCTTACATGAAAAGTGAAGAAAATGCATCCTGTATTCCTGGTCCCTAGATACCACCACAATATGTCCAAAACATAATCTGAACAACACATTCTGAATTAAACATCTGGTGTATTACAGTGTGTTTTCTTACCTCAGGAGTCCTAAATAATGATTAATTAACTTCTTTCTCTATTTTTTTTTTCATTTTTTGTACTACTACATGGCAATAAAGGCTAATCACAAAAACATTGTTTGGTAAGAATCTACCCCCCAAACCTACATCAACCTTGCCTTCTCCAACTACAGTGTTTCTGGCTGCCTGATGTTGAATATTTGGGAGAGTTCTCAAGAGCACAAAGAATATATTTTAGTTATAATAGCTATAGAAACTGTTAGAGATAATTCAAAAGCCAATTCTTCCTCATTCCATAGGCAAGGCTTAACTATTTCTTTTCTATGGACTCTCCTCAAACATTGACTGAAATGTAGGATAAGGTCACCTTTAAAGATGAGACCTATCTTCTCTTCTTATCCTTTAAAAAGGGTATAAAGAGGTGCCCTCTCCTCTCCTCCCTAATTTCTATTAACCTCAGTGCCCAAAATAACAGTAGTAGATGTCAGATTAGAGAAACTTCTAACTGCACAGAAATATCAGTGAGTCCTCTGTCAACTACATTTAATTCCTGTCTCCAAATAATGGCATCCTGGGGGGAGGCTGCCAGCTATTGATGAATGAGTCTCAAGTAACTCCTAAGTTTTGTTCATTGTCTAATAAATAGCTTGAAGAGGAATATAAGATTACCTGGTTCTCTTTTATACAGCTCATGACATAATTTGGTGGCTATTTCCTGCAGTGTGATCGACAGGTCCCTGATCATTTTGGAACTATTCTTGTTATGTATCAGTTGCAGAGAAACATTTTTCTGAAGTTCTTCTTTGAAATTTTGCATTTTATTCAATTTTCCTGTTTCTATCTTCAAAGTTGTGTAAACTCCAAATAAAAAAAATTAAAAAAATTTAATTCCTCAACCCAACCATTATCTCTTTTCTGCTGAACTAGTATTATAAACATTAAAGGTTTTGGGAAGCAATCCCTTCAGAGAAGGGAGGAAAACAAATTACCGTGTTTAAGTATCCAGTTATCAATAACTTTTGGGTTATATAACCTATAATCATTCCAAGGCTTCAATTCAAAAATAAACTTTCTTGTAAAATTCATGTAATTCTAGGTGTTTTCCCTTTCAGTCCAAACATGGGTAATACATACATATGCTTCCTAAGATTCCTAGTCCAACCAGCAGCAGAAGACATAGAAGAGTCAGAGCCAAGGCTCTCTGACGCCATCCATGGAAAGGAGCAGGCGGTGCTGTGGAAAGCAAAATAAGCAGGCAGGCCTGGAAGTGGTATACATCTTAATTTCATTCATTCATTCATTCATTCAGCCTTTATTTCTTTTCTAACGTGTCTCTGGTAAAGGAATGTGTTTTGCTAGAAACTCAAAGACATTTTAAAAATGTCTTTTTAAAGAATAAGTAAAAAATACTTTGTTAGCTGTTTTACATGCAAACTGGTTCTCACAGGAGAGGTTGTTAACTGGTAGGCTGAGTCAAGACACAAAGAGGCAAAAAAAGGGCTTTGAAAAGAATTGAGAAAACCTATCAATCTGGATATGACATATCTTTTCTGTACAAATTGGGGAAACGAGTAGCTGGCAGCTAATAAAGAGGTCGATCAAAGTATCCCTTCCTTCAGTGGACAATTGAGAGTGCCAAAGAAAATAATTTCATTACTTATGCCCTTCCCCACAAATCCTGAGAGTTTCGTTGTGGAATATAAATGATAGGGTGTCTTTTGTAATGTTTTCATGTGTCCTCCCAGCAACCAGAAACATAGGCCAGATCAGTATCATTTCCTCATCAGGATTTCTTCATATTTTTAGCAACAAATTTCTGTTGGACTTTTTTTTTGTTTTTGCTAAACACTAAATCCCCAAAACAGATCATTTCCCTATTAAAAAAAAAGAATTATAAACTTTATATTATAAATTTGTCCTACATCTCTTAGCTGGTGATGTAATATTGTGAAATATGTAGAGAATTGAAAGTA
Source organism: Enhydra lutris kenyoni (assembly GCF_002288905.1). NCBI lineage: Eukaryota > Metazoa > Chordata > Mammalia > Carnivora > Mustelidae > Enhydra > Enhydra lutris. The sequence goes on from NW_019154091.1 coordinate 36,688,194, forward strand.
AAATGTAAAACAACTTTTTAGACTTTGACCAATGGCTAATAGTGAAAGAACTATATAGTCAAGATCTTATCTAAGGTTAGAGGTATGACTTCAAGTTCTATCTTCCTAAGAATTATGTTCTCATTTATTTATGTATTCAATTAGACAAAAGTTATCTGCTCAGTACCTTCTATATCCTAGGCATTATTTTGGGTGCTCCCAATACAACACACAAGTGAGCAAGATATACAAGTTCCTGCTCTCATAGAAAATACATTTTAATTGTGAGAGAAAAAAATGGATAGATCATAGATAGAGATAAATAGTATCTATCTATAAGTAGATAGATGATAGAGATCTTAAATTGTGCTATGGTGTGCACAAATTCAAAACAGTTATATTATAGAGAACAAGTAGTTCTGATCTTATAGCCAATGCAAATGAGCCTGCAAAACCAGTGGGAAGAACATTATAAGCAGCAAGATTGTCTAGTTCAAAGGACTTCATTTGGGAAAGATCTTTACCTGTTTGAAAAACAGAAAAAAATTCAGTGGCTAAGAACTGTGGCCAAGGTGAGAAATGATGTTTGAGGAGGTCAAAAAGAAGGCAGGAGACAGATTATTGACAGGCTTTATTAAGCCAGAGTGAGGGGATTGGAGTTCTTTGAGAAACCACCAGGTTTAACGAAGACAGGAAAATAATTGAGCTGTTTTGTTTTTTGTTTTTTTGGTTTGTTTTGGAAAGATCACTATTACTGCATATGGACAATGCATTAATTGTAGGGCTGCAATGTTGGAAGTAGGAAGAATAGCAAGAAAACTATTGTAGTATGCCATGCAAGAGAGAACAGCAGTTTGCTTTACTAGGACTAGAGAATACAAAGAAATTAGAATCTATAGTACAAATTTATGAAATATTTATGAGAGATCTTTTACTTGATAGATGTGGAGGATTTAAATATATACACTTGTAGGCAGTACAACATAGTGATTTAAAAAAAAGAAGAAGAAGAAGAAGGCATGCCATGCCTAGGGCTAATATGCCTGGGCTTGAATGCTGGATCTGCTTATCACGTGAGACTTTGGACAAGTCACTTGACCTCTCTGTGTCTTAGTTTTTGCATTGGTTAAAAAAGAAAGCCATAAAATATCAGAGAGTAAGTGAATTAATATTGGTAATACAATTAGAACAGTGCTGGCATATAGCAAACTCCTGGTGATTGTATTAAATATGTATCTATTTTTATATTTAATGAGATGAGGATGATTGGGGAAAGGAAAAAGTTTTAGAGGAAAAATTTTTTAAAAATACAAAACTTGGGGCACCTGGGTGGCTCAGTGGGTTAAGCCTCTGCCTTTGGCTCAGGTCATGATCCCAGGGTCCTGGGATCGAGCCCCACATCGGGCTCTCTGCAGAGAGAGCTCTCTGCTTCCCCCCTCTCTCTGCCTGCCTCTCTGCCTACTTGTGATCTCTGTCAAATAAATAAATAAAATTAAAAAAAAATAAAAATACAAAACTTTCAGGTACAGTGTGGTTTTGAATGTTATAGCTTCCAATATTTCTTTACCTCTTTTCTTCCTTTAGTCCCCCAGGTGTTTTTTCATTTAACTTAACCTGAAAGAAAGAAAGAAAGAAAGAAAGAAAGAAAGAAAGAAAGAAAGAAAAAGAAAAGAAAAAGAGAAATTTGGAAGCAATATATGCTTGACTTGGTAGAATACTAAATGACATTTTTAAAAGTTCTCTTTGTCTCTCTGTCTCTGTTTCACATACACATACACACACACTACATTTCTTTCTTTCTTTACTTTTCTCCTTCCTTCCTTCCTCCCTCCTGCCCTCTCACTCTCTCCCTCTCCCTTTCTCTCTCTCTCCTATTCTTTCTTTCCTATATCTAGGCTCAACATATGGGAATTATGGTGTGTGTATGTATCTAAGTATTTTGTAGCCTCCAATAAACATTAATTTTTTCCTTTTCTAAATAATGAGAAACATTAATGCCATCATATGACTGCAAGAATCATTTTAAAATAAAGTATCAGACTATTAAGTTCTCCTCAACAGTTCAACCAAAGCAATCACTTCTTAAATACCATATTTGAGATGAGTAAATTTAGTTCAAAATATATCTCATACCTAAGGAAACTAAATTAAAGATTTATTAAAAAGAGCTGTATCCCCATTCAACCATAATATTCTCTAAGCTATTATTTTCTAATCATTCAAACAGTGAATAGACCTAACAGCAAGCTAAAGAGAAGTGATATAATGTGATTTTATGAATTTATTTATGAATGAATAATATGTCTAAGAATATAGTAAAATTTTCATTCACAAAATTTCCATTTATCGGACTGAATATTATTATCTCACTCTTTATCTCTAGTGATAGTTTAATATGAAAATAATATTCCTGCTGTTTAGTTTTAAGTTCATATTCTTCCACTTAGTCATATGTGCCTACAGAGGTTAGTATCTTTCTCTCTGCTTAGAATCCTTCTCTGAACAAAATTTGATTTGTTTGATAGTAATGGTCAAATTGGTCAAATTGAGCGGCTTAAAAGAACTTTAATTCCTTCTAATATCTGTTTCTGAAAAATATTCTCAAACTTATTTATTACTGCATTCTTTTTGATATCCTTTTATTTTTATTTGTGGTACCCAGAACTGAAAATATGATCAATTTTAAATATTAAATACATATCTACTAGACTAAATGTATAAACAAAAAATGATTACTGAAATCCTGACCAATTAAAAAAATTATTGGTATACTTCTCATCTTTATCTATTTTTAATTTAAGCCTCACAAAATAATCATTAAATATGTTGGTCTTTTCCAAAATGGCACAGGCAGCATACACTGAATTATGGCTGTAATCTCATAATAAAACGGGCCTTCTTATCTCCACTTTCTAGGTGAGAGCCCAGAGACTTCAAAAGGTCAAATGATCTATTTAAATGTCCTGTACACATCTGATGGACTCCAAACCCTCTCCTCCATAATTCTGGCAGGTCAATAGAGAGTCTTTTCCAATCCACACTCATGTATGTAACACTCAAGCATAGCATGTACTCACTGAAGTCACTGTTGCTCTCCTGCAAAATGAAGATGCTCATTTCTACCTCATAAGTCAGGAAGAATAGTATTTTTCACATAGCAGGAAAGATCTCTTGTTTTACTATTAGATACATTAGTTGGGAGTGGCTAGCACTTTCTTATAAAAAAAAAAAAGAACGTACAAAATCATGATTTTCCTGGACAACATGTACTCCCTTGTTTTATGGGGGAAAAATGTTACATAATCCAGTAAAATCAAACTATCATCCCAACCTAATTATCTTGACTATGATATTAAAACAGAAACATTGTAAAAGATCAAGTGTTCAATGCACCACCAACACCTTTAAGTTATTTTTTTTTTTGTAAAAACGGGAGGCTCAACCTACAACACATCCAAAGTTCAAAATCTTACCTTTTATCCCAACTCCATCAAACTCATGGATATTTTCCTTTTTACTGGAGTCCTGAAATTTTAGATCTGCATAAGTAATTTCTTCAGACATTGATGGCTATGAAAAGAAAGCCCAACAAACTATTTAAAAAAATAAGATGAAGGTGAACTAACAGAGTTGAATTTAAACAGGAATTGTAATTTTACGTATCTGTTTACAAACCAAAGCTGAAATGTGTAAGCTTTAACTTCTCTTTTCAGTGTCCCAATCCTGTCTGTATACAGAGGAGCTGCAGCCTATCAGAGGCCTCAGATAAGTACAGACATGGCTGCAAGACTGAAAGTCTTTCTTCCTCTTATCTCTCTTCCTTTTTTCTCATTTCTCTATAACTCTCAATGAGAGGAAGTTTTAAAAATTGTTTTGGTTAGTGCCAGGCAAAGGGACACAGATCCCTAACAATACATGTGCAGATATAACATAGAATTTGTTGGAGAATCACCTTCAAGCAGAGAAAGACGAGAAGGACACCATCCCCACACACTCACTTTTCCACAATAGTGGTCTGGCATAAATGTTCTGTATGTGTCATGGCAAAGGTCCTGACAGAGTGGATTTGCCTTTGCTGGGAGACTGTATGTACGCAAAGCACTCCTAGAGAGAGACAGAGGATAAGGCCCACTCTGTAACTCTGTTAGTTAGGGGTAAGTTAACCTAAGAGGAGTTAGGGAGCATCTAGTTTCTTTAGCAGCAAGAAACACAGTAAGGGATCTGGGGCCCAGAAACCACACCAGGAAGTATGCACACTGATGGCCGAGGTGGGTATACCAAAGGCCCTAGAAATTGCTTTGTAGTCCAGGAAAGCTGAAATAAGTCTTGCTGTCTCTCTTTAGACTGCCTCAACCTTTTTGAGCCAGCTCCCAGCTAAAGTATACCAAAAGGGTCATGCAAGCCAGGATCTTATAAAGTCCACTCAGCATTCTCAGGAGGCCAGGATCTGTGCATTTACTGATCAAGGGTACAAAGTGAAGATGGGTGCTTGGGAATCATTGTTTTTGAGTAAGTTCCTTCCTAATTCTTATTAGTAAATCTTATATATTCAGTCACATAATTGAAGGAAAGACTGCAGTGACAGTGGCATACTCAAGTTCAAAAAAGAGACCCACAGTCAGAATCAAGAGAAAAAACAAATATATACATTAAAAGGGGAGTTATATGACAGCATAGGACCCCAGATTGCTGCAGACCCAGCAATCACACGCTCCTGCAGACACGTTACAGATGTCACTGCATCCTGAAGGTTTGACGGTGATGAAGGATTGGGGGAGATGAACAAAAGTCGCTGTGCAGAGGACATGAATTCCCTTATGTCCTTAGACATAAGGAGAAAAAGTCTCCCTCTCCGGCCACGGGTGGACTCATTACAGCTGGCAATGAAACAGAGATGTTTCTATACTCCTGGGGGGAAGACTGGAAAGCATACTGAAAAAGTGTAAATACTTTCACACTGATTGCCAGACGTGATCTGCTAAAGGAAACTGATTATTCACAGTAGCGGCTTGCTGGACACACATCCTGTCTCACTTCATGAACGTTTCTTTGCTGTTACTTTCACCTTCCAAATAAACAGCCTGCACTAGATTCTTCAGGTCTCATGTTGTCTTTTTCCATTTTCCCTTTCTTTAGTCCTTTCTGCCCTTGAAAGAGCATCAATCTATCTTTCCTTTGTTGCATATTCCTCTCCTAGTCTCAGCCTCTTGGCTACCTAAGAGTTCCCAGACAGGCGTAAGCAGGGATCAAGCAAAACCCCAAACCAAGCCCTGGAGCACTTACTGATTTAAAAGATAAGAAAAAGTGTTCTGACCTAAGTAGGGTTTTCAGACAAAATGTAAGATCTCTAGTTAAATATAAATTTGGATTAAAAATGGTTTCTTTTCAGGGTAAGTATGCCTCAGGCAATGTTTTTTTTGTTGTTGTTGTCTTTGCAATATTTGTTGTTGATCTGAAATTCAAATTTGACTGGGAATTCTATATTTTAATTTGCTAAATCTGGTCACCCTACAAGCCCAAGGAGTGGATTGGCTAGAAAAATGGAGACAAATACGTATAGGTAGCAAAAATTCTTTCAGTGAGAAGGAAGGTTTATCCTGACCACCCACTCAGAAGTATGTTCTCACCAGCCCTCTGCACACATATCAGTTGACCTACCCACTCATTCCTCAGTCCCATGTGTTTTGATCAGATTTCATCAAGTATTTGGGTGCCCAACTAATATTTTTCAAATGACTGAAAGGCCTCAGGGAAGAACCCATAGGAAGGGGTCAGAGGATGGGGAAACAGGTGGATCTGGTGTTTTGTAAAGACTGTAGCCCTGTAAGTACCCACAGAACTTAACTTTCTTTCTTTCTTTTTTTTTAAATTTATTTATTTGACAGACAGAGATCACAAGTAGGCAGAGAGGCAGTCAGAGAGAGAGGGGGACACGGGCTCCCTGCTGAGCAGAGAGCCCGATGCGGGACTCAATCCCAGGACCCTGGGATCAGGACCTGAGCTGAAGTGGAGTCATAAGTGTTTTTTGTTTTGTTTTGTTTTGTTTTGTTTTTTTGTGACTGGCTTATTTCACTTAGCATTATGTCATCAAGATCCATCCATATCATCAGAATTTTCTGCCTTTTTAAAACTGAGGAATATTCAATTGTAGGTATAAGTCACATTTTCTTCATTCATCCATCAATGGATCCTTGGGAAGCTTTCACCTCTTGGCTATTGTGAATAGTGTTGTTATGAACGTGAGGTTTGTAAGTATCTCTTCAAAATCCTGCATTGGATTCTATGAGAGTATATACCCAGAAATAGAATTATGATCATACAACAATTCAATGTTCAATTTTTTGAAGAGCCACCGTAGTGTATTCCACAGCAGCTGCACCATTTTACATTCCCACCAATCCTTAGCATAATGTCTACATTGTAGCAATGAATCCTCAATGTACCCTAATCATCAGATTGAGCAGATACAAATAAGCATGGGTAAGAAATACACACACACACACACACACACACACACACACACACACACTCCATCATGGGAACTCTACCTCCATTATCTCACCTAAACCCAATTACCTCTCAAAGATCTCATCTTCTCGGGGCACCTGAAGGGCTCAGTGGGTTAAAGCTCTGCCTTTGGCTCAGGTCACGATCTCAGGGTCTTGGAATCGAGCCCCACATGGGGCTCTCTGCTCGGTGGGGAGCCTGCTTCTCCCTCTCTCTCTGCCTGCCTCTCTGCCTACTTGTGATCTCTGTCTGTCAAATAAATAAATAAAATCTTAAAAAAAAAAAACTCATCTTCTCATACCATCACATTGGGCATTTCAACATATGAATTTTGTAAGGACACAGACAGCCCATAACATATGTGTACATGATGTATGTTTATGTATATGCGTGTATGTATTTTTAATTTCATATGTACTTTTGCAAGAGAATGTATGTATTTGTTGGGGTGATTGTGCATTATTTCTTATGGTCTGATGGCACAAATTTCATTTGCCCTGATTTAATTAATTAATTAGATGACACCATGCTCCAGCTATATGTCTCAAATTTTAGTTTTACAATATACTTATGCATATTTATAATATACTTATAGTATTATTTAATTGTATAAAGTACAAACTTCTCTGCTAGATTTTCAGCCTACAAGTCACTATGTATAAAACAGATACGTATTATGATCAATGACCAGTCATGTCATCTACTTGTAAGTCTGTCAATGATTGATTGGTGTGCATCTGTCTTTAGTTAGCATGTAGACAATTAAGTGTAAAGTTATGTTACCTCTTCACCTCACAGTGATAAATTTACATGATATTTTACAAAAATAAGTAATCAAAAGAGGGAACTGTTCAATAATGATTAAATGCAGCAAAGAAATAAAAAGTGGTAATGCTGAAAGTCAAAGTCAAATAGAAAATGGGCAAATAGAGGAGCCCCTGGATGGCTCAGATGGTTAAGAACCTGCCTTCTGCTTAGGTCATGATCTCAGGGACCTGTGATGGAGCCCCACATTGGGCTTCTAGCTCAGCAGGGTGTCTGCTTCTGCCCCTACTTCTACTCCTCTCTCTGCCTCTCCCGCTGCTCACGCTGTCTCTGTCTTTGTGTCTCTCTCTCTCAAATGAATAAATAAAATCTTTAAAAGACAGAGAGAAAATAGACAAGTAGAAAGAAATAGCTGATCATGAATATATTGATATTTCCACTTTTGGAGAAACTCTAGATATGCAGCGAGAGGAATTTTGAAGGCAACCATCAACAAAAATAAGGGATAGAGTTGTGATGAAAAGGATGGAGATGTCCCAGAGAAGTTATATCCACGAATAATTTTTACATAAAAGGGATTCTGAGGTATTTCATGACATTCCAAATGCAAAATAAATAAGTAAATAAATAAATAAAATGTTGAAAGCCCATTCAAACTTAGAAGTATGAAAGTTTAGGAAAGCTTTTATGCTTTCTTTATACTCTCTTCTTTCTTTATACTAGCTCTATGTTTCAGGTTACACAGGAAGGTAGGGGCCTCTCCGTGCTCAGCTTTGAGGAGTTGGCAGGTGGGAGGTAAGGAACCAATCAGAGACTGAATTCTTGGAATTCTTTCTGTGGTCCAGCCAATCCTAGGCTGCTGAGCTCACACCCCTGGAACAAGGGTAGCCGTTAGTGCTGCCTGGAAACCATTACCGTTCCAGCTTCATAACAGAAGAGCCTTGTCTATGAGCTTTGGAGATGGAGAGCGAAAGGATTGAGAATAGGGATGGGATGGAGGTTGTCGAGCAGAAGATCAAGAGACCAGGTAATGGGGGGCCACAGAGATTGTCCTTGGGTACAGAAACTGAGCCTCCCGTGATTATCTTAGCATCCTTTCTTGATCCCAATTTGTGTACTCAGCACTTTTGTTTTTAATTGTCCATAATCTGCCCTAAATAAAAGCGGTATTCCTCAATAAAACCAAGACTACAAAGAAATGGTGGATCCACTCCTCTCCACCAGATTTTTCCCCCTCGGAAGAGGCAGCAATAAAAAAGTCCCAGGATGAAGTTTGGTTTTCTATTCTGGACCCAAGGCAAGAAAACTGAGTAGGTAAAACAGTTGTCAGAAATGGCACTAAAAAGTGGAGCCAAAGCACTTTTGAACAATGGCTGCTGAGAAGTTAGCTCTGAGTACCCTTTCTCATGTTCCCAATATTAATTGCTGTGTTGTGAAGAGTAGCACCTATAGAAGATAGAGAGATAGGTAAATCTTACTTGAGTTTTCTGTTTGCTTGTTGTTTGCTTTTTTCTCTAGAATATAAACAATGACATGCATCTTCCTTAGGTGTAGTAACGAAGAAAATGCTAGTCATGTCAAGTATGCTATGTGGAGGCATCGCTTTTCTTCTTTGGGCAATGTTAGGATTTCCTAGAAAATGTGAGTAACCAATTTCTGTTAAAAATACGTTAATTGTATTATCATTACTTCGGTCTCATATCAATGACTAGCCTGTTCTTCCCTAACACAGAATAATTAGAATCAGAAAGCATTCTCCCAGCCAGAGCACCTAATTGCTTTTTAAAGCTTGTCACTTGATTTGCCTTCTAGAAAGATTAATCTTTTTCTTTTAAGCTTATTTATTAAAGTAATTTCTACACCCAATGTGGGGCTCAAACTCACAACCTTGAGATTAAGAGTCGCATGCTTTACCAACTGAGCCGGCCAGTCGCCCCATAGAAAGATTCTTCTTTTAATACCTATTGAACTTTGGGCATAGTATTAGATGATGATGCTACCAAAATGAAAAAAAAAAAAAGGCGGGGGGGTATTTTGGCCTGAAAGGAATTAATCTTTGATGGAAGAAACAAGCACATAAGCAAATAGTAACAATAAAATAATTGCTAAATAGAAGTATGTTCAATTTGAAGAGGAAGAGGAGATTATAAATCTGCTTTTGGTAGTCAAGCAAAACTTTGTGAAGGGAAAGGTGTCTGTGCTGAACCTTAAGTTCAAGTAGGCATTTATGAGAGAGTGCCTTAGATGAAAGAAAGAATGAGAGTGTCAGAGAATTATGCCAGGTGTAAATGTGATAGAGTTAAAAAGAAGTGGGGTGGGGACTAGCAATTGTATTACTGTTCCTTAGAGCATTAACTCTCTTACTCCCATAGATGATTACGTTATACTTTTCCCTTTTCTTCAGAATGCTTCAGTCTCAGGTCTATATTTGCTTTCAATTTTACCTCATAAACTATAACAATTACTAAAAAACTTCCAAATATTCTCGTGACCACCTCTACTTGCTTACCTCTATCTCTACCTGTAATATACTCTGTCTAGAATCCTGGTACTGTAGATAGAGTTTTCATGTTCTACTCCAGTTTCTATAGCCTCTCACCTGATCAATTATGTGACTATAATAATATTTCTCTCTCTCTCCTACATTATAGTTTTTCCATAGTTAGCTGAAATATCCCCATCAGCAGTACATTATGGTAATATCTCTTACCTTAAAAAAAAATTGATTAGCCCTCACTCTTTCTTCACTATCAATTTCTTTCTTTTTTCTTCCGTTACAGCAAACTCCTGGAAAAATTTTTTTTGCTAAGTTTTTCTAATTTCTATCTTCCTATTTTTTGTCAATCTACTCTGATCAGGCTCCACTTCCTTTTTCTTCTACAGAATTTGTCTTTCAAGTTCATTGGCAACTTCTGTGTTGCTAAATTTAGTCCTTTCTCAGTTTTCATCTTACTTGACCTCTTTGCAGTATTCAGCAATCTCTCTTCCTGTAAATAATTTCTTCATTTAGCTTCCAAGATACCATTCTCCCATGGTTTGCTTTCTACCTAACTTGTTGGTTCTTCCAGCTTTCCTTTGCTTATTCTTTCTTTTCTCCCTGATGTCTTAACTTTGGGATGCCCTGGGGCTCAGTCCCTGGGCAGGTCCCTTCTTTACCTACCCTTGCACCCTTGGCAATCTGAACCTTACTTGCAACTTTGTCACACTTACAATGAACTCCAAATACATGCCTCCAATCTGTGTCTCTTAACTGAATTCCAAATTTGTAACCCATCTAGTGGACTGTCTAATAAACTTCTCAAGCATAACATTGTCCAAGCTGAAATCTTATTCTGGCTTTCTCTCATAACCCCTTCTTATCTGTGGTCTAATTTCAGGAAACAGCAACTTTGTCTTTCCAATTTTTAAACCAACCTTATAGTCATATTTGACACTTTTTAATGCCTCATACCCCTATTCCCCACATAATCAGCAAATTCTTCCTGGTCTTTCAAAATATAAATAGAATCTGTGTACTTTTCACCACTTCTACTGTTACCACCCTCTACCTAGCCAACATCCTCTTTTCTAAATGTTCTTCCCTCTTCTACCCTTTACCTCTTAGGGCAAGGTTGTCCAGTGAAAAAAATGAGCCACAAATATCATATATATTTTAGATGGTACACTGAAAAACTAAAAAAAAAAAAAAAAAAAACCAATGAAAATAGTTTTCATTGTATTTTTTGTTTAACCCAGTGTGAAAAAGAAAATAAAATGGAGCCATTTACATCAAAGTGTTCTAAAATGTATCCAGGAGGCCATTAAGGAGGTAAGCCTTATTGCGTATCCTTCAAAACTTTTGAACCAGGCCAAATCCCAAATATTCCAAGGGTTCTGTAAGACCTCCTGGAATTTGCTACACTAATGAAAGCCTTAGCCACCAATTATGCTTACCCAAGATTAGTTTTCTGCTATCAGCACCGATCAAAATTCTTTGTAATACATAATATATACAAAACTTCCCTTTTTTTTCTTTAAAAACTCCTGACTTTTGCTCCCTAGAGGGTTGCTATTTGGATTGCCACTCAAATCTATAAACACTGAATTGCAATTCTTTGATTTAAAAAATGCTTTTGCTTAGTTATTGCCTCCTGAAAATTTTAGGTTAATATCAGTATAGTCAATATATTATCATTTCACCATCTATCAATTTATTACTAATGATATTTTTAAAACTTTTGTACTAAGTTTTTAACATTCACTGTGTATCTTATAGGATATTTGGAGTTGATTTAGCCATATTTCAAATATCGATAGCAATGTGTAGCTAGTGGCTACCATACTGGACAGTACACTTCTAGAATACATTTAAAAATTTTTTCAAAAACAAATCAGATCTGTTTAAAATGCTGCTATGGTTATTCATTCATTTGGAGTAATGCCAAAATCTTGCCAGTGGTCTACAAGGCTCTATTGGATCTGGTCATCCAGTCACCAGTTACTTCTGTGATCTCATCTCCTCCCACTTGTCCCTTCACTCAGTCTTCTTCAGTCATACAGGCATCCTCACTATTTTGTGAACAAGCCAGGCCTTCACCTTGGTCTTTTGTACTGTTTCTTCTCTTTGTTAAGGGAGATCTTCCCAGATATACGCATATTCCTCACTAGTTCACTACCCTCAAGTTTTGGTAAAATCACCCTCTGGTTGATCCTATCCTGGCTACTGCATTAAAATTGTAAGACTTTCTACCAATAACCCTAATCCCCCTTAATGATAAACTATAAAATTTAGTAGACAAGCAAGTCCCATAATAGCAAAGATTTTTTTGGTATCTTATGTACACTGTTGTATTTCCAGACCTACAGAAATGTCTGGCACATGACAGAAGCTCAAGTGGTAGTTGTCAAATGAATGAATGAATGAATGATAAAAGTTGGTTTTCTGGTAACCCAAGTTCTGAACCAAATACTTGATTTTGTACTAACTTGTACAAACTGTTACTGTATAAACTTTACTAACTATACTGCTGGTTTCTTGTATCATTTGAAGATTTTCTCATTCATAGGCTTGACTATGAACTAGTCATTTATTTCAACTGTGAAGAGGTGTCCTTTTGGTGAGCTTTGGTTTTCTCAGGGCTATACCTGAATAAGTAACTTCATCTGTCTAGTTTCAGTAAATTGGAAAGTAAAAAGTGGATAGCAGAAAGGTAGTAAATTCCAAACTTTTTTTCCTTGAATTATTTTGTGTTTAAAAACAAATGAACAACTTCAACTTCTGGGGAAAATCTGTTCTTGAAAGACAATCTAGTCTCAAGCCAGCAATAGGAAGCCAACCCTCTGAGGTTATGGATACAGATAGTTGGTTTATTTACAGTGAGACATGTCCCAGGCACCTTAGTAAATTATACGAAAGGAAATGGGTAAATAGAGAAAATGCCAATAATATAAAAAAAATGGGAGGAAACTGGCTAGAGAAGATTTTTTGTTTATTGGTCTACTGTTGCTATATTAAATAATGCATACACCTGCATTTTTCAGTCTTGATTTATTTCATGCTATGTTCTTAATTTTTTTTCTGAGTTGACATTTGAAGTTCAATCATTTGAATTGAATATGGAAGTAAAATACATTTTCTCAATCTGAAATATATCTTTTATACTGAAGGTAAGACTCTTCCTTTCTCTTACACTTTCTTCATTTTTTTTTCTACCACTGTGTTAATTTTAGTTAAAAATCCAAGGATATTTAAAGACAATACATGCTCTGAAGATGAAACTATATGTCCACAAGGCTGGAACCAAATCAATAATAATTGCTTCTTTCAATCTGAACATGAAAAAACTTGGATAGATGGCCAAGCAAACTGCATAGCCTATCATGGATCTCTCGCCATATTCAACTCCAAGAATGAAGTGGTTAGATTTCTCCTTTGCAATATACATCACATCTAATTTATTGAGTAGCTATTATATGACAGTATCCTGTCATATAATATATATCAGCCAACAAAACAAAGATCTTTGCCTTTCTGGAGCTTACATCCCAGAGGAAGAGATAGGGAATGAAAAATAATCAAAACGAATGTGTAAATTGTATATTAGAAGTTAGTAAATTTTGATAAACATATATATGATTTATGTATATAACATATGTGTGTATGATATGAAATAGATATGAATAAGTGATATTCTAAGTGTTCTAAGTGGGTAGGTTGCATGTAAGATAGTCTTATTGAGATGATACTTAGCAAAACTATCGTGGAAAAGAGTTAGAGAAATATCTGGGGAATCAGCTTCCTAAGAAGAAGAAACATCTAGAACATGGACCTCATGGTAGGTATATGCCTGGAATATTCAAGGAACAGAAAAGAAAATCAGCCAATGTGCCTAGAATGACGGAGTGAGTGAAAGATATGAGTGATTAGGGTCTTGGAGGCTATAGTAAATACTTTGGTTTTCCTCCAAGTAAAGTAGGGAAATACTGCAGAACTATGAACTAAAGTGAGACATGATTTGACTTAAGTTTAAAAAAAAATCATTATCTTTGCTGTGATGAGCTAGTGGGTGGCAAATATAAAAGTAGAGTGCCATGTTACAAGGTTATAGCAATAACCCTAGCAAGACATAATGGGCCCAAGGAAGGACCATAGCACTGGAGGTAGTGAGAATGAGAAAACTCATTCTCAAATCTTTAATGAAACAGCACCCCATGTTTCATTAAAGGAATCTTTGATGCCCTATCTGGAACCTTCTTCATATTGGATTGGACTAAAGAAGCCAAATGCAAGCGCACCCTGGGTGTGGGCAAATGGAGATGCATTTGACAATTGGTAAGCTTTAATAACATTTATTATAAAATATGCTAAGCATGGTAAGGAATCTAAGCCTATAATCAGCTACCCTTATAGTTTCCTCCACATTATCTCCCCAAAAGACCATCAATGTATGTAGATGCCAAAGAGAACCTTCAAACAAATATATAGTCCTTAGTGAGGGTTTGGCATCAAATATCAACATCTACTTCTATATAGTAAATTAGACTGTGTATGCCACATATGTACCACAAGTGTTCTTTTAATCTAAGACTATATAAAAATCTAACTAGCTTGATTCTTGCTTATTTCCAGTTGGGGTTTTGTCTCTATCTGTTTGTCTGTTGTTGCTTTGGACTGTCATTGCTAGGGAGTCTGAGAGAGTGTACTCAAGTCTACATACCCCACACACTGGTGAACTGAAATGGAAGGGAATGAGTGAGAAAGAGAAAATGCATGCAGTGAGAAAGAGAAAATGCATGCTCTAGGCGATCTTTATTTAAAATTTTCGAACTTTTCGAACTTCTCAATGTTTCCTAGCTTGAAGAACTGATTATACCTCTCAACTCCGTTTTCATTTTTGAAACATTTGATTTTTTTCCAACTTCAGAGAGGAGAAAAGAAAAGAAAGAATATTGAGTTCCCTGTAAAGGGAACCCCTAGTTACAATTTATTTAGCATCTAATTCTGTGCTAGATATTATATGAGGGGTGATCCAACAAAGAAATAGCAGGACTTTCTAAAAGTAAACTTCTATTATTGTATTTATATCCAATTTGGGGTGAAAATACACAATGATTTGAGGATAATAATATAGCCAACTCTGAAAAATGTAAGAAAACTATGACATAAATTAAAATTTCTGACTATCAAACCTAATATAATAATATTTTCTTTAGAGAAAATATTGGCAGTTTAACATGATATTTTATATTATATATAGTCCTACTTAAAAATAAAAAATGAGGAAGAAGTAAAAACTAGAAGTTGGTTAAAGATGGTGCATTAGTTTGCTAAGGCTGCTGTAGCAAATATCACAGACTAGACAGTGTGAACAACAGTTCTAGAGACTAGAAATCCCAGATCAAGATGTCAGGAGGGTTGATTTCTTCTGAGGCCTCTCTCTTTGGCTTGTAAATGGTCATCTTCTCCCTCTGTGTCTTCACATGTTTTTCCCTCTGTGCAAATGCTTATCTTGTTCAAATATTTTCTCATGAGGACACCAGGAATATTGGATTAGGGCTTTAAAGATCTCTTTTTAACTTAATCACCTCTTCAAACACTTCATCTCTTAATATGGTTATATTCTGAGCTACTAGGGGTTAGATCTTAAACATCTGAATTTGGGGGGGGGCATAAGTAAGCCCATTGCAGTTAGCATTAGGGTAGGCACAGAAATGGACACGTATTTTGGAAATAGGATAAATTCTGAAGATATCCTAAAAGCTGGGAAAGTGCACACCAGTGCCACAAAGTTTCCCAAAAATGAGGTGCTAAAACATTTTAATTGCCATATAACCAGAAATCCATCATAACTCAACATTCTCTTTTTCTCATTTTGAATTTTTAATTGTGTATGTTTTATGTGACCTAAAATAAGAATTTAGAAAACCCTTCCTAGATATTTTATTTGTGATTATTTACATGTTTCACAGTTCATCAGGTGAATACTTATTTCACTATTACTATGCTAATAGTTTCAAAATACAGTTGAGGGAACATCTACTTCACCCTTTTGACCAGTTTTGTAAATGTGTGCAGGGGTGTGGGAATCAGTGAAATTTCAGTTATACTCTACCTGTATATGATCTTTAAATGGTTCACTATATTTACTTTTGTTCTTTTGTATAAAAGGAAGGATCTAGTCCTTCCCAAAGTGATTTTCAATGTTTACTCCACTGTAAAACGGCATCAAGTTCCAGGATTCTTTGTTGTCACTGCAGTGAAGTTCCTTGGTGTTAGTTTCTTAACACACCACCATCCCGCAGTGAAGTTTGGAGGCTGAAGAGGAGAGAAACAGTTCATTTCACTCCTTCTACTCTTTTTTAGTTGCAAATTTTGAAACATGGTCACCAAAGTTACATATTTTAGTCTGTACGTAGTTATTTTTCATGCGGTTCGGTAAGCAATTAACCTCCTTATTTTGTTCCAGGTTTAATATTGAAGGAAGTGGAACGTGTGCCTTCATGTTTAAGAATGGCATAAGCAGTGCCAGTTGCAATGATGCAATAAAATATGTATGCAGCAGAGAATCCTTTTGTCCTTAGACAAAGGGTCCTTCATAATAAAGTAAATAAAATAAAGACTATCCTTTTATGTGTTATAAATTCATATGGATACATTTTCCTTCCCATCAAACATATGCTTTAAGTTGCTTGATAAAATTTTAAATGACTTCTATCTTCATTTAAATAACTTATCTAAGAAGTCAAGAAACTAAACTGAATTTTTACATGATGTTGCTTCGCCACGTAAATTGGTGTGTCTAAGCCTGGGGGTATAACAGTGGTCTTGTTCACAACTGATTCAACAACATGCCTCAGTGGAACAGACTGGAGGGTAAAGAGGAAGGAGTGAAAGATTCCTCTGTCTGAAATTCAATTTAATTTGCCTACAAGAGATGAGAGATGAAGCATGAAGTGAGCACTGCGTGTTCCACTCAGCCTCCAGTGGTATGTAGCCCATTGAGAATTTGGAAAGAAGGCCATGGGACAAGTACTCAGAGATTAATTAGGATTTTTTACTTTGTATCACTGTCAAAGACCAAATCCCCTGAAAATACATTTATACAATCTTTCACAGTTTCCTAGATCTTTATTCAAGCTACTAAGGTGAAGAATTACATTACATGGATTTGTTGTTGCTGAAACCACTGAAAGAATCAGACTTTGGGATGTAAGTCATGGTGAGCAGAACATAAGTATTGAGAGAAGGAGCAGAATGTGAGGAAAGAAGCCCGGTAACTTGAAGAAATGATGGGGATTTCTCTGGTCTTTCACTAAAGCTGTGGGATTTAGATCCCAAATCACATTTGAATAGGAATCCAAGGGACCGAGGGTGAGGGTCAACATCTAGTTTTCATTAAAAATCTGTGCACATTTTAGTACTTAATGTTTCAGTCTATATTTTCTTTTTATATTTACGAACACAATAATTCTCTCTTGAGAATATTTCATCTCAATTTTTCTTAAATAATGAGCAAATGGAAGATTATTTTAGGCTTTGCTAAACTTCTTGATTGCTCCTGTTGGGCTTGGGACAAAAAAAGTAACTGCAATGCAAAATGTGAAGTGCTTTAATATATGTGTATGCAAGATTGTAAAAGAGCACGTAAGAGAAGAAAAGTTCTTCAAGTTCACTGAATACATCCTGTGCCCTTTCTGTGTCCAGCATACTTTGTTATCTCATTTAACAGACTTCCAAACAGAATGGGGAATATAGGTGTTTCTACAACACCAATAAAGAATATCCAATGAAGTGAGTTCAATGTAACTTTCCAGAAATCCAAAAAAAAATAGGAAATTCTAGACCCAAGATTAGAATCAGTTCTTTCTGATTCCAAAAGTGGCTCTTTCCCAAAGTCCATAAAGCATGGACCAACTGTCCTAGCATGATTAAATAAAACTTAGGGAATGGTTGCTAGCATCTGTATATAAGCTTCTCAGTTTTACAGAAATGAAAGAGGGCTGGCTCTGCACAGAAAGTTGAGGTATACATAGAATTCAGTTGTCATAACTGCATAAATTTGTATGGCAAATCCAGAGAGAAATGTTGACTCATCATTAAAGTAAATCATTGATCTAACCAATGAATGACTTAAAGATATAGATTTTTAAAAACATAATACAGCTTCATACATGAAATCTTCAAGAAATATATAGTTCTATTTTTGTTCACAGGTATGCTGTAAAATTCATGAGTAGATTTTAAAGTGATGATGTACCATAATATGTGTGTGGATGGATAAATAGATGATAGATGGATGATAGATAGATGATTGAAATAGATACACTTGACATAAATGCCAGGCATCATTATTCTAAGTATTTTTCATGTAGTATCTCATTTGACCATTGCAACATTCCTCTAGGTAAGTATAATTTACTCTCAATTTTACAGAAGAACTGAGCAACAGAGTTAAATAGCTTTCTCAAAATCATGTAATAACTGCACCTGAACCTATACAGAATGAATAATGTGTGTGTGTGTAATTACTATTAATGACTTGACCTTTTATAAAAATGAAAAGTGAGATAATTCCAAGAAATAGTAAGGAGTGCTTTAATAAGATGAACATTTTTTTCTGTGTGTTCCACGCAATATGGCACACAGGACTTTTTATTATTTGCAGACAAAAATATTCTGCCAATTTTATGATACTCTTGTGCAAACATACTTTTGGATGAGTCAATTTTCCATTTTTAATGATGTGTTCACTTTTATCTCTGATCTGAACTGATAAGACTGATTACTCACTGCTTCTTCTTGGATTAAATAAATGTGTTGATTGTCAGTTGTTTCGCTCCTGTTATACAGAAAGCTTGCTCGGCTTTTTGTGATCCACGTCTAGTTATCTTCTTTGATTTGGATCAATCACCACAGTTGCCATGATCACCCCAGAGCAGCATGATGGCAGACATGATAACTGGAAACATAGGACAAGTAAGTTCCTTTGGGTGAGGGAGAATGAAGGGGGAAAAAACAAACCAAATACAGGACAGCCTAATAATGCTGACCTTCTAAGGAGGAAAACTACTAAAGTTTATGAGGCAGAGAAATCACTTCTGTAAAACAATGCAAAATTTAGTAGAAGGTATGGAATTTTGTCTCTGTTAGAGTGTAAGCTTGTATGTATGAAGATATTCGGGGTGAATTTTATGGTGTGTGCATTATATGTCAATAAAAATGTTTTTTAAATGTACTTTTACAGCAAAGAGAAGTTATTTACCACAGTTTTACCCAATCCTGTAACCAAGATTGCTTTCTCTGTCTCAACCAGCACAGACCAAGGATGGATAGAAATAGCTAATATCCTGCTGAAGTGAATGAAGATGTTTCTAAATGTTTATGCTTGGGTCAAGTTGACTTTCAGAATCATTACGTGTCCAGTGTGTTTCCCCAGCATCATCTTGATATTATAGGAAATATACATAGAGAAAATCTGGAAGTGGCTTGAAGATAAAGAGGCTGAAAGGGACTTTTGAAGAAGTGTAAAGATTGACTGAGTCTAGCAGAAATTTCTATACTAGAATATTTTTAATGATAATATCTCTGTTTTACAAGACAATTTCAATTTTGAGAAATTTTAATTAGAAGAATATTTCTTTACTAAATATATGTAATGCCAGTGATTATTCACTTAGGAGTGGTTCAAGTGCTAAATTTATTTTGTTTATTTAATTTTTTATAAAATATTTTTATTTTTTTTTTTTACCACAGGAAAATAAATTCGGTCTTTCTCTCCATCGTGGATTTTGAGTGCTCATCACATACACTCAGGAGGCCTAGGTGGCTTTTGGGTTGTAGAACATGCAATAATTGTCCAAAGGCCAGATGGAAGAAAGCAAAAGCAAAAAGCAAAAAGTTTCCTCGAATGCATTTTGTATTTTGTCTCTTTACACTGCTGCATCTCCCAACTGCAAGCCCGGAGCCTTACCACCCACTCACCATTCATGCACACACATACACTCACATACACATAGAGTAGCCTTGGATCTCCACAGAGGGTTCTAGCAGCACTTCCTGTAATTTCTCAAGTCTGTGTGTCTTTCCCTCACTTTTGTATCTTCCCTAGGTTTTTTTTAAGGGTGGAAGCAGTATCTGTGGACTGTTAATTTTTTGTACACTAAAGAACTTGTTCAAGGATGAATTAATAGAATGACTGATTTTTCATATCAGAATTTGTATCCTCATGCCACTGAGTCAGTCTCTTTGATATCATTGAAAAATAAAACAAAAAAACTTAGGTTTTTAAAAAGTTTAGAGGTGTGGTGTATAAGGGAGTCCCGAATAGAGTTAAGTGTAAGGGGATGGGTATATTACTAGCAGTAGCAGAAGAAAAAATATCGTAAGTGAAGAAAAATATGAGCCTAGAATTTGAAAAAGCATACACAATGCTGAGCAGAAAGGTTAAAAGGATTTTTCATAATTTGATGACTTATACTAAATTTCAAAACATCAAGAATAAAGAGAAAATCTTGAAAGGCCTCAAAGAGGAGGAAACCACACAAACCAAATGAACTTCAAGATAATGAAAATCCTTCTCTGAATGGTAGGTCGCTCATCAGCAACAGCAGCTGCATAAAGAGAACAGAGCAAATTCTTCACATTTATAAAGGAGAAAATGCTTAAATTCAGGTTTTTAATTCAGTCTATCAGATGTTGGGGGAAATTTTTCAGATGTAAAAATTTAACGTAATTGCTACTCATAGACCCTTTCTAAATGAATTTCTCAGAAAGTAGAATCAAACAAAAATACAAAATGCAGTGAGTTTTAACTAGATGTGCTCTGGTGCGCTTGTGAAATGAGACCTGATGTCATCTCCGCCAGAACTAAAGCCCTGCAGAACTCTCTTTTTGGGAAACATTAGGTACTCAGGGGTTTGCACTGGTCTTCTGGAGGAGGGCCCACTGCACTGGGACTGAGGCAAGTGTGACTGAAAAGGGCAGTTCCATCAGAATGCAGGGGTGTGGGGCTTGGTGTAAGGAAGTTAGGCAACCAGTGTTGGTTACTGCATTGCTTCTTATAGGTGGCTCTGTGTTGGTTTTTTTTGTTTTTGTTTTTTAATTTTATTTTTTCAGTGTTCCAAGATTCATTGTTTATGCACCACTGAGTTTATACTAAGGTGTGAGGAGGTAACTGGCAACAGTCAGCTCCTTTGTTCCGGGAGATGCTTTCCCATGAATGTTGCCTCTCAGGGATGAGTTCCAAGAAGTGTGAATAATCTTCCCTTTCTGTGCCCCTGGAATTCTTGAGATCATAGTTTCCATGCTGTCTGCCCCCAGATTGTTGCCTACCTCCTCTCCAGGAGCAGCACAGTACCCTGGCTGTATTCCAGCCAAGCCAGCGGACCTTTAAAACTCCAGGCTTTAAGCTCTGCTCATTGTAAGAATTCATAAAATTCAGCCTCTCTGATTTTGCAAGCCAGTATCTTTGGGGAAATGTTCTTATGCAATCCCCTGTGTGCTCCTCTCTCTCTTGTCCTTCTCTACAACCACATCTCTCTCCCCTTCATGGCACCCATGATCTATTTCTCCTCTAAAACACATATCTTACCTCCTTCGATGTGGCATCCTCTCTCTTTTTTGTTATGGAGTTTTGTCATGAGCATGGTATGCACGTGCATACATGAGTTGTGTCTTTCCACAATGTCGACTTTATTCAATCATAAAGCAAAGTTAATCACAATTATAAAGCAGGTTCAGGATTTCAAACTCAATGACATTTCACTGTGTGATTAAACTTGGCTCCTTACACAGCACACAGAGCAGAACATAGGATAAACCAGACAAAAAACAAGATAATGAAAGGGTATAGGAAGTTAATAAACTAAACACAGTGTCAGTCTACGGGTGCACAGTTGAGATGAGACTTATCTGGTTTGAGTCAACTCTTGGCACTTACTGCTTTTTATGTTCAAGCAGTGAAGAATCTCACTCTGTTGAGATCAGTCAGGTGGAGCCTCCAGCAGCTGAAGTTGCCTTTTTAAGTGGTCACATGGAGAAGTCATGTCTGATGAGTCTGACAGTGTGCTGAAAAAATCCTCTCCTTTTTAAATGGATTTAATTGGTCTTAGGTCTCTGCAGACCTGTTTCTTATCAATTCTGGACTATCGATGCTGGTCCCAGCGATATCTCGTAGATGTTGTACCTTTTGTTTTTTTTAAGGATTTTATTTATTTATTTGACAGACAGAGATCACAAGTAGGCAGAGAGGCAGGCAGAGAGACAAGGGGAAGCAGACTCCCTGCTGAGCTGAGAGCCCGATGCGGGGCTCGATCCCAGGACCCTGAGATCATGACCTGAGCCGAAGGCAGAGGCTTTAACCCACTGAGCCACCCAGGTGCCCTTCATAGATGCTGTACCTTTAAGTACTTGTGTCACAGCTCATCATAGGTCCCTGCTTAACATGAGAGACTTCATTTTGCTCTCTACAAGTTTGTTCTGTCAGTCTTCAGGTGGACTTACAGGGTATTTAAGATAATTTGATAGTTCTTTAATTGTGTTCATGGGATGAGAGGAGACTTGGGTCTTCCTACTCTGCCATCTTTCTGCCTCCCCAAATCCTTTCTTCTGACATTTAAATGTGTGGATGGAAAACATTCTTTCTACATCTGCCAATAATTTGTCAAACAAGATGATCTTAATCACTGCTAAAATTATTACTTTTTTAAAGATTTTATTATTTATTTGACAGACAGAGATCACAAGTGGACAGTGAGGCAAGCGGGGAAGGGGGGGCAGAGGGGAGGGAAGGAGGCAGGTTCCTTGCTGAGCAGAGAGCCTGACACCGGGCTTGATCCCAGGACCTTAAGATCATGAGCTGAGCCAAAAGCAGAGGCTTAAGCCACTGAGCCACCCAGGCACCCCTAAAATTATTACTGTTTTCTTTTCTTCACCTCATAACATTTCCATGAGTGCCAAATCCCCTCTCTAATTCATTCTGCTTACCACAAATTACTACTTTTATCTTGGCATTTCCTTGCTTAAATGCATTAAATTTCCCACTATTGCTTAAGAATAAAGAAAATGATTTATCTTACATGTTTCTTCTGTCAAATGACCTTATGACTTTCCTTTCTCCCCTATCTTTGATTTTGTTGATTTGTGTATCTTTTGTAGCCATTTGTCTGATCATAGCCCTTTTGTTGAACATTATACTTTCTTGACTACAATCCACCATTCACACTATTTCTACCTTTGAAATAACCTTGCCTTTCCTCCCTCCTTTCAACTGGTCTAAGTGATCTTCTCCACCGCTGATGCCCTATCTGAACAGCTACAGTGGTCATTGGTACTTTCCATCTTTGCATTTGATAAGGCCATTGTATCCTTTATTACTTTATGATATAGATGCTTTTTTTTAAACTCTTTTTTTTAAAAGATTTTATTTATTTCACAGAGAGAGAGAGATCACAAGTAGGCAGAGAGGCAGGCAGAAAGAGAGGGGGAAGCAGGCTCCTCGCTGAGCAGAGAGCCTGATGCAGGCCTTGATCCCAGGACCTTGAGATCATGACCTGAGCCGAAGGCAGAGGCTTAACCCACTGAGCCATCCAGGCACCCAATATAGATGCTTTTAATGAGAGTTTTAAAATTGATTACTATGAAGGAGAATAAATGAAAATATTCAGGCAGGGTTTCTCTGCAAATTTTACAGTAGATATTTATTTGCAGTTTGCAAGTTGAAAAAATGCTGGATGTTATACCTTTGTATGTGCATCATACTTCTTATAGTGGTCATTCTTGTGATAGCAGATGAGTGGCTGAGCTCATAAACTTTCTATGGTTCTTTGTGCCCATTAGGGTCAATCCTATCTCAAAACTAATCCTAGATCTCTCAATTCTGAAGTAACAAAAAGGTTTTATAGAGACAAATTCTCAGGTTCCTACTAGTTTGGCAGGTTTTCCATACTCCTTGTCTCTCTCAAAAATACACTTTTTTAAAAGATTTTATTTATTTGTTTGACAGAGGGAGAGAAAGAACACAAGTAGAGGGAGTCTTAGAGAGAGAGGGTGAGGACCCCAGGATCATGACCTGAGCTGAAGGCAGAGGCTTTACCAACTAAGCCACCCAGGCACCCCTCTCAAGAATGCTCTTGGGTCTTCTCTTGATACCAGCCATTCTGACGGGGATGAGGTGATATTTCATTATGGTTTTGATTTGAGTTTCCCTAATGATTAGCGATGTTGAGCATTCTTTTATTGTCTGTTAGCCATCTGCATGTCTTCTTTGGAAAAATATCTATTCAGGTCCTCTCTTCATATTTTAATTGGATTATTTGGGGTTGTGTGTTATGAGTTATTTGTATATTTTGGATATTAACTCCTTATTGGATATATCATTTGTAAATGAATACATAAAGAAGATGTGGTATATAAACATAATGGAATATTATTCAGACATTAAAAGAATGAAATCTTGCCATTGTGACAACACGGATAGAGCTAGAGGGTATTGTGTGAGGTGAAGTAAGACAAAGAAATATGCCATATTACTTCAATTATATGTAGAATCTAACAAGTAAAATAAAATAAACAAACAAAAAACAGATTCAGACTCAAAAATACAGAGAACAAACTGGTGGTTGCCAGAGGGAGGGGGTTGAGGGAATGAGCAAAATAGGTGAAAGGCATTAAGAGGTACAAATTTTGGGGGAGGAGTCAAGATGGCGGAGAAGTAGCAGGCTGAGACTACTTCAGGTAGCGGGAGATCAGCTAGATAGCTTAACTAAAGATTGCAAACACCTACAAATCCAATGGGAGAGCGAAGAGAAGAAGAACAGCAACTCTAGAAACAGAAAATCAACCACTTTCTGAAAGGTAGGACAGGCGGAGAAGTGAATCCAAAGCGACGGGAAGATAGACCGCGGGGGGAGGGGCCGGCTCCCGGCAAGCGGCGGAGTAACGGAGCACAAAATCAGGACTTTTAAAAGTCTGTTCCGCTGAGGGACATCGCTCCAGAGGCTTAACCGGGGTGAAGCCCACGCGGGGTCAGCGTGGCCTCAGGTCCCGCAGGGTCACAGAAGGATCAGGGGTGTCTGAGTGTCGCAGAGCTTACAGGTATTAGAACGGGGAAGCTGGCTACAGAGACAGAGCCGAGGAGTGAGCTCTAATCTTGGGGTTACCTTGAACCGGTCGCAGGCTCGGTCAGCTCGGAGCGCGGCCGGAGGCAGGGTGACGGGAGTAATTGGGCGCTGTTTTCTGAGGGCGCACTGAGGAGTGGGGCCCCGGGCTCTCGGCTCCTCCGGCCGGAGACCGGGAGGCCGCCATCTTCATTCCCGCCCTCCGGAACTCTAGGAAAGCGCTCAGGGAACAAAAGTTCCTGAAAGCAAAACCGATCGGATTACTCAGACTGGCCTGGGTAAGGGCAGTGCAATTCCGCCTGGGGCAAAGACACTTGAGAATCACTACAACAGGCCCCTCCCCCAGAAGATCAACAAGAAACCCAGCCAGGACCAAGTTCACCTACCAAGGAGTTCAGTTTCAATACCAAGGAGAGCAGCAGAATTCCAGAGGAGGAGAAAGCAAAGCACGGAACTCATGGCTTTCTCCCCATGATTCTTTAGCCTTGCAGTTAATTTAATTTTTTTTTTTTTTTTAATTTTTTTTTTTTCTCTGAACCTCTTTTTATCCCCTTTCTCCCCTCTCACGATTTGGGATCTCTTCTGATTTGGCTAAAGCATATTTTCCTGGGGTTGTTGATACTCTTTTAGTATTTTACTTGCTCCTTCATATACTCTTATCTGGACAAATGACAAGGCAGAAAAATTCACCACAAAAGAACAAGAGGCAGTACCAAAGGCTAGGGACCTAATCAATACAGACATTGGTAATATGTCAGATCTAGAGTTCAGAATGACGATTCTTAAGGTTCTAGCCGGGCTCAAAAAAGGCATGGAAGATATTAGAGAAACCCTCTCGGGAGAGATAAAAGCCCTTTCTGGAGAAATAAAAGAACTAAAATCTAACCAAGTTGAAATCAAAAAAAGCTATTAATGAGGTGCAATCAAAAAGGGAGGCTCTCACTGCTAGGATAAATGAGGCAGAAGAAAGAATTAGCGATATAGAAGACCAAACGACAGAGAATAAAGAAGCTGAGCAAAAGAGGGAAAAACAGCTACTGGACCACGAGGGGAGAATTCGAGAGATAAGTGCCACCATAAGATGAAACAACATTAGGATAATTGGGATTCCAGAAGAAGAAGAAAGAGAGAGGGGAGCAGAAGGTATCTTGGAGAGAATTATTGGAGAGAATTTCCCCAATATGGCAAAGGGAACAAGCATCAAAATCCAGGAGGTTCAGAGAACCCCCCTCAAAATCAATAAGAATAGGTCCACACCACGTCACCTAATAGTAAAATTTACAAGTCTTAGTGACAAAGAGAAGATCCTGAAAGCAGCCCGGGAAAAGAAGTCTGTAACATACAATGGTGAAATATTAGATTGGCAGCAGACTTATCCACAGAGACCTGGTAGGCCAGAAAGAGCTGGCATGATATATTCAGAGCACTAAACGAGAAAAACATGCAGCCAAGAATAGTATATACAGCTAGGCTATCATTGAAAATAGGAGGAGAGATTAAAAGCTTCCAGGACAAACAAAAACTAAAAGAATTTGCAAATACCAAACCAGCTCTACAGGAAATATTGAAAGGGGTCCTCTAAGCAAAGAGAGACCCTAAAAGTAATAGATCAGAAAGAAACAGAGACAATATACAATAACAGTCACCTTACAGGCAATACAATGGCACTAAATTCATATCTCTCAATACTTACCCTGAATGTTAATGGGCTAAATGCCCCCAATCAAAAGACACAGGGCATCAGAATGGATAAAAAAAACAAAACCCATCTATATGTTGCCTACAAGAAACTCATCTTAAACCCGAAGACACCTCCAGATTTAAAGTGAGGGGGTGGAAAAGAATTTACCATGCTAATGGACATCAGAAGAAAGCAGGAGTGGCAATCCTTATATCAGATCAATTAGATTTTAAGCCAAAAACTATAATAAGAGATGAGGAAGGACACTATATCATACTCAAAGGAACTGTCCAACAGGAAGATCTAACAATTTTAAATATCTATGCCCCTAACATGGGAGCAGCCAACTATATAAACCAATTAATAACAAAATCAAAGAAACACATTGACAATAATACAATAATAGTAGGGGACTTTAACATTCCCGTCACTGAAATGGACAGATCATCCAAGCAAAAGATCAACAAGGAAATAAAGGCCTTAAATGACACACTGGACCAGATGGACATCACAGATATATTCAGAACATTTCATCCCAAAGCAACAGAATACACATTCTTCTCTAGGGCACATGGAACATTCTCCAGAATAGATCACATTCTTGGTCCTAAATCAGGTCTCAACCGGTATCAAAAGATTGGAATTATTCCCTGCATATTTTCAGACCACAATGCTCTGAAGCTAGAACTCAATCACAAGAGGAAATTTGGAAAGAACCCAAATACATGGAGACTAAACAGCATCCTTCTAAAGAATGAATGGGTCAACCAGGAAATTAAAGAAGAATTGAAAAAATTCATGGAAACAAATGATAATGAAAACACAACGGTTCAAAATCTGTGGGACACAACAAAGGCAGTCCTGAGAGGAAAATATATAGCGGTACAAGCCTTTCTCAAGAAACAAGAAAGGTCTCAGGTACACAACCTAACCGTATACCTAAAAGAGCTGGAGAAAGAACAAGAAAGAAAGCCTAAACCCAGCAGAAGAGAAATCATAAAGATCAGAGCAGAAATCAGTGAAATAGAAACCAAAAAAAACAATAGAACAAATCAACGAAACTAGGAGCCGGTTCTTTGAAAGAATTAATAAGATCGATAAACCCCTGGCCAGACTTATCAAAAAGAAAAGAGAAAGAACCCAAGTAAATAAAATCATGAATGAAAGAGGAGAGATCACAACGAACACCAAAGAAATACAGACAATTATGAGAACATACAATGAACAACTCTATGCCAACAAATTTGACAATCTGGAAGAAATGGATGCATTCCTAGGGACATATAAACTACCACAACTGAGCCAGGAAGAAATAGAAAGACTGAACAGACCCATAACCAGTAGGGAGATTGAAACAGTCATCAAAAATCTCCAAACAAACAAAAGCCCAGGGCCAGCTGGCTTCCCGGGGGAATTCTACCAAACATTTAAAGAAAAACTAATTCCTATTCTCCTGAAACTGTTCCAAACAATAGAAATGGAAGGAAAACTTCCAAACTCATTTTATGAGGCCAGCATCACCTTGATCCCCAAACCAGACAAGGATCTCATCAAAAAAGAGAACTACAGACCAATATCCTTGATGAACACAGATGCAAAAATTCTCGCCAAAATACTAGCCAATAGGATTCAACAGTACATCAAAAGGATTATTCACCACGCGCAAGTGGGATTTATTCCAGGGCTGCAAGGTTGGTTCAACATCCGCAAATCAATCAATGTGATATGACACATTAATAAAAGAAAGAACAAGAACCATATGATACTCTCCATAGATGCTGAAAAAGCATTTGACAAAGTACAGCATCCCTTCCTGATCAAAACTCTTCAAAGTGTAGGGATAGAGGGCACATACCTCAATATTATCAAAGCCATCCATGAAAAACCCACCGCAAATATCATTCTCAACGGAGAAAAACTGAAAGCTTTTCCGCTAAGGTCAGGAACACAGCAGGGATGTCCGTTATCACCACTGCTATTCAACATAGTACTAGAAGTCCTAGCCTCAGCAATCAGACAACAAAAGGAAATTAAAGGTATCCAAATCGGCAAAGAAGAAGTCAAACTATCACTCTTCGCAGATGATATGATACTATATGTGGAAAACCCAAAGACTCCACTCCAAAACTGCTAGAACTTGTACAGGAATTCAGTAAAGTGTCAGGATATAAAATCAATGCACAGAAATCAGTTGCATTTCTCTACACCAACAAGACAGAAGAAAGAGAAATTAAGGAGTCAATCCCATTTACAATTGCACCCAAAACTAGAAGATACCTAGGAATAAACCTAACCAACGAGACTAAGAATCTATACACAGAAAACTATAAAGTACTCATGAAAGAAATTGAGGAAGACACAAAGAAATGGAAAAATGTTCCATGCTCCTGGATTGGAAGGATAAATATTGTGAAAATGTCTATGCTACCTAAAGCAATCTACACATTTAATGCAATTCCTATCAAAGTACCATCCATTTTTTTTCAAAGAAATGAAACAAATAATCCTAAAATTTATATGGAACCAGAAAAGACCTCGAATAGCCAAAGGAATATTGAAAAAGAAAGCCACAGTTGGTGGCATCACAATTCCGGACTTCAAGCTCTATTACAAAGCTGTCATCATCAAGATAGCATGGTACTGGCACAAAAACAGACACATAGATCAATGGAACAGACTAGAGAGCCCAGAAATAGACCCTCAACTCTATGGTCAACTCATCTTCGACAAAGCAGGAAAGAATGTCCAATGGAAAAAAGACAGCCTCTTCAATAAATGGTGTTGGGAAAATTGGACAGCCACATGCAGAAAAATGAAACTGGACCACTTCCTTACACCACACACGAAAATAGACTCAAAATGGATGAAGGACCTCAATGTGAGAAAGGAATCCATCAAAACCCTTGAGGAGAACACAGGCAGCAACCTCTTCGACCTCAGCTGCAGCAACATCTTCCTAGGAACATCGCCAAAGGCAAGGGAAGCAAGGGCCAAAATGAACTATTGGGATTTCATCAAGATCAAAAGCTTTGGCACAGCAAAGGAAACAGTTAACAAAACCAAAAGACAACTGGCAGAATGGGAGAAGATATTTGCAAATGACATATCAGATAAAGGGCTAGTGTCCAAAATCTATAAAGAATTTAGCAAACTCAACACCCAAAGAACAAATAATCCAATCAAGAAATGGGCAGAAGACATGAACAGACATTTCTGCAAAGAAGACATCCAGATGGCCAACAGACACCTGAAAAAGTGCTCCATATCACTCGGCATCAGGGAAATACAAATCAAAACCACAATGAGATACCACCTCACACCAGTCAGAATGGCTAAAATTAATAAGTCAGGAAATGACAGATGCTGGCGAGGATGCGGAGAAAGGGGAACCCTCCTACACTGTTGGTGGGAATGCAAGCTGGTGCAACCACTCTGGAAAACAGCATGGAAGTTCCTCAAAATGTTGAAAATAGAACTACCCTATGACCCAGCAATTGCACTGCTGGGTATTTACCCTAAAGATACAAACGTAGTGATCCGAAGGGGCACGTGCACCTGAATGTTTATAGCAGCAATGTCTACAATAGCCAAACTATGGAAAGAACCTAGATGTCCATCAACAGATGAATGGATAAAGAATATGTGGTATATATACACAATGGAATACTATGGAGCCATCAAAAGAAATGAAATCTTGCCATTTGGTATGACGTGGATGGAACTAGAGGGTATCATGCTTAGCGAAATAAGTCAATTGGAGAAAGACAACTATCATATGCTCTCCCTGATATGAGGGAGAGGAGATGCAACATGGGGGGTTAAGGGGGTAGGAGAAGAGTAAATGAAACAAGATGGGATTGGGAGGGAGACAAACCATAATTGACTCTTAATCTCACAAAACAAACTGAGGGTTGATGGGGGGAGGGGGGTTGGGAGAGGGGGGGTGGGGTTATGGACATTGGGGAGGGTACGTGCTATGTTGAGTGCTGTGAAGTGTGTAAACCTGGCAATTCACAGACCTGTACCCCTGGAGATAAAAATATATTATATGTTTATAAAAAATAAAATTAAAAAAAAAGTTATTCATTATGTAATAACATTTGTATTTTTACAAACCTATATTAATTATTTAAATGTAATTTGACTATGTACAGCTTCCTATATACAGAAATAAGACATATATAAAATTAAAATCTATGTCCATACTTCACTGCAGAAAGTATGATATACTAATCAATGGGTTTTAAATTGAGGGCAGCATCAATAGTAAAGAAATCAGTTGGGACAGGGCCTGAATGAAGGCAAATTATGAAATTGGAGAGAGAACCTTAGTTAATAGCCATGAATACATACTACATGAACAACCACGAATAAGACAGTTATTATTATTTTCATTTTTCAGAATAATATATGTACACATTTAAATGAAATAGTTCAGAAAAGCTTATTAGTCAATAAAAATATCTCTCCTCAAATGATTGTCTTGCTCTTTAGAGGCAATTTTTTTTCAATTCTTTGTTTTTATTTCTTATGATGATCATCTTTATATCATTAAATAGTTTGTGCTACTCCAGATGGATTTATCAACTTCAGAAATTATCTGTTGCCTTCCTGTTTTGATAGATGATTTAAAGGCACTGTCTCTCTTCCTTTCCCTCATCTCTTAATGTAAACCTTTACTTCTAATCTAGAAAACACTAGATCTAGATCTCTAATCTAGATCTCTAATCTAGAGATACACAGAGTGTATCTCTAATTTCTCCAACACATAGGAGGTGTAGATTGGTACTATCACTCTTCCTTCTATTTCTCTTGCCCTCCACTCTTCTCATTTTGCCCTTTCTTAATCCCTGTCATTTGATCCTTTACTGTTATACTGCTAATACTGAAGTGTGCATATGTTCCATAGTCATAATATATTTCATGATTTTATCATTGGTTGATTTTAAAATTTAAATTTAAAATTTTAACCATTGGTTTAATTTTAAAAATGCATTTATTTACCCTATTATGATTGGATGATGATGAATTCCATTGTAATAATTAGAAATCTCTCTCTACATCTCCGACACGCCACTCAAATCTCAGTATTCTCAGCATAAGGTTCAAATGGAATTTTCTAATTTTGCCTCATTAATTGTTCAAGTCATCCCAAACTTGCATTTGTTCCACATTTGGACATAGTTATCCTACCAAGTTATTTATTTTTGTCTTTTAGTTATCTAATTCTTTTTTCCTTCCTTGAATTATGTATAAGATATCTTCCAGATTTTAGATTCTTTGCCATATTGTTCTTTCTGTGGTGTGTCCTTTCCTCTCAGAGTCGTCTTTTCCTGTGTCTCCAGTCTTTCTATTCCATTCTGGACTAAAATTATACAAGGGCTGTTACAATGTTCATCCTGGACATTTTGTCACTGCTCTCCTGAGTATTGTTAGCCAGGTCCTACATCTGTCAGTTTTTGGCTTTCTGTCTTCGTTTGCTGAATTGTTATTATTTTTTTAGCTGGTGCTTTGTGATTTGGTCAGTGTGGGTATAAGCATTGATGAAAGGCTCTGATTCAGGGTTTCAGAATAAAGTCTTACTGGTAGTGAAACAATCCAAGAAGTCTATGTGAATCAAGTTACTGAGATTAGCCTGGTGGGTCCAGAGATGGAGAATTGAATTAATTTCTTTTCAAATAAGATGAGGACACAGTATTTAACATATTTCTTTCCTTGGTTAGATTTAGATTTGACAAGGGATCAAGTGTGGTCCAGAAGTTGAAAAGAGGGAACATATTACAAGGAAACTAGAAAAAAAGGGGAAATTTAAAAATCCTGAAAACTCTGAAATTGAAAGAGCAAATAATTCACTTCAAAAAATTATTCTGACTCATGATTTCAGTAACTAAACAGATGGTAAATATTAAGGCATTAAATTAGCATATTTTTGTACAACAGTATTTTTGCTGTTACTATTCTCTGTGCCAAATGACACCTCCACGGAGGCCTTCCAGGATTACTCTGTTTAACATAAAAGCCTCCTCTCCTTCCTCTGCCACCCTATTTTTCCCTGCCCTTTTTTTTTTTAAAGATTTTTATTTATTTATTTGACAGGCAGAGATTACAAGTAGGCAGAGAGGCAGGCAGAGAGAGAGAGGTGGAAACAGGCTCACTTCCAAGCAGAGAGCCCAATGTGGGGCTCGATCCCAGGACCCTGGGATCATAACCCGAGCCGAAGGCAGAGGCTTAACCCACTGAGCCACCCAGGCACCCCTACTTTTCCCTGCTTTATTCCTATGCATAGGACCATTGCATTGTATGCATTACATTGTATTACTTATCCATGAATAAATAATATAAAACATTAACGTATATGTACAAACAAATATATGAATTGTAGAATGTAAACTACATTAAGGAAGAAAATGTGCCTGTCATTTCCTTTGGAATAATGTATAGTATATAGTAAATCCTTGATTAATTTGTTGAATAAGGAAATGAATACATAAATAAGTTAATGTTCCTGAACTTCCAAGCAAAAATATTCATTTTATTTTTCAAATAGGCAGAATCCATCTATGAAATGAATTGTACTGCACTTATATTTATGGAGACAAGGTATATTATGATCATACTGGGGTGGGGTGAAAATAAGAACATGTGAGAAGAAATCTGAGCCTTGAAGATTTAGGAGATACATTACTACTTAAGGTTTCAGAAGGAAGATTAGAAGAGTGAATGATTCTGCCCCCCACCCCCCACCAGGGAGTTCCTTACTAATAAAAGCACGTTTATGAGGATAGGAGAAATATCTGTTACTCCAGAGCAATTAAAATCAGTGAAAATTCTAAGCTTCATGGTGGAAGTCTTTAGTCTTTCTCATCTCTTCAAGGTTTACGTATCAGAACATGGTTTTCCTAAAAAAATATGTATACTGTCTTTTTCAATACCACATTAAATATTCTTGATTTTTACCTTTGTAATATTGTGATTTAACCCCATTTTTTTCTAGACTCTGTGCCTACTGCACAATGTCCCAGTCGTTCTTAAATGTCAATAAAGGTGTTCTTATTAATAATAGTATTTAACAGGTGCTTTTCACTGAGCAATACTATGATTATTTCTGAATGAGTTAGTAACTTACGCATTTAAAGATACTAACTAAATATGTGGTACACATTTGCCACTATGCTAGATATTCAGGATGCAGAGTATGTTCTCTATGGACTAATCTTTGCTGGACTATGACCAAGGCACTTGAGCTCCCTGAACTTTATAACTCCTCAGTCTGTAGAACAGATTAATGCATACATACACCCTACGTTCCTCCCAAATTCAAGTTCTTAGAATTCAGATCCTAACCTGACAGATATACTCTAAATAAAGAACTTCCACTTCTAAAATACATCTCCCTTCTTTTCAGGGGCTGTTCTGTGTGGAGGGTAGGGGTGAGGAGGGGGAAAAATCTCTATTTAATGTAGCTCAAATGTAGCTTTTCCTGCTCTTTCTCCGACTATCACTCTTCGGTTTTGTATTGCTCTATTAATATTTTTCCTTTTTTAAAAAATTTATTTATCTATCTTAGAAAGACAGAGAGTGGGGGGAGGAGCGGGGGAGAGAATCCCAAGCAGACATCCCACCCCCAACATACAGCAGCTGAGCAGGGAGCCAGATACTGGGCTTGATCTCATGATCCTGACTGTGCCACCCAGGTGCGCCAGTATTCTTCTTTTAACTTCTAAAGACTTTTTTCAACCCACAAAAATAGGAAGGAAAAAGAAAGGGAACAATATTTTGGTGAGAACTAACTCAGTTGTGGTTTTCTGGGAGTTAGTAGTGAGAAGTGTTTTCGATTACAACACTGTTCTCACAGGCACATGCTGATTAACAACTTTATGTATGCAGAAATGGTGATACTTTTATTTGTATTTTTTCCACAGAGCCTTCTTAAGTCGGGAGGTCACTGCTATTTTCCATAAAAAAAAATTAAAAAAAAAAAAAGAATGTTTATATTTAAAACCCACATTTTTCTTTCAGGACCATTTCTTCAACCTGGTGTTTACTGGAGGAAGTTAAGAAAAGATGTGTGTGGAGGTGTGAATAAAGCAATTCTGAAATTCTCAGTGGATCAGTTCTGTTTTCTGACACTATATTTTTGCTTGGTTTTTACAAAGGTAGATCATTGAACTTAGTCACCACATGCATAGATCATGCCACAGGAGCAGCTTCTGTGAAGTTCGGTGAGACATGCACCACACCCAGTGACCAACAGTGCTGTATTTTTTCAGTATGCCTGAAGAAGTGACTTATGCTACTCTCAAATTTCCAAATGCTTCCCAGGTGAAGACATCCCAGGAGAGCTACAGTCTCAAGAGAGCAGGTAAGAGCCTCCATGTAGGATCAGACATACCAGAAAAGAGAGCTATTTAACTACACTGGTGAGTTCTCCTCGCCCTCAACTCAAGGCTGATGATTTTGATGACAGAGTGCCAGTCCATAGGGAAGTTGCTATGCCAGAGCTTAGTGTTGTCTGTCTTATTTAGCTTGTAAAATCATAGTTTGTGGAAAACAAAACAAAACAAACATGGTGGTTTAAACCTCTGGAAATCCAGATCTCTGGTGTCACGAAAATAACATTTCTTATGTTTTTTAGACATTTCGGATGATCTCACATACAAGCTATTATGGGAAGTAAAAACAGTAATGGTATGAACATAAATATCTAGGATTTTTATTTAACTGCTGAAAGATATAATATAGACATATGCTATGAGATTTAAAGGAACCTGGGATCCTAGTCAGTCATGGTGTGCTAAACATTTGCTTCTTTCTGTGAAGGAGCAAGACTGAAGGTGTCTTATCTCTATATAATATCATTCCAGGCCATATAATTCCAGTCTGTTTTATCCAGGAATTCAATTCCTAGAAAGTTAGAAGTAACAGTGAAACAGTAAGAAGATGATTTGGGGGAACATCAAAATTGTATTTATTGAAATTTTTGTATTGCTATAGGATACATGGTTTCTTGTGCCATCCCTGGGATTATGTTTTGTTATTTATATTTTATTATTTATATTATTTTTATTCCTTTGTATTTGTTTTCAGTCTTTTTGATCTTACTATAAAATTATATCATCTATCTATATATATGTACGTATGTGTACATATATATGTACACACATATGTATGTATGTGTATGTATGGAATACATACAATACATATGGAATGTACACATACATATGGAATTTTTTTTAAAGATTTTATTTATGTATTTGACAGACAGAGATCACAAGTAGGCAGAGAGGCAGGCAGAGAGAGAGGCGGAAGCGGGCTCCCCACTGAGCAGAGAGCCTGATGTGGGGCTCGATCCCAGGACCCTGAGATCATGACCTGAGCTGAAGGCAGAGGCTTACCCCACTGAGCCACCCAGGTGCCCCAACATATGGAATTTTTACTTTATAAATTTACCCCAAAGTATTTTATATTCAAATGAGGAAGAAAAATCACTTCTAGTAACATGTCTCTGGTTACATAATTTGAGGCATCAGGTTAGTGGATAATGTTTTAGGGACCAGTTCCCCTAAATAGGGTCCTCTTCTTTGTGTCTACAATATTGACAAAGGCATTGTATGTACTGGGGAGAAGTATTACATACTTGCCATCCATGGGCAACTGACTTAGAGTGCTTATAAACTGGGAGATCCAATTTACATTCTGTTATATATTCTCCAATACATGTTTCCTTATAAGACAATTTAATCTTTTTTATACAGCAGGGTAGGTTGTTTGAATTTTATTTTAGTAAAAGATCACTCAGTGTTTGTCAATTAATTAATTAATTAATTAACTTATGAGAGAGGGAGGGAGAGAGAGAAAGCATGTGAGCATGGAGGTGGAGGGGAAAAGGAGAGAGAGAATCTTAAGTAAACTCTGTGCCCAGCAAAGAGCCCCACAGGGTGACTGATCTCACCATCCTGAGATCATGACCTCAGTTGAAATCAAGAGTCCAACACTTAACCAACTAACCCACCCACGTGCCCCAGGGTTTGTCTATTTAAAATATCTACCATCAGAATCAGCATCAGACCAGGAACACTGGTATTATCTAGATAGAAAGTAAAGAATAGAGAAAACTGACCTTTTTTTAAAGACACTTTTTTTTTTAAGACAATCATGAAGTTCCTGAAATGGAAGTGGATGGTGAAACTGAAAATAGAGCAGGGGGAGTTGAGAGCATACCTGAGATGGCAGAGAGCAGAGCTGTGGCAGGTAAGCCCTATGTGAATAAATGTAGCCACTGGAGAAAGTTAAGAAGAGCATTTGGGAGACACCAGAACATAACAATTAGAGATTATTTTTAAAGATGGAGATGGAAAACTTTTGAGAAGGGAAATAAGGAGGATAAACAAAAGGTGATGAAAAGTCATATCCTTTACTTATGGGAAAACACCTTCTTTTTATTTTCTTCATCCATCCCCAGTGTTTTTGTCTTTTTCTAGATTTTTCCTATTTTACAATATTATTTCCTTCCACTTTCCTTTTCTTTATTAAATATTTATCTATTTTGGAAAGAGAGAGAGAGAGAGAAATGTGGGGCAGAGGGAGAGGGAGAGAGAAACATCAGCAGACTCCATGCTGAAAATGGAGCCCAGTACGGGCCTTTATTTCAGGCCCCTCAGATTACTACCTGAGGCAAAATGAAGAGTAGGTTGCTTAATCGTCTGTATCACGTAGGGGCTCCGTATTTCCTCCCATTTTTCATCATTTCATCCCTCTGTTAAATTTCATGGATGGTTTTCTTTTCTTTTCTTTTTTTTTTTAATATTCTTTATTTGTCAGAGAGAGAGAGAGAGAGATTATGAGCAGGGAGAAAAGGTAGAGGGAGAAACAGCTCCCCAGTGAGCAGGGACCTTCCCTCCTTACAACCCTGCAATGTGGGACTCAATCCCAGGACGCTGGGATTATGACCTGAGCCAAAGGCGGACGCTTAACCAACTAAGCCACCCAGTTACCCTCATGGATGATTTTTTAAAAGTATATTTTAATTTACGTAGTACAAACATGTTCCTTGTATCATTTCATTTTCAATGAACTCTTTTTTTTTCCCTCGAGTCTTCTAATATAACATTCCAGTTTCAGACATAGATACAAAATTGTATCTTACTTTTGAAAAATTTCATTTCAAGTCAACTTTATTGAAGTACAATTTAAATACAAAAGAATACACCCTTAACCTTAAGTGTATAGTTTATTGTACTTAACAAATATAAACCTCTGTAACCAAAATCAAGATACACAATATTTTTGTCACCCCAAAAAGTATTTTGTGTCTTTTAATCAAAAGGACAGTACCTGCTTTCTCTAACCACCTCTCTCTTTCAACCTTCACTCCCTGTTTTTGCATAATGTTTTATCCTTTGGAAAGAATAAGGCTATGATGTAGCAAATATTATCATGTTTCCTGTGTGTCTGTTGTTACAAATGTATTTGGGGATATTGGATGCATTCATTTTCTATAATAAAATTTCTTTTTTTTTTTTAAAGATTTTATTTATTGGGCGCCTGGGTGGCTCAGTGGGTTAAGCCGCTGCCTTCGGCTCAGGTCATGATCCCAGGTCCTGGGTTCAAGCCCCACATCGGGCTTTCTGCTCAGCAGGGAGCCTGCTTCCTCCTCTCTCTCTGCCTGCCTCTCTGCCTACTTGTTATTTCTCTTTGTCAAATAAATAAATAAAATCTTTAAAAAAAAAATAAAAAAAAAAAAAGATTTTATTTATTTATTTGACAGACAGAGATCACAAGTAGGCAGAGAGGCAGGCAGAGAGAGAGGAGGAAGCAGGCTCCCCGCTGAGCAGAGAGCCCGATGCGGGGCTCGATCCCAGTACCCTGAGATCATGACCTGAGCCGAAGGCAGCGGCTTTAACCCACTGAGCCACCCAGGCGCCCCTATAATAAAATTTCTTAATCAGTGTTCCCAAAAAGTAAAAACAAAATACAAAAAAATTTCCCCTCTAAGTTATCCGCACCACCAATTTTAGACTGAGATAATCACTGATCTACTTTCTGTCACCCTACATTATTCTGTCTGCTCTCAGATCTTATATAAATGGATTCAAATAACATGCAGTCTTCTATGACTGGCTTCTTTCATTAAGCATAATGTTATTAAGATTAATTCATATTGTATGTTTTCAATAGTTAATTCCTTTTCATTGCTGAATAGTATTCCATAGTATGAATACACAAAATGTTTACCCATTCATTTGTAGATGGACATTTCAGTGGCTTCCAGATTGGGACTAGTGTAAATAGTCAATGGTGCCTGGATGGCTCAGTTTGTTGAATGTCCAACTCCTTATCTGAGCTCAGGTTTTGGTTTCAGGGTTGTGTGGAACCTACTTTAAAATAAAAAAAATCTTGTTTTTTTTTTTGTTTTAAAGATTTTATTTATTTATTTGACATAGAGAGAGAGATTGCAAGGAGGTAGAGACAGGCAGAGAGAGAGGGGGGAAGCAGGTTCCCTGCTAGGCAGAAAGCCCAATTTGGGTCTTGATCGTAGGACCCTGAGATCATAACCTAAGCCAAAGGCAGAAGCTTAACCCATTGAGCCACCCAGGCGTCCCTAAAATTTAAAAAAAAAAAAAAAATCTTATCAGGTAAATACATAGGAGTAGAATTCTGGGTTAGATGGGTATATTTACTTTACAAGAAACTGTGAAAATTATTTTCCATTTTTACATTTCCAGTAGAAATGTAAAAGATCTTAGTTTATTTACAGAACTTTTTAAGTGTTCTCACTGTGTTATCTCTGCTTTCATTTTGTCTTTTTTTTTTTTTTCTCGGTTTTTTTTTTTTTTCCCTCAGTCTTTCATGTTGGCAGCTTTCTTCGAATATCTGGTGATATTTGGTTGCCTGTAATCATTTAAGAGTGAGATGCCAAAGGCACCTGGGTGGCTTAGTCGGTTAAACATCTGCCTTCGGCTCAGGTTATGATCTCAGGGTCCAGGGATCGAGCCCCATATTGGGGTCCCTGTTCAGCAGGGAGTCTGTTTTTCCCTCTTCCACTCCCCTACTTGTGCTCTCTCTCTCTCTCTCTGTCAAATAAATAAATAAAATATTTTTTTTAAAAAGAGTGTGATGCCAAATTAATTGAGAGGGATCTCATTTTTATATGAGGGTATATGTGTAGCCTTCATGTACTTGGGTGATTCTCTGAGAAACCCAATTGTCAATATTTGTATGTGTTTGTTTGTTTGAATTTCCCCTCTTAGGTCAGTTAGTTGCTCTGGAGAGGATTCCTCCAATACTCTGTCCCAGACAGTTTTCTCTCAGAATGACTATGAGAGGGTATTAAGGGAAGCCTCAGTTTCCACCTGTTGTGGGAAAAAAGAAAAAAAAGAAAAAAGAAAGAAATTTCTTCTCTACTGTGAGTTTTTTCCCTGCGATTTCTCCTTTACTATTCACACAGAACAGTTCAATTTTGATACTTCTGTCATCAAATGCATGGACATTTTTCCCACATCAAGCACTTCTCTGTGACAGCAGCTGCCATGTCCTACAATTCAGCTCAGTTCTATTACTATCTACCTGGAGATAGTGTCAAGATCTACAGGGTAAAGTCTCAGTCTCAAAAGACTGCTCCCACCCTACTTATTTTTTTTAAATAATTTATTTTATTTATTTGACAGACAGAGATCACAAGTAAACAGAGAGGCAGGCTGGGGGAGGGGGTAGCAGGCTCCCCGCTGAGCAGAGAGCCTGCCAGGGGGCTCAATCCTAGGACCCCTGGATTATGGACCCGAGCCAAAGGAGGCCTCAACCTACTGAGCCACCCAGGTGCCCCACCCCCTATTTAAAATGACAATTGCAAGAAGTATGTCCCCAGATTACCCACAACTTCATTCAGATTTGGCTATAAAACAGAGTTTCCCATAATCCCTTCTTGAGGTACACTTAATTTGCCCCAGCAGGTCATAAAACTCAGAGAACCATTTAACACTTACCACTTTATTAAAGAATATGATAAAGGATAGAGATAAGCAGCCAGATAAAGGATACATAAAGTGAGATTTGGGAGGGTCCTAAGCAGGGGTGGGTCACCCTCCTGATATTATGTTCACAGCCTGGAAGCTCTCTGAACCTCATACTTTTGGGATTTTTATGGCGGTTTCCTTACATAGGCAAGATTGATGGAGTTAACGATTCCATTTTCAGACTTTTTCCCTGCTCAAGAGAAGTGGGGGTGGTGGGGGTGTGAAAATTCCAAGCTTCTTGTCATGGCTTGGTCTTTCTCGTGACCACCTCTCACCCAGGAGCCCATCCACATGCCCACTCAGACTCACTTCATTAGAACAAAAGATGCTCCTGGGGCACCTGGGTGGCTCAGTTGGTGCAGTGTCAGACTCTTGGTTTCAGCTCAGGTCATGATTTCAGGGTCCTAGAATCAAGCCCCTTCCCAGGATCCTCCCTCAGTGGGGAGTCTGCTTAAAGATTCTCTCTCTCTACCCCTCCCACCACTCGTGTGTGCATTCCCTTTCTCTCTCTCATAAATAAATAAATCTTAAAAAAAATAATAAGAGGAAAGATGCTCCTTATCACTTAGGATTGTATAAGGGTTTAGGATCCTTGTGTGAGGAGCAGGGTCAAGAATCAAATATTAGAAGAAGAGATGCTCCTAGTGTTCTTAACACTTAAGAAAATATCAAGGTTTTAAAAGCTCTGTGACAGGAAGCAGAGCAGATAGATAGTCATATAGATACAGATACAGTATAGATATATATCCTATTGTCTCACAGAGGGTAACTCATTGTATGAAATCGGGGAGAAAATATGGGGTTAAGAGTCTATCTGAATCATATGTAAATTTTCAGATACTTTCTCAGTTTTCAGGCTTCCCCACACCTCCACTTGAGATGATAAAGTAGGAGGTTATCACCAACTTACAGAACTTTTGAGTTTTTTTTTAAATTTTCATTTATTTATTTGAGAGACAGAATATTTGTGTTGGTTAACTGAGCATAATAAAAAACAAATGAAATGAGTGAAACATTAAAAAAAGGATTTTATTTATTTATTCAAGAGACAGAGTGAGCAAGTGCAAGAGAGAGAGTGTGCAAGGAGGGGAAGAGGGAGAGGGAGAAACAGACTCAACACTGAGCAAGAGCCCAATGCAGGACTTGATCCCAGGACCCTGAGATCATGACCTGAGCTGAAGGTAAATGCTTAACTAACTGAGCCACCAAAATGCAACTTTTGGGATCTTTAAATGAGAATTTTGACTTTGGTTCACTTTTCCAAGGCCCACAAAGTTACTAGCAACTTTTGTTCACTACCTTCCAAATGCCATTTATGTAGTTTCCTTTCTCATTATTTTGAATCTATGCATTTTTTATTCCCTATTTTTATCTTATCAGAATTTTTAGGGAGAAAGAAGGTAAAGGAATGAGCTATATCTCTAAGATTAATTCCAGACTGATTTTTTTTTTAAGATTTTGTTTATTTATTTGACAGAGAGAGATCACAAGCAGGCAGAGAGGCAGGCAGAGAGAGAGAGGAGGAAGCAGGCTCCCCACTGAGCAGAGAGCCTGATGCGGGGCTCGATCCCAGTACCCTGGGATCATGACCTGAGCTGAAGGCAGAGGCTTTAACCCACTGAGCCACCCAGGTGCCCCTCCAGACTGATTTTTAATCAACATTTCAGTCAGCCCAAATGCAATTTTATTCTGCCCTTCCTTCCCATTTCCTACCAGTAAGTGCCTCTCCTAAAAGAAACTAGAAGAAATAGGAAAGACATAGGAAGTATGTCTATAACAAAACTCTTATGGGGTTCCAATGAAGGGAAGAGGTGATGACTCGTTTGCCTCTGTGTTACTTAAGAACATGGAGATTCACAGGGAAAAAAAGAATAAGAAGAGCTTAGGAGAAGATTTAAGCCTCTTTCATCCTTGGAAAGGTCCTAATCTCTTGAGATTATTGAACTCCATAGCAGAAATATTATACCAACCTTCTTGTGTGGTCCTACAAGGACTTGCTTGCTTATCTTTCTGGTCTCAGACCATTCATTTGCAAACTGAACAGACAGGCAAAAAAGGTCTTCTGTAATTCTAAATCAGAGAAAGTACTAGACTTTGTATCCAAGAAGACACTGGACCAAGTTTGTCCCTTTTTATGGAACATAGAATTAATTAACAGCTTGTCACCTGGCATGCCATTGACATATAGTGGAAGAAACAACTGTGCTTTCCATTACACATAGGTGTGATGCTTCTCAAAGTATCCCAAATCTTGATCTCAAACTCCAGAGTAAATAAAACTAAGGGAAAACAAAGATAGCTATTGATTTTAGGGGATCCAGAGGCCAAAGGAGAAAATACACAAAAGTCCAAAATAGGTAACTGTCAGTAAAATTGAATGCCTGAAAGGGACAGATAACCAAGTTAAACAACCAGCATAATAAGATTTTTTTAAGACATTAAATTATGGAATCAAAAAATTTTTAATTGAAACATGACTTTGACAGCAATAACTTCAGCAGATGAGTTAAAAGAAAGAACAAAGATCATTAAGACCCGGCAGAATATTCTGGAAGATCAGACAGAAGAAATTATTCAAAGTTATAAAGGTAATAAAAATCATAATAGGTTTGGATAACATATCCAAGTAATCTAATATGTAAAAAAGATTTCATAAAGAGGAAAAAGGACAAATATAAAAAAGGAAATAAATAAAGAATAATTAGATATCCTCTAGTACTGGATATATATGGAGGGGGAAAAAACTGCCATTCTCCCATCTTTAATTCAGAAAAGATATAAATCATCTATCCCAACAAAATAAAAATTTACCATGTACTCCATCTAAGAAAAATACTCAAGAAAATTTCCAGACATACAAGGAATTAATCAGACCTCAACGTAAGGGAAAATTTAGAGGTGAGTCAAAAAGTAATAGCTGATGATGGAATAAATATAATGGTAATTGTGATAATGAAAGTGCTAAATCATTTTTGCTATAAAATAGATACACTGCAAGAGAAAGTCAATAGTAGTCTAGGACAAATTTTACTAAACTGTCACAGTAAAACCCAGCATTAGGAGAGAGGAGGAAAGGGAATAAAAGTACTATAAAAGTTTAGGTTGGAGAGTCTAAATTTAGCTATTCCAAAATTACAGATATTAAGAATATAATGCAAAGGAAAACATGTCCCTTTGGAAACAGCTAAAACTTTCATCCCAGGGGCGCCTGGGTGAATCAGTGGGTTAAAGCCTCTGCCTTCAGCTCAGGTCATGATCCCAGGGTCCTGGGATCGAGCCCCGCATCAGGCTCTCTGCTCAGGGGGAGCCTGCTTCCTCCTCTTTCTGTCTCTGCCTGTCTCTCTGCCTACTTGTCTGTCAAATAAGTAAATAAAATCTTAAAAAAAAAAACCTTTCATCCCAATTTTTCATAATCAAAGGAGAAAGAATATAATAACCCATCTTAATGTAAAAATAATAAAATCACAAAAGAATTTAAGAAAATTGATAAATTTAAGAGCTTAAATCAATAAATAGGAAGGTTTTGAAGAGAAAAGTTAATTTGAGACTGGTTTTATTTTTAAAAAACCTAATAGCCAAATTAAGGAAAAATGGAGAAAGCAAAGGTATCAGATATCAAGTTAGGGACACATGGTTGGCTCGGTTGGTTAAGCATCTGACTCTTGGTTTCAGCTCAGATTGTGATCTCAGGGTCCTAGGTTCAAGTCTCATGTTGGGCTCCTCACTCAGTGGGGAGTCTGCTTGTGATTCTTTCTCTCTCTGTCTCCCTTTCCCCATGTTCTCTCTCTACTCTAAAATAATAAATAAATCTTTTTTAAAAAAGGAATATGTTTAAATAAGTAACTAAAATGGGAGAGAATAGGGGAGGAGAATAGGGGTGGCTCAGGTTAAGGCCTCTGTCTTTGGCTCAGGTCATGATCCCAGGACCCTGGGATCTAGCCCCACATCAGGCCCTTTGCTCAGCAGGGAGCCTCATCCCACCCATCCCCTGCCGCCTGCAACTCTGTTTACTTGTGATGTCTGTCAAATAAATAAATAAAATCTTAAAAAAAAAAATGGAGCACACCCCAGAAATCTCATATCCACTTCCACTCATTTAATAAATAAATAAATAAATAAATAAATAAATAAAATGGGAGAGAATAAATATGTGTAAAGCTCCAACCTCTGTAACTTCATGGCAATAAATTTGATAGTCTAAAGGAAGTAGATGATTTCCTAATAATATATTAAAGAGAAAACCTGAAAGGACAATCATCAGAATGGATTGTAAATTATATTAAATTATAGATCTCAATATTAGCATAGAAAAATTAGGAAAGAACAACCATCAGGTGGCCAACACTGATTTCCTGGAGATGGGAAGGATGAGGAAACAGCAAGATGCGGAAGGTGGGAGGGGAAAAAACAACGCTAAAAGATGAACAAGAGAGTGTCAA
The DNA here is from genome assembly GCF_002288905.1 of Enhydra lutris kenyoni. Lineage (NCBI taxonomy): Eukaryota > Metazoa > Chordata > Mammalia > Carnivora > Mustelidae > Enhydra > Enhydra lutris. Next base: position 36,733,172 of record NW_019154091.1, read on the forward strand.
TGAAAGTATCCAAAATATGTCCTATGATCACATTTACTTAGAATTATGTGTTTTCAGTGTTAATTGTGAATGTAAAGATGTATTTAATGAGGACTTTGCTTGATTTTGCAAGCAATTATTTTTATTAAAAACATTCCAATAGTCCTATACATAAGGGGCAGGTGTGTTGGACAGAGTTATGGAAAAAGGAAACAACATAAAACGTGTTGCTTCATGTCATTTTTCTAAATTGGTGCTTCTTCACAGGACGTAGCACTCAGTCAAAAGTGTGGTGCACTGTTGCTTTCATTTCGTTGACTGTGAACCTGGTGGTGCTGGCTGGACTGGGGACACTGGGCCTGAGGTGTAAGTTTCCACTTTTCTCTGAGCCTGTGGATTGGTTTTATCAGGCACATTGCAAATAAGTCCAAGTCCCAAGACATATCCATATAATATTTCCAGATTAATAGAGGAGAAAATATGTGTCATTACTTAGGACCATATCATATTCATCATTGTCTTAAGGATATTTTAATGACAAATTCCTTCAGTGACAACTAAGGCTAAAGATTGTAATGTAAACCCATTTTTCTAGAAATTATGAAATCAATACAACAAAAATACAATTAATTATAGACTGAGAGTTTGCATGATGATTTCATATGTCTAAAGCAAATTCTCCATTCTTCATGCATTTTCTTCTTGTCTAATTCATTCTAATTGCAAACATACTTCAAAATGGCATTATCATACTTGATGTTTTCTCTAATTCCTCCATTAATAGCTAGTTATTTTGTCCTAGGAATCACACCAATTTCAGGTGAGTATGAGCTGGTTTCATGGTGCTATCTTTTGAAAGATAATTTCTCCCAGATGATTATTTTTTTCCTAAAACTTCTATAACTGTTCTTGACAATAGCACAATAATTGGTGGGCAGGGTTTTTTCCTCCAATATAACACAGGCTTCATAAGAGCACAGACTATGGCTTATTCATCCTTGGTATTCTTTGACTGAATGAATGTATTAAATGAATAAATGAGTGAATTCAGGAACAAATAGGTGAATAAAAAGAAATGAGTAGGCTTTTGAATATCAAAGCTTTTGAATATCAAAGCTTTTTGAATATCAAAGTCTTTAAATATCCCAATCCACCCTTATTAGCAGTTTGTTCCACAAATAAGAAAAAAGGGAATCACAAGTGCTTAAAAATATATTTTCTCAATAAAGATATAATGCATATAAATTGCCAAAACTTCAAAATACAGAGAAAGAGAAGAAACTAAAAGCAATTGGTATCTGTCAACAGGAGTTAAAGGCTATTAAAATATAAAAACAGCATTAATATCTCTGGAGTCATAGAGTAGATATCATTTATATCAATATTTTATTTAATAATTTAAATACTCTTATAACATTATATTACTTATCATTTTTGAGTACTAATGTTTCCCCAAGCTCTTCACATATAAATTATGGTTATATCTGTCCAAGAAACTCAAATTGCAACACATAGGGTCATGATCTCATTCAGTCTTTACCCAAATCATGTCCTATAATCATGTTTACACTCAATTTCCAGGTCAGAGAACCCAGAATACTTCTCCAATTCCGTATGGTCTGTAAGTGATCAGGGGGAGTATTTGATTATACATCTATCATTTCATTTTATACTTTACGGTTTTTATTTTATTTTTTAATTAATTATTTTTATTAACATATAATGTATTATTTGTCCCAGGGGTACAGGTCCATGAATCATCAGGCTTACACATTTCCTCCCCAATGTCCATAACCCAACCACACTTTCCCTTCCTCCACACCCCCCAGCAACCCTCAGTTTGTTTTATGAGATTAAGAGCTTCTTATGGTTTGTCTCCCTCTCAATCCCATCTTGTCTCATTTTTTCCTTCCCTACCCTCCAAGCCCCCACCCTGCCTCTCAAATTCCTCATATCAGGGAGATCATATGACAATTGTCTTTCTCTGATTGACCCATTTCGCTCAGCATAATACCCTCTAGTTCCATCCACGTCATTACAAATGGCAAGATTTCATTTCTTTTGATGGCTGCATAGTATTCCATTTATACTTTATGGTTTTAATGGCCCTTTGCCTTGTCTTTATGTTTCTCTGCTTTGCTACATTGGTTGTGTCTTCTATTCTTCTACTGCATTTCCCAGGCCCTATAATGATTTTTTTTCTTTAAATATCAGTTACTTATTTGATAATTAAAAGACTCTTTTAAGAACTCCATATTTTGGGAGCATCTCTTCTCAACCCTGGATGCTAGTGGGTGATTCTCTTCCCCCTTCTCTTCCCTCCTACAACAGTGAGTACAAAGCCATTCTGAGGAAATAGAAGGAATATTATAATTGTTAACTTTTCTTGAGTACCCATCCTTTGTGATTTTATCTAATTTAATCCTCATAAAACTTAAATTAAAAATTAAATATTCTATTAAGTTGCAGGGTTCTCAGGTAAACTAACATCAGCCTATTTAAAAAAACCAAAATATGTTTTAACAATCCACAAAATAAAGCAGTTATGAAGTTTTCTGAGTCTCCTGATGCTCTTAGAGACATGATCCCCATGTTCTGTTTTTTTTTTTTGTTTGTTTGTTTTTTTTTTAAATCCTGAGGTTGCCATTTACCAATTGCACATCCTTAAATTATGGTTATATCTGTCCAAGAAACTCAAAAATTACAACACATAGGCTCACCAGTATGTTATAGTACCTCCTAACTTCACAGGTGTGAATTTTCTATAAGCTAACTACTGAACTGCATCATCTTTTATTTTGAGATCCCTGCTTCACATGGATGTTTCTTGTTCTTTTTTTTAATTTTTAAACATGTTGGGGCATTTTCTTCAACAAGGAACTAGTTCTCTATTGTGTAACATATCTTTTTATTTCAAATAAATTTCAATCTTAGAAGTACATACAGTTAGTATTTTTTACATATGTAAGTTTCATTTTAATATGAGTATTCCATTAAATTATTAAGTAATAATTGTGATAATATAATTTATTGGAAAACTTTGACTATTTTAAAGTCATTAATCTCCTGATATCAATTATAGATTATTGGAAACTCATTTTCAACAACAGAACAACAAATGATATTGAACAAAGCAAAATACAACAGTTGGAAGAAAATTTAATGCTATGCAAGAATATGTATAATAATATCTCAAATGAGCTTATCAGTTTTGAAAATATGACACAAAACACATTAAAAGAGCTGAAAAACTTTACCTCAGAATACTGTGAAGAGTTAATGAAGAAGGAAAAAGGTGAGAGAAATGGTCTCTTATTTCATCTAGTCTCATCCCTGACCAGGTTCTCCATTTTTTCCTAGACATTTTACTGGGTTTGAAATCTTGAAATATATCTGAAATAAAGAAAACATGGAAATACAGTAATAATTTACAAATTCTTGTATTAAAAAAGCACTTTTTTCTTTTTTGACTGAGTTTCTTTATGTTATGTTTTAATATTATTTTATCAAACTAATCTCTCTCTCTTTTTTCCTCTTTCCTCGGTTAGATTCAGTTTTTTTTTTTTCCAGTAGTCCAAAATTCATTGTTTACGCACCACACCCAGTGCTCCATGTAATACGTGCCCTCCATGATACCCATCACCAGGCTCACTCAACCCCCCACTCCCCTCCCCTCCAAAACCCTCAGTTTGTTTCTCAGTCCACAGTCTCTCATGGTTTGTCTCCCCCTCCGATTTCCCCCAACCCACTTCTCCTCTCCATCTCCAATGTCTTCCGTATTATTCCTTATTCTCCACAAGTAAGTGAAAGCATATGATAATTGACTCTCTCTGACTTATTTCACTCAGCATAATCTCTTCCAGTCCCCTTCCATGCTGATACAAAAGTTGGGTATTCATCCTTTCTGATGGAAGCATTATACTCCATTGTATGTATGGACCTTATCTTCTTTATCCATTCGACCACTGAAGGGCATCTTGGTTCTTTCCACAGTTTGACAACTGTGGCCATTGCTGCTGTGAACATTGGGGTGCATATGGCCCTTCTTTTCACTCCATCTGTATCTTTGGGGTAAATACCCAGTGGTGCAATTGCAGGGTCATAGCGTAGTTCTCTCTATTTTTAATTTCCTAAGGAATCTCCACACTGTTTTCCAAAGTGGCTACACCAACTTGCATTCCCACCAACAGTGTAAGAGTGTTTTCCTTTCTCCACATCCTCTCCAACACTTGTTGTTCATCATCATTAGCCATTAAGGAGATTCAAATCAAAACCACATTGAGATACCACCTTACATCAGTTTGTTTTTTAATTTCTTCTTTCTTTCCTCTTTTACACTCACATTTTACACTCTCATTTTAATGAAGTTCATCTATAATGGAGTTTTGCTAAGTATGTGGGAGATAAATGTTCTGTCTTCTTGCATGTCTGAAAAGGTCTTTATTTTGGCTAGGTATAAATTCAAAGGTTAAAAATTAATTTCTTAGCAACTATTGAGAGTTCTCTCACTGTTTCTAGCAAACAATGTTGTTAAGAAGTCTGTTTCCAGGGTGATTTCATCCCATAAAAATGATCTGACTTTAGCTTTTTTTTTTTTTTTTTTAAGATTTTTTTTTATTGGAGCGCCTGGATGGCTCAGTGGGTTAAAGCCTCTGTCTTCAGCTCAGGCCATGATCCTGGGTCATCGAGCCTCACATCGGGCTCTCTGCTGAGCAAAGAGCCTGCTTCCCCCTCTCTCTTTGCCTGCCCCTCTGCCTACTTGTGATCTCTGCCTGTCAAATAAATAAATAAAATCTTTTAAAAATATATGTTTTTTATTTGTTCGAGAGAGAGAGAAAAGAGAGAGCACAGAGGAGGTGGGGAGGGGCAGAGGGAGAGGGAAAAGTAGAATCCCCACTAAGCAGGAAGCCCAACAAGGGGCTCCATCCCAGGACCCTGGGATGATGACCTGAGCAGAAGGCAGACATTTAATGAACTGAGGCACCCAGGACACTGGACTTCAGCTTTTAAGATATTTTAGTCATTTGTGGGAGCTGAAATATTAGGATATTCTGGGTATAAGTGCTTTTTAATTGCTGTGCACTCTGTAGCCTTGCCAGTCTGAAAGTTTATGTCTTTCAAATTTAGGGAAAATACACTCTATTACTTCTGAGTTCTATTTCCTGTTCTTTCCATGACTTCCCTTCAAATGTTAAAATTTGCAGATTGTCTCTTTTCTTTGTATTTTCTTTTTTTTTAAAGATTCCTTTTAGAATTTTCCTACTGATTATTATTTCAACAATCATATTTTTAATCTGATAAAACCTTACATGATTCTTGAGAGTTTTTGTAGCATCCTGTTCTTACCTTATATATATAATATCTTTTAGAGTCCTATAAGTATAGTAATTAGAAGGGTATTTTAAAATATCACTCTCCTCTTTCCTAAATTCATTTTTGAGGATGAAGGGGGAGTTTTTTCCTTTCCTTTCTATCTCTTTCTTCTTATTCTTTTTAAAATATTTTTCTTAAAAATTCTCTTTCATGCAAGGGTGCTCTTATATACACTATGATCCTTACTAAAAGAATAGATGTTGTGGGTTGGTTCCATTGTTATTCAAAGAGATAGTTTTTTTCATTAGATTTCTTTGAAAGTGACAAATCTGTCTGGATAGTTTAAGGGTGGAAGACCAAGATGGAGTGTATGAACATGCAACTTTCCTTTTCAAATGAGACTGGATATAAATGATAATCACAACAATCACAGTGGAAACCTAGGCTTTGCCAGAGAGTTCATCCAATTTCTTCGGAGAAGAACCATGTCCTTTCCCCTCCCCAAAATCCTATAGCTTCTTAGTCATTTTTCTTCCCTCTTTTCTTCACTTTTTCCTTTCTTATCTTCTTTAATAAGAAAGAAAGAGTTAGGAGGAGAGAGAGAAAAGAAAGAAAGAAAGAAAAGTAGAAAGAAAGAAAGAAAGAAAGAAAGTCACTTCACACTATGTGTCAACACTTGGGAGACCTTCAAGAATATTAAGTCTTATGCATAACAATAATAACTATCCCTTGCCTTAAGTAACTCAAGGTATGATAGAAGAAGCAGACAAGTAAACAGAAAATTACAATTCAGTGTAATGAGTGCTCATAAACATAAATATGTAATTCAAGAAACAATAGTTGAAAGAAAGAGTTGAGATTGGGTAGGGGTATAATATTCAATGCTGGGACTGGAAGCATATTGTAATAAAATTGGTGAGGGGTAGCATGGGGTGTTCAGAAATTTCAAGGTATTCAAAATGAATGGCTGACAGACACCTGAACAAACTAGTAGACAAGATTGGAGTGTCACTAGTGTTCCCTAGATAATGGGGAGGGTTTGACTTTTTCCCTACAAAAAAAAATTAGACCACTTAAAGCCGAGTCTGATAGAAAAATCAAATCACTGGAAACAGGGTGGTGCTAATGTTTCCGTAAAAAAAATATATATATACATACAGACTAGAGATGGATTACAGTCTTGCTGTAGCAATCCAAACGTTGTAGTTTTCTTTGAGTGCTTTTAGTAAGCCCTTCATCACTTCTCTTCCTCTCTATGATTTCCCTTCTTTCTTCAGATTATTCTAGATCCAAATCCCATACCATTTCAGATCCCATTCTCTTCCTTCTCTCATAAGCAATCATCTCACTCAATATGTAACTTTGGTTAATCATTTCAATAGGCAATGCAAAGGGTTGTAAATTCTGATACATTTGCTAATTCATAGTATATCTGTACATACATATTATGCTTATGTGTGTATCAGAATCATATCTTTATAAACTTTCCTCATGTGTTTTTCAGATGTTCAATTCCAATCATGTTTGGAATCATGGATGTGGTATGGAAATGGAAGCCAAGATCATGCCCAGATGAATATGGACAGTAAGAAAAATTGCAATAATACCCAGGTCTGTGTTATGATCTACAGAAAGTTTTTGGTATTGTTAAGATATAGGTCAGGAGAATTTGGATAACAACCTTAGTCCTTGGCTATTCCTAATAAATGGTCTCCAAGCCCTTTACCTTTTGAGCAGTTATTGGGGAATTCCACTATCACAGGTTCAAATGCCAAGTATATACAATTATTACACTGATCAGTCCATGAGACCTGTCACAAAACATAAGTTATGGAACTTTATTTCCTCGGGATTTCTTATTCCCTGTGTGTTCTGGTTCTTGTAGAATCAGAAAGGAGAGAGCAACGATTTATTCCAGGTGTGAGGCATATTTTAATTGGCCATTGATACAAATTAAATCATGGGATTCTCTTCTCCCTTAGAGTTGTCCTGTGATGAAAAATTATACTCTCAGTCATAATGTATGTGGCACAATCCTGCATATGACTTCTTATCGTCACACATCACTACCCTAATTAATGTTATTAGTTAAAATACAAAGAAACAAATCAGGTAAACTTACTGCAATGCTCATGATTATTTTGTTGTTGTTTTTCTTAATATTTGAGTGTAGAAAAAAAAAACAAATTTCCAAATGTAGAATGCTAAAACCCTTACAATCCAGCACAGTATGCTTGTTTAATATATATATAGCATGCTCCAACCAACCAGATTTTATCATCAACATTTCTTGAATGTGGTTCATGTCTCTGTGATTTTTTTCCCTTTATAGTTTTGTTACCTGAGTTATTCTGTCCCTTTTGAACTCAACTAATCCAATTCACTTCTCAAGTTTCAGCCTCATTGCTTCTTTAAAATTTTGCTTCTAAACAAGCTCAATTAATATCTTTCTCTTTCATATTCCCCACAGCATTACATTTTTAGTTAACAGCTATGAGTGCATCTGTTCTGTTAGAGTTTTAACTCCCTGAAGGTAGAAAACATGTCTTGCCCATTATTGTATATCCACTTATGATACTGGAAACACCTTAAGTTTGGCTGAAGTACCAGTATTCTTCAATATCTTGATTTTTTAAAAATTGTTTTTCTTTTCTGTAGGCAAAGAGCATACTTAGAATGTCATAGAAGAGATTTTTCATTATTTTAGTGTATTATTTTGCTAATTTACATTTTTAAGAAAAGAGACATCTGAATCAAGAGAAACAGTTAACAGTTAAGGAATTAAGAAAAAATAAAGTTGTTTCATGCCACAACCTAATTGGAAGTGAAGTATGAAGGAAAAAGCAGACTATGAGAATTTTAAGTTTTTGTCTTGAAATTTTTCACAAGGAAAAACAATCAGTCATATATATGGTATTTTTGTGTTTGAGACTGATATTGAGTGTAAATTTTAACAGGTCAAATTTATGGTGCTTGTGAGAATGACATGGACATAAAATGCTTTTGGGGTTGCAGTTGAATGGGAGATGACTGTATTGAAGATTTTAAAAAATTGCCCACCCATACTTTTATTAAACAGTCATTATCAAATATTTACTAATGATTACTATGTACTAATACTATGTACAAGGTGAATTTAAGCCTGGTAAGTTTTGATCGATAAAAATAAAATCTATAGATTAGGTGATAAAATCCAAAATAAATTGGTAGATTAAGAAAAGAAGAAGCCAAAGGATAGAATCCTAAATATCCACACTATAAATGGGGCAGGAAATTAGGAGAGGTATCACAAGTGTTTAAGAATAAGTGATTAAAGAAGGAAGGGGAACGAAGAAGGTGTGATACCAGGGAGCTAATGGAGAGAAGTGTTTCAAGAATAATGTAATTTGAGGTGCCTGGACGGCTCAGTCGTTAAGCATCTGCCTTCAGCTCAGATCATGATCCCAGGGTCCTGGGACTGAGCCCCACATTGGGCTCCCTGCTTGGTAGGAAGCCTGCTCCTCCCTCTTCTACTCCCCCTACTTGTGTTCCCTCTCTTGCTGTGTCTTTCTCTGTTAAATAAATAAATAAAATATTAAAAAAAAAAAAGAATGATGTAATTAACAGTGAAAACACCTCCAAGAGGCTAAACAGTACATACAAGTAATGACAAATGCTATTCATTACATGTCTGCTCTAAGTCAGAAACCGAAAAAGATGCTTTATTTAGGCACAAAACAATCTGCAGTATCAGTTCCATTATATCTAAATTTCAGGTTAGGAAACTGAAGTTCATAGAGGATAAGTAAATTTCTTAAGGTCACATGAATAAGTAGCAGACCAAAGACTCAAAGCCTAGTTTGCCTATCTTCAAAGCCCAAGATACGTTTAAAAGTAAAGAGTCAGTTGACAACTAAAGAATGACCCTGTCAAGAGTATTACAAATGAAGTAATATGGGGTACATGCTGATAACATTATTATTTTAAAAAATATTTCTTAAGATTTTACTTAAGTCTACAGCATGGAGTATATACTGAGGATATAACAAAAATCTATAACCTTATAAATCTTAAAGAAGCTTATAATCTAAGGTGAATCAAGACAATAAATCAGTAATTAGCAAATTATTAAACTGCAATGATTCTGTTACATATACAAAAAAAAAAATGAAGACAGTGCTCAAAGGAGATAGTTAGAAATGGCTTGAAATCCAAAGGACAAAGAAACAATAAAATCAAGTTTAAACTCCAGATTTTCTCTTAAGCATCTTGAATGTTAATGGAAGATAAGCTATCTTTGATATCTTAAGAAAAAAATTTACAGAACCAGGAAGGGTTTTCAAGACATTATTACTCACTTCAGGGCAGTGCCCAAAGAAGAGGGAAAGATTTAAAGAGTAGATTAGAAATAGGTAAATTGGAAAAGAGTGGAGGGCCTCATTGGAAAGGCTAGTCCCAAATGAATGGGAGTCCATTCACAGTCAATGCAGAACCTCTGTCAGTACAGCCATGTGGTGTCTGGAGAAATGGGGATTTAGCTCATCTGATGGCTTCTCTTTTTGCCTATCATCTGCTCAGTGTTAGAGTGGGATGGTGTTAAGAGAAAGCTTGAGAAGAATAAAGATTTTAAAATTTTTGAGGGAAAGGGGACAAGGAAACAAGAAATGAAAGGATTATTGAATGGAATTTTGATGATACTAATCTGATTCTGTGGCACTTGAATTAGCTCTCAGTGGTACAAAGGAGCAGTAACTGATTTTTTTGTTGTTGTTTATAGGTGTTCTTTAGATGTTTTCCATTACCTATCCCCTGTGTGGATCTGGATTCTCCTTTCAAGAAGACAAATTGGGAAGAAGGAAGGGTTTTAAAATTTTGCATTGTGACCTGTGAGTTAACCTGCCACTTGCTTAATGTCAATAATAAAGGAAATCTAGTTTGTTAATTTTGAAGATGTCTCTCTGACAGCCACCCTCCATATGTGGTCAAAATGTATCAAGATAGGTAAAAAATTTCTGGGAACCTTTGCCTGAAGCTCAGGCAATACTTTTTTCAGCAAAAAAATCTGTTCTATATAGAAGGAGTTCATAGGATTGAGAACATGGAAGATAGAAATTCAGAAACTATTACGCTTCCCTGTCCTTTACACACTCCTATGCTTTCCTAAGCCCCTAAGGAATGGACAGAAGTTACAAAGACAAAGTAAAATCAAGGTCAAGGATAATATCTTGTGCAATATAAAATAGAATGGGAATCAGGGTAGCCATATGATTTATTGTCCAAACCTAAACACTTTGAGAATAAAAGGAATCAATATCAATAATTGCATTACAACACCAAGCATGAATCTGAAGTGCCCTGGGCATACCCAGATTTTTCAATGGCTTCTTGGGTGAAATTGTCAATGAAAGACCCAGAGGTAACTTTGGGCCATAGACAGTTGAATTCTATTAAATTCTTGCAGTAGTGTAAGAAATCACCATAGTTTTTTTTATCAGTTTGGTCTTGTTTAACTAAAATAATCTGACAAGAAAATAATAAACTTTGGCAATAATAGATTAGATTCATGAGGTAACTGTTTATTTTTCAAACTAAAGCACATAATTATTTTTTTTTTTTCTGGTCACAGGTTTGACACTTGCTGAAAACAGTGAAGTTAAAAACATGACAATGGGACACACACCAAATACAACTCAACTCCTGGAAACAAACACCTCCTTGTTACAAAAGTAACCAGAGGCCCAGAGATGGGGACAGGGTCATTCATGATGGACATCAAGGAGGGCTTGTGATGTGATGAGCACTGGGTATTTTACACAAGTGATGAATCATTGAATATTATATCAAAAACTAATGATGTACTATATGTTGGCTAATTGAATTTAAATAAAAAAACAGTGAAGTATATGACATTCAAAAGAAATGAAATGATTGGAAAATTTAATACCTTTAGTAGTTATCATATTTGTGAAAATAAAGTAGCTATATCAAATTTTCAATTGTAGCTAAATGCAAACATTCCTAGTTTACTGTATTAGTATGCAAGATAAAGGTGACCATGTAAGCTGAAACTTTGAAAAATCGATCTCAGAATCCAAGAGAAAATTTTTTGATTGTTTTGTGATTTTAAAAACTTTTTTTGTCAAAACATTAAAAATGTCTTACTATTGGTTATAAATGTGTAGAGAAGTGGAAAAAACTAAAATAATACTACTTAATATGTTGTAATTCTAAATATTAGAAACATTGAATATTAAAGTGGTTTCTCCCATTTATCAAGAGAAGCAAGAGGAATGGTATAACTCCTTTTTGTGATACAACTTACTCTACAGATTGAACATTTTATCCATTCCTTGGCAATTTGCCATATTCCTTTCTTTCTTTTTTTTTACATTTTTTAAAATTTTTTATAAACATATAATGTATTATTAGCCCCAGGTGTACAGGTCTGTGAGTCACCAGGTTTACATACTTCACAGCATTCACCATAGCACATATGTCATATTCCTTTCTAGGTTAGGATCAGCTTTTAACATTTTAGCTTTTGTGATGTCAAAGACATGAAAGATTTCCAACAGTTCCTTAAATGTGAAGTTTCCTGTAGGCAGCTTCACCTCCTCTAGCATATCTCCCTTCTTCATTTTTGCCAAGAAATTATCTTCAGCAAGCTCTTCCATTCTTCAGGAATTTCAGAGTCCTCCGAGACTCTGAAATGATGGCAGTATCAATATTCTCACGGTCAGCTATTTCTTCTTTCTTATTATTACCCATTATTTAAAAATTTTTTTTTGTTATTGAAGTATCATTGACAGTTGTCTTGTCCTTAACTCTGTTTTTCATTTAACTCACATTCTGCAAAGTCATTCACATGGTGTGGAAAAAGATCTTGTCTATTATAAAGATATTCTGTTACCTTCTGACAAGATGTTTGAATATTTTCAGCTGCATGCTTTTTATACTATTTCTTCTAAAACTCGGCTAAAGAAATTGCATGAGCTCCAGTTACAGGGTCAATAGTCTGCAAGGTTTTAAAAGCTTAAACAACTCTTTAGATTAATGAAGCTGTATTGCTGATAGAAAGCAAATTTTCATTTTTTCCCAAGATCTTATATAAATCAGGTTGATCTAGAGTATTATGTAACAGTAGAAGTGTTTTGAAAAAATAATCTTCCTAAAGTATCTCTACAACTGAGAAGCAAAGAGGGAAAACAACTGTATGCTTTTCTATCAATATGTAAATGAAATGAGATTCTCGGTGACCAATCATGGACAGACCTTGAAGGAAGTGACAAGAGTGGTCATTTATCATAATGAGCATCTATTACTTATGTAGCAGGGTGTTGTACTTTATGTAATTACTCACCATATATTGTAATAAATGAAAACTGAACTGTGTTGTTAGGGAACTAGTGTTATTTGAATGAACCATGACCACTGAAATCTGTATATGGGAACCATGTAAAGCAAGAACTATCTGTGTTTCTAATACAGTTTGTTACTGCATAATTTGAATACCTCCATTGACTCCTGTATATTATAGCAATTTTTAAATTCAATTAACATCTACCTTAATCTCACTATAATGTTTGTATGGAATACCAGATATAGAAGTAATGACTTTGTATTTTCCCACAAGCTGCTCAGTATACACCTATAAGATATTAATAAAAAAATAATTTCTTATTTACTTTTAACTCAGATATTATGCAAGTCAGTTAAAAATGCTTCAGTGCTTATTTAAAAACTGATTTCTCTTCAGTCTTCCTTTTACTAGTATTCATTCTTTGTGCTACTGCAAACTTCATATAAATTTCAGAAATTCATGTTCCTGGGAACTTAGGCAAACAACTCATGACACTGAGGACTTCTAACATTTACTACATAATCATACTTCATGTCCCTGTCTTATTGTACTAGCACCTATTCATTTCCTAAGTGTGTCTTTCTGAATAATTATATCTGGTATCTTCATGGATAAGGAAAAAATTGATATACTTAAATAACTACTTCTGATTTAAGAAAAGGCAAGAAAAGGTGGTGGAAGAAGAGGAAAAGGAAAAAATTCTAAGTGAATTGGAATGATGGACTATTTCCTTAATATGCTAATGATCATATATTTAAAATTGTCACCAATATGAAACAAGATAGTGATTCTACGTATTTTGTAATCATCAAAATGAGTTTATCACCATTATTATCTAACATTGCCCTGGAAGTCTAGTAAGTGAAAGAGAGAAAAATTAAAAGAGTAGTCACAACTGATTATAAATGATCAAATATTAATTGTGGATTCATAGAAAATGTGGTGTTGAAAGAAAAGCTGAAAGTTATGACATAAAATTATCAAATTGGCCACTCTCATGACAAATGTCCAAGACATATTCTTTATTATATATAAATAAAAAGCTGTCAGAATAGCAAATTGTTCTAATAAGAGAAAAGGCATTGACCAACATAACAACAAATATATAACACTCACATGAAAAAATTAATAGTGATTATGAAATGATAAAGATTTAAAACTGTAGTAAAAGAAACAAGATGGCTTAAATAAAAAGATGTAATACAACTTATTCTTGGACAGAAATTTCAAATTTCTAAATGTATTACTCCTCTCAGATTCATCAATAAATGAAGTGCAATCAAAATATATATTCTGGAAAACATTCATAAAATTAATATTACTTTTTCAGTTCTTTACTGGAGAACATGCTTAAGAATCCACTATGATGGAAACATTTCATTCTTAAAAAAAATTTTTTTTCCTCTTCTTCCTCTTACTGGTAGTTCTGAACATTGGATTTTTTTTTCCCCCATGGGGTCAAAAGCTACCTAAGTATATGATTGCAAGAGGAAATATAGTGGACAGATCAGGTATTGGCAGTTTTTCCATTTTCATTTGTGTGTGAATTTTTAATATAAATGTGGGAACATACAGAGTTAATGCAAGTCAAAATGTTTCAGTGAATACATTTCAGCAGTTCAACTTTATAACAATTATAAATAAACCTGTTAAACTTTTCTCGACAATGCCAGCATTGGGATTTTTTTTAAAACAAGTAATTTGTTATGGGCAGCAACTAAATGGTGTTTGAGACATTTTTATCATGCAGTAGATTCCAACCATTCAGTATACTTTTCTAACTGACTTGTCCTACATGCAAGTACATGTTTTTAATGGTGTCTGTCTCCTGTGCTGTTCCTGTAAGTTTGCTATTAAAATACATTAAACTGTTAAAAAAAAAAAAAAACTAAGAAAATTGAATTCTTTTCGGATGTAATTCCAAGCTGATTCTGGCTAGGAAGCAGACTAGTTTCATCAACATCACTTGTATATCCTACAGTTTTCTAGAGTAAATACATGCTATTTCTGATATTTAAAAATAAGTTCAAATAATAAATAAAAGTCAACATCTAAAATGTGCTCTGTTTTGTAATCATGTCATCCTCTTTCTCCAGACCATTACATATTTCCATCAATGAGAAATCTATGAAGGCTTTCTCAAGATAATAAGGTTGATACTTAAGGAATTCATGATCTAGCCCTAATCCTATTTATTACTCTTATGGTGAAAATACCCTCACTCATTCACTAAAATTAAATTTTCCATATGAAAAAAATCAATCACACACTTAATAAAAAAAATGTATATAACAAATATTTTGAGTGTGGCAAATATTCCACTGGTGAGATTGTGGTGTAACAGGGAACTCATGCATGGCTGGAGGAACTGAAAGATGATGAAATCGCTAGTGAGAATTTAGTAAAATGACATATGAATTTACTCTTTGAACCTGAAATTCTACTTTTAGGAAACTATACTCAAAGTAGAGTGACAAACAGAAAAAAAAATAGAGAGAGAGAGAGTAAGAAAGAGACAGAAAGTGAGAGAAAGAGACTATATGCATAGGCTGTTCCTAAGAGCGTTGTTGGACTACTGGGTATTTACCCCAAAGATACAGATGTAGTGAAAAGAAGGGCCATCTGTACCCCAATGTTTATAGCAGCAATGGCCACGGTCGCCAAACTGTGGAAAGAACCAAGATGCCCTTCAACGGACGAATGGATAAGGAAGATGTGGTCCATATACACTATGGAGTATTATGCCTCTATCAGAAAGGATGAATACCCAACTTTCGTAGCAACATGGACGGGACAGGAAGAGAATATGCTGAGTGAAATAAGTCAAGCAGAGAGAGTCAATTATCATATGGTTTCACTTATTTGTGGAGCATAACAAATAACATGGAGGACATACGGAGATGGAGAGGAGAAGGGAGTTGAGGGAAATTGGAAGGGGAGGTGAACCATGAGAGACTATGGACTCTGAAAAACAACCTGAGGGTCTTGAAGGGGCGGGGGGGTGGGAGGTTTGGGGAACAAGGTGGTGGGTATTAAGGAGGGCACGTATTGCATGGAGCACTGGGTGTGGTGCAAAAACAATGAATACTGTTACGCTGAAAAGAAATAAGAAAAAAGAGCATTGTTGGTTCTTCGTAATAAGAAAAGTAGCAATTGTCATATGGTTTCACTTACTTGTGGAGCATAAGGAATAATGCAGAGGACATTGAGAGATGGAGAGGAGAAGTGAGTCGGGGGAAATTGGAGGGGGGAAACAAACCATGAGAGACTGTGGACTCTGAGAAACAAACAGAGAGTTTTGGAAGGGAGGGGTGTGGGGTGGGGTGAGCCTGGTGGTGGGTATTAAGGAGGGCACATATTGCATGGAGCACTGGGTATGGTGCATAAACAATGAATCTTGGAACACTGAAAAAACTTACAATAAAATTAAATATATATATATATATATATAAAAGAAAAGTAGCAGTAACTCTACTTTGTAAATTCATACAATGAAGTAATATGCCAGTTAAAAGCAATGAGGAAAAGCCCTTTGCTTACATGGTTATAGGTTGCCTTCAAGAGATATCATTAGATGAAAGCAGCAAGAAGGAGGACGATGTTTAGAGTGTGCAACCTTTTGTTTAGGAAAATGTGGGGAGGACTACAACTTAAATATGGACATACATACATACATACATATGGGTACTTTTTTAGATTTTCTTAAAAGAAATAATTATAGGATAAACCACAACTAATAAAAATGAAGGAAAGGATAAGAGAATATCATGAAAGCTAGATTTGCATTATAGTTTTGATTTTAGACCTATAAATGTTTTATATGTCAAAATTAAAAAGACAATTCCTAAATAAAAGGACCAAATTGAAGTAAATAATCTTAAACATATACCAGTTTTGCAGCATAAGCACCCAGACAAGAATTTAAGTTTTATTAAAATAGAGTATTTAACTGTAACTCCCTGGTGAGATAGATCATAAGGAAAAAATGAGAAAATTGTGAATTTACTGAATATTTACCAATGAGAGGTAAGATGAGAAAAGCCCATATATATTTTGATTTATCTGGAAAACTGGCATGATTGGATTTTCTGGGTATTTTAGGGGAATTGGAACTTGAAAGTTAAGTTAAATTATAGAAAGATGTTTTCACACATTTCATTTTTTTTCTCATGAAAATTTGATTCTGCCGCATTTGCAAATGTAATCCTTCAGAATCATAAAAGCCTAAGATAATATTACCACATGTGCTTCCTTCTAGTCCTGCTAAGATAATTTCTTAATAGGAAATATGTTCATAGAAATGATTCTACTACAAGACTTGGGATAGAATAAAACACTTTATTATCTTCAGAACTACTGAAGTGTCCTTCAGAATAGCAATAACCATAAAACAATACAACATATTCATTGCAATTGTGCTCACCAATTATAATGTGGTGGGGTTTTCCCCATACCGCCAAGTGATTGGACACCAGGTAGATGTCCTACAACCCAACTCAATTCTGACACCTTGTGCCCGGGGAACTGTCAGATCCCACAAGTTAAGGGCTCAGTCCCATAAGGTTGTCTCCACTCCAGATGTTAATCACAGGCCTGGGTTGTTACCTAACTTCTCATTGACTTGCTGTAAATCAAAGGTTACCTTGATCCCCCTTTTGGGTTCCATTAACTTGTTAGAGTGGTTCACAGAACTCAGGAAATCAGTTTACTTACAAGATACCGATTTATGACAAAGGATGTTAAAGGATACAGGTCAACAGCCAGATGAAGAGATACATATGGCAAGGTCTGGAACAAATCAGCTTCTATTCCTGTGGCATTTGGTGTTTAGGGCCAGGCATAGTGCCAGGTGGAAGCTTTCCGATTTACCAACCTGGAAGTTCTGGAACTCCTTCCTTTTGAGTTTTCACAGAGACTTCACTACTTATACATGCTTAATTAAATCACTGACCATAGGTAGATTCCACCTCCAGCCTGTCACCCGCCCCGGAAATCATGGGGTGGGACTGAAAGTTCTAACCCGAATTTCACCAGTTGGTTACCCTGGCAACCTTCGCCCACCCCCAACCCCAGCCTGGGGGATTTCCAAAACTCAATTCAATAACATAAATTCTGTCTTGCAAGTCCTGGTTGAAAGAGACTTGTTATGAATAACAAACACCTATTTCACCTTTCGGCTCTGAGGTCACTTGATTTCAGGAAATGGGGACAAGAGACCACATGTTTTAACAAAAAGATGTTCCCATTGCATTTATCACTTAAGAAATTCCAAGGAATTTAGGAGCTGTAAACCAGAAACTACAAATGGAAGACCAAAATATATATTTATTATAAACCACAGTATCACATTTGAAAATAATATTCATGAAAAATATATTTAAAAAAAACTTAAAGTTTAGGGGCACCTGGGTGGCTCAGTCAGTTAAGTGTCTGCCTTTGCTGGGGTCATGATCTTAGGGTCCTGGGATCAAGTCCCGCATCTGGCTCCCTGCTCCACCAGGGGCCTGCTTCTCCCTCTGCAGCTGCTCTCCCTGCTTGTGCTCTTCTCTCTCTCTCTCTCTCTCTGACAAATAAATAAATAAAATCTTAAAAAACAAAAAACAAAACTGGGGCAAAAATGGCCAAACAACATATTTTAAAAATAAATTAATTAAAAACTAAAAAACTGAAAGTTTCTAAGGATACTTCCAGTTTCTAGTAATAACTGGCTGCTCTAGTTATAAAAATCTGAAAAATATTAAAAGCTAACTAAAAGTTGTAAAATTCTTTAAAGTAACAGTAAGGGAACTTCAGCCATGCTTAAGATCACCATTGGTCATAAAATTGCCAATGAAGTAAGCAATTTTCAGTCCTAGAGCATTTCACACTTAGATAACAACAGATAACTCATGCCCCTTTGAAATTCTCATTTTTAACCTCACTCATGGTAGTCATATTGCTTTACTCACTACTTTTCTATCTCTTTGGACTTCTCCCCCTCTCTCTCTCTCTCTCCAGTCTTTCCTTGAAGTTCTATTTAGACTTTTTTCCTTTTACAAATTCTATTTCCTTAATATGCCTAGTATATAAACATTTATTTAAATGTGGATACAGCTCACATCATTATCTCAAGCAGTCCTCTCTCCGAACATCCAAAGCAAGCTTTTTATCTACTCAATTAAACGTTTTCTCTGATTAATCCAAAGGAACACCAAACCAAATAAAGACATGTTTATTATACCAATTCCTATTTTTTCAGTGTAAAAATATGAGAAGTTCTACCTCACTTTTACCTCCTCTTGTAACAAGCCAAATACTAGCTAATTTAGGAAATTTATTCTATCTTTGTGCATCTTATCACATTCTCCACTTTAGCTTATTCTAAGTCCTAATCATCTCTCGCCATTAATAATGCAGCGTTGCATGTCTCCTCCATCCTAACTCCCATTTATTAGATTTATCCTTTTTTAAAAAATCAGAAAATTTAAAATCCCTAATTGAGGTATTTCATTAGATATAGCTTCATTTTTAGCAATTTTTGTAAGGAGTGCACGTTCTGCATATCTGGCATATAAAGCTCTCAATCATATGGGCAAGAAACAAATCCCCAGTGTTCTTATGTATCACACTGTTTCATAAAGTAAGTTCCTATCATGCTTACTTTCCTAAAGCCTACCAAATAGATATCTCACCTCCAAGCCTTTGCCTATGCTGCTCCTTGCAACTTTAATACTATATATTTGCCTGATTAATTCTTAACCATCCTTCCAAATCTAGTGAAGGTGATTTAATGTTAGTGGAACATGTCAAAATCATGTGGCCAATCAAAATAAACAAGTCACATTATTAATTAATGCTTGAGAAAAGATACAGAGTGATGATCTCTTGCAACAGCAACAGAAAGAAAAAAAACTTTACTTCATTTTTAATTTTAAATAAAGAAGACTTTTAAAATATTTTAATTTTACATATCTACATTCCAACCATCCCAATTCAGGCAAGCTCTTTGTTGATTACAAACAAATATAGATACAATTTTGTTGTTATTACTTGAATTCTTAAGAATGGGAAAAATAGAACATGCATTTAAGTTCAGTCCAGAAAACCTTTGCTATATGTTTGCCTTAGATCTAGTAGAGTCCTTTAGAAATACTTGTTTCTCTTGTTTCTCAAAGAATGGTTTTGAAGACAGAAGATAGACACTGACTCAAGGTATTACGAAATTCGAAATTAGCACAGAGGATGTCTTTGATGACTCAATCTTTTTCTCACGCCAAATACCTTCATTTTTGTCTGAGGAAATTCCCTTACAGTATGCATACAATTTAGAATAAGCAGAGAGAAGAATGAATATTTAAGGCTAGATTAAAGGGGAATATGAAAATAAATTTTTGCAAATGAATTTATATTGCTTTCAAGTAAATTAAGTGAACAAATAAATTTTCTTTGGGGTATTAAAAATACAAGATTTTAATATAAAATATTGGAAAGAACAGGTTTTTTTAACAGATTAAAATTATTTATATTAAGTTTTCTATTTAACATATTCTCAGTAGGCCAAATATTTTATCATAGATATATTTCAAAGAAAACTTTCCCACAGCTGTTCTTTAAAAGCTATACTTAAATCTTCACCTCTTCCTTTACAACTATTGCAATTCATACATTTTACTCTACATTTCTTAAATAGCATCTCCTGCTGTACACTCTTTAGTCCTATGTTAAGAGTCATGGGCTTCACATAGATATAAAATCTAAGAATTCTATCTTATTCATGACAGCTTTAGCAGAGCTTGGAAAACTTTTTCAGCATAAGAAATAATATTTTTTTCTAAGGAGTTGGGTGATGATAAAATTTTTTAATGATACTAAGTTTTAGTGAAGTGGTAGAACAAACTGATCTCAGAGAAAGTAGAAAAATGTGTTTCCCATGCTCAGCTTTCATTTTAGACCTTAGCCTTTGTTCTTAAATCAAGACTATCCTTCCTATCTTCATAAAGAATAGAATAAAAGAAAAAGGTGGAAGAAGACAAAGTGTGAAGAATTACTGATGAGAAAGGTGATTACAAGGCTAGCCTGAAATTTAAATCACAACTAAGGATGGAAGCATAAGAAGTGAAGTTTCTGAACTTTGCTGAAGATCTGAAAAGATAAGAAATTTACAATAGTAAATTAAATGGACAAAAATTACCACGCTCTGTATCTTTAAACATTAAACATACATTCTCCCAGTTTATCAATCATGTATTAATTATTTTCTATGATGTTCTTTGAAAAGAAATGCTTAATGTTGCATCTTCTCTAATATTTTAATTTTTCATTTAGACTTGAATGTAAAGTTTAGCTTCATGTATAATGCAAAACCAAGAACTACCTCTAATTTTACACCTTTTTACTGGAATTCTATGCATGTTGTAATTTTTAAGCATTACATCAAAGGGTGGAGTAGCAGGTGATGTTAAGGAAAAGATTTTATTTGTATAGCCATGACATTAAAAATGGAGTTTTAGATATTTTCTTCTTGTAAGGCTTACATGACTCTTATGATTTGCATAGATTAACATAATCATTCTCACAGTTGAAGAGAAGAAATTGAGTTTCATGATTTAGGTTTTATGCTTAAGATTGTGTTTAATACACAATGAGGCTAAGATAAGTCTTATGATTTAATGTTTTGTCTTTTCCCCACTCTACTACATTACTATAGAATTTACAGAATGGGCATTACAGGAGCATAATAACTACATATCATTCTATGATTCCATTTATTCAATAGAAGTAAGGATGGTTATAAAGGAAAAAAAAAAGTCTGTTAAGAAAATATTTGTTTAGGGTGCCTGGGTGGCTCAGTGGGTTAGGGCCTCTGCCTTCAGCTCAGGTGATGATCCCAGGGTCCTGGGATTGAGCCTCACGTCGGGCTCTCTGCTCAGCGGGGACCCTGCTTTCCTCTCTCTCCCTCTCTCTGCCTACTTGTGATTTCTCTCTCTGTCAAATAAATAAATAAAATCTTTTTTTAAAAAAAGAAAGTATTTGTTTAGAAATTTCTAGGACTCACTCAGTTGAAATGTGAACTCAGTAAAATGATCTTGTGTCCCCAGGCTCCTTTGTTATTGGTTACAAAATGTCTATGCTTAGTAGAAGGAATAGAGGTTAATATAGAAGGAATAGAGGTTGACATAGACTAAAAACCTCAGTAATAACATAAGTGCATTACATGGGAATACAAGATTCAGGGATATTTCAGATGAAAGGTAGGTAAAGCCTTAGAGTCAAGAATCTGGAAAGCACTTTATTGCTGTCTCTACTTCTCAATATTATTTTACTCATTTGCATACCAGTTTTGTATTCAGCCTTTATCACTAGACTGAAACTGTGCTTTCAGATGGCATCAATGATTTCCAGATTGGCTATATCTATTGGTGTCAGCAGTACATGTACATAATTTTATAAAGAGTTATTGATCAATCTGTGAATCTCTCCTTTATCAAGTATTATTAATCAAGCAATCTGTGAAACTCTCCTACCTTTCTCTTCTTTATTATCACTCTTTACTGGTTTTCTTTTATTTCAATTATTTTGTATTCTCCTCTTTTGGCCTTTCAAATGGTGTGCCTCCAAGTTTTGACATATTCTTTGCATGCTTTATTACATATTTTCTCTTGAAGTCCTCATCTTTGTACATGGCTTTAAATACAAAATTCAGACAACACTCAAATCTTTATTTTTTAGCCAAAAATAAATAGGCCAGAGTAACAGACCCAGATGAGGAATACATTGCTTCCAAAATGCATAGAAGCTCACTAGGCCTTCTGCCTCTTTTTCGCAATGATTGATCTTGGCTCAAAAGAGATATTTTAATATATCCTACACCAATGGACCCCTAAAAATTTCACTGAAGAAGAAGGCCCCTGAATTTTTGTCAAATTTTGTCTGAAATTTGTCAAACTCTCTGACACACAAATGTCTTACCAACAAATCAAGAGTAATTGCTACTTCTTGCTCATTAGGTCCAGTCCACATAATGTCATCAATGTAATAGACCATATAGAAAGAAAAGGTAATCAATATAACTGCAAACTAAATTATAACATGGGCCTTGAGAATTGATATGCCCCTGAGGTAGAAGAATGAAAGTGTATTACTGGCTTTGCCAATTGAAAGCGGATTGCTTGTGATTGGTCTTATTGATAGGAATGGAAAAAAACATTTGCCAGATCAATAGCTGGATACCAGGTACCAGGAGATGTACTGAGCTTGCTGAAGCAATGAAACCACATCTGATACAGCAACTGCAATTGGAATACTCATCACCAGATGGTTACAATAACCTACAGTGTTTCTCTAGGATCCATCCATCTTCTTCACGGGCAAAAAATAGGAAGAATGAGATGGGAATGACCACTCCTGCAAGTTTCCATTTCTTGATGATGGGTGGTCCTACTCTCTGCAATTCCTCCAAATGTGATATTGATTTTGGTTTACTATTTCCTAGGTACTTCTAGTAATTTCCATTTGGGTTCTCCCACCATAACAGCACTCACTCCACAAGTCTGGGAACTTATGTGGGGATTATGCCAGTTGCTGAGTATATCTATTCTAATTGTACATTCTAGAAAAGGAAAATAATCATTGGATGGGTTTGGAGACCCACCAAGCCCACTGTGAGAGGGCCCTGAGCTAAACTTCGTCAATCACCTGACCTCCATAAGCCGCTACCCTGATAGGTGGACGACAGGGATGTCTTGGGTCTCCTGGAATTAGTTCCAAGCCAGTGCCCAATAGTCTTTGAGACTTCTGATTATTTCCTTTTATGCAATGCACAGTTAACCTAGTAAAAGGCTGTAGGTCTCATTGAGGAAGGTTGGGGAAAAGATTAATAGTATAAATTTTAGTCAGTGTACCCAAATCCTTCCTCATGGGGAACCAGCCTCCCCTTCACTCTGGCTCTGTAAACTGGCTTAAGTTTGAGAATAGGCTGAGAAACATGGCTCTATGTTTCATGGTTCAGGTTAGACTTTTGTTCACATGATTTAGAACTTTCCTTCTTATATTGATCAAATGAGGACATAGTAGCCTTCCTATCTATTTCACTTCTGGGAACACCAAAGTAATTGGCCAATGCCACAGGTCCATGTGAGTCAAAGTATTCTGATGTCTGACTTGGCTCTGCTGTCCATTATAGTAACCACACTCATCTTGCCTTTGCAGTTGAAAACTTGGCTGCTGCCACCTGGGATCCAATTACCCCACTGCATCTAAGTTTCCTAATTCAGTGACTGTAGTTCCTACTGTAAGTCAGTCTAGTCCACAGAGAATAGTGATCTCAGAGTTCTTCAAGGATGTGGGGGCCTTGCCTCAGAAATTTACTTCTCATGCTGAAAGGTATGCCTTCTGGACCCTCCCACTGTGGGTGAGTAGGTTTTAAATAACAAATCCATTCTAACATTCCAATCTCCTTCAGCGTTTCAATCTCTTTCTCTACATTAAACTAAAACAGTTCTAGTATTTCCAACTTGCTCATAATGGTCCATGTTTTAGTCAACCAACTAAACAAATTGTTAGAGCCCTTTCTAACACCCCAGGCTGCAGTATTAGATGAAGAATCTCTGCTTAGTGAGCTCATATTAATAAACTTGGCCTGACCAAAATTCATGTTCCTTTCACCTAATGGTGAAATCCCACATCCTTAGTATTCATTCCCATACATGCTCTCCAGATTCCTATCTGTATAAATCAGAAAATTCAAGTAGTTCTTCTGAAGTAGAGCTTACCTCTTCATGGGTCACATTTTGTACATCTACCTTTTGGGGCCTTCTCGGACTTGAGTCTTGTTATAAGTTTAGAAGGAAAGGGGAACAAAAGGGAGGTCGTGAGGATATTCAGAATTGCCTTGCCGAGCAAGACAGGGAGTCCGTGCAGTTTCCTCAGCATTGCAGGGTTAATTTCCTTAGAAGGGGATAGAAGGGCTACTTCCACTGGGGATCAAAGGCTTCTTCTTTTGGGAATGGGGAGATCCCTTCCAGTGTCAAAAAAAACTCATCAGAATTTAGAGTCTCAATATCCCCCTTTCATCAGGATCTTCCCACATGTCCCCATTCCAACTTTCAGGACCACATTCCTTCCCAGTCAATTGCTCTCACTTTAATAGTAGGTATTCTGAGACCGGGAGTGCAATTACTGTAATTAAATGATCATAGAATGAGATTCTAGGTTTGATTATCAGCAATCCCAACCCTATAGCTAGGGAATATTAGGGTGTCTTTCATGACATACATAAAGTATTTTTTTTCATTTTAAAAGATTTTATTTATTTATTTGTCAGGCAGAGATCACAAGTAGGCAGAGAGGCAGGCAGAGAGAGAGGGGGTAAGCAGGCTCCCCACCAAGCAGAGAGCCCGATGCGGGGCTCGATCCCAGGATCCCATGACCTAAGCCGAAGGCAGAGGCTTAACCCACTGAGCCACCCAGGTGCCCCCAATACATAAAGTTTTTTGATCATTTATTTAGCACTTGAGCTGGGAGTTCAAATCCTTGAGCTCATCCTTTTCTTTCCCAACTTTGTCCAGTAGAAACAACCAGCCAGTATCATTATTATCTGTTAGTTTCCCGATAATGTTTGAAAGTAATCACCCAGCTTCTTTTTTTTTATTTTTTTCTTTCAAGATTTTATTTAAATTCTAGTTAGTTAACACATAGTGTAGTATAGTTTCCGGGGTAGAATTTAGTGATTCATCACTTGCATATAACACCCAGTGCTCATTTCAACAAGTGGCTCCTTAATGCCCACCATCCATTTACCCCATCTTCCCACTCACTCCAGCAACCCTGGGTTTGTTCCCTATTGTTAAGAGTCTCTTATGGTTCTTGCTTTTTTAAGTGGTTGATTATGAGTACACAGGGGTGAAGTTTTGCATAGTTATTGCCATATCACATCATGGATCATCAATGCTCTCCTTACTACTACTTGGTTGAGCCTAGCACCTGGGTTTATGACAGCTGGCTGGAGCCTGGATCTATGGAAGTAGGTCAGAAGGCTGCATCCATGGAGGGCTGCATTGGAATGGAGCCAGGCTGACACCAATGTTCATGACAAAGCTAGACGCTCTCCCCTCTCTTTCCTCCATGGAAGAGCTCCCAAGTAAAGGGGGTCTCTCTGGGTATACACTTCCTTGGGGATGGAGAGAGCTGATATGTACAAAGTGAGAATGTCCTTCTTACTCCCATCAGTGCACCATTTCTTATTTCCATGCTTCCCCCAGTTGCTGTAATCTCTCACCTGGATTCTTTAACTTTTGTGAAGGTGTTTTTTATATGTGGATAGTGCTCAAATTAGTGTTTCTGTGAAGGGACAAAAAACCTCCTATTCTGCCATCCTGCTGATGTCTCTTCTTCAAAAAATCCTTTTCTTAGAGGGACAGAGAGAGAAAATCTTCAAGCAGACCAGCATGCTGAGCACAGAGCCCAACGCAAGACTTGATCCCATGACCCATGAGATCATCACCTGAGTCAAAACCAAGAGTTGGATGTTCAACCTACTGAGCCCCCCAGGTTCCCCCTCAATTAAATTCTTAACCAACTGAGCCACCCAGGCGCCCTCCCCCTCAATTAAATTCTTAAAGAAAGATTTTTTTCTAAAATATTTTAAGTTCATGAGTCTTGTGGTTTAGGCACCTGTCATAGATTAGCCAGTACTGACATGAAGCTGAAACTAAAAGTTGCTTGCTGTTTCTCTTTCTTTTGTTCCTTATCTCAAATAAGGATGTTTCATTTATGCATCATATCTGCTAGGTGCCAAATGGGTTTAAAATGAAATATTCATGAATTCTGAGAACATCTTTTTTTTCTTTTTTTTTTTTTTGAAATACAAGTATATAATGAAATTAGTGATTGACTCACAAACTGCTATAGTGATATTTTATAAATGTACTGGAATTCTCTGGTGAAGGACACATTTTTTCAGTATCCTGTTTCCTTTCTTAGTAGAAGGACCACTTTTCAGCTGTTAAAGATTGATCCTATGTTCTAAAAGCTAGCCTTCTTTTTTTTTTTTCTTTTTAAAGATTTATTTATTCATTTGAAAGAGAGAAAGAAATCACTCACAAGTGGGGGAGGGTCAGAACTGAGCATGGAGTTCTATGTGAGGCTCAGTCCCACAACCCTGAGATCATGACCTGAGCTAAAATCAAGAGGTGGATCCTTAACCAAATGAGCCAGTCAGGCACCACAAGAGCATATGTTTTTTTTTGTTTTTTTTGTTTTTTTTTGTTTTTTTTTTAAGAGCATATGTTTTTAAGTGAGGCTTCTTAGATTTTATTTCCAACGCTGACGCATATTATCAGTATAGGCAAGTTAATTAATTTCTCTCTGCCTCATTTCTATCCTTATGAAGTTGGGATACCAATAACTTCTGATTTGTAGAGTTATTGTGAAAAAAAATAAGTCAATATGTGTAAAGGTACTGAAATATTTTATTGGAACAAAGTGAGTGAAAAATTAATGTTAGCTATTACAACGAAGAGCCATATTCTTTGTTGACTACACACACAACTTTAAAGTTATTTGAATTAACCAAAGAAGGAAAGATTGGGGGCAATTATGGGTGTTTGATACCATTTTTTCTCCATCCCCCTAAAGATGAACTAATATATGTTGTTAATTCAAGTCCCAAAACTCAACATGTTTTTAGGTGGAGAGGTTTTATGTTTGTTTGGTTTTTGTTTTATTTGCTTGTTTGTTTTTTTGTTGTTGTTGTTTCTTATATTTTGATATGATATGGTAATAGTACTTCCAGAAGTTTTCATTTACAGGTAAGTTCCTACTGTGGATTCTACTTACAAAAGACAATATAAATTATTTAACTAAAAACATTTGAAAGTGTATGTTGTCCAAAACTCAACCATAAGACAGTCTAAGACTACTTTCCATGGCAGTGATTTTAGCACATTTCACAAATTAAATTGTGCACTGAGGGAAAAAAACCACTGACACTGTTAACAACATTTAGCACTTAGCTCAATACTAAGCCCAGAGTCTACTTGAATAAGTCATTACTAAAATGAGTTGAATAAAATAAAATAAATACTAAATAAAATAATATGATAAATATATTATATTTATATAGTATATAAATATAATAAAATAAATACTAAAATGAGTTGAATAAAATAAAATGAATAAAATAAAATAAAATGAGTTGAATCAAAATACCATAATCCAAATCTCTCTTTGCGATTAAGTGAATTTCCCCATTTCAGTAACTTTAAGGGGAAGTCCGAAAGAGGCAGAAAATTTTGAAGGGGTGTGTATGTGTGTGTGTGTTAATTCTAAGGGGAATAGAAATTGTCTGTTTTTATAGCTAATCTGTGGCGAAGTCAAAATGCTATTCTGCTAAACAGGCAGTGTCTTGACCTTGATTGAATGATTTGCAAGCATGTACAATGCATGTATGCCTGCTCTCAGGCCCACATGATGATATAACCCAGAACATTCTGCAGTAGCTGTACTTTTCTGTTGCATAACAATATCTGGGAATGTGGTCTCCACAACACTGAAGTTTCTCTAAATCTGTCAAGTTCTAAACTATGCGAAAGGCTGACACTGCCTGCAGAAGTAAGAACAATTGGTAGTGGAAGAGAGGATATGGAAACAAAGGCGATTTTGATGCAATAGGTGATTTGGGCCTAACTCCTAAGAAGATCTTGATTAGAGGAGAGAATGGGGAAAGGAATTCTTGAACAAGGGAGATTGTGAGCAAATTGAGAGTGATAGGAAAGTGCAAGATGATGCCGGCAACAAGGAGTGATGGGGGTCATGTAGTATGTGCAGAGAGATGGGGCAGGGAGGAGCAAGTGGAGATGAGGACAGGAGCTCCTGGTGTTCAGGAAGATAAGCAAAGGGTAATGTTGGGTCCATGGTCAAAGGAGCGAGACTGATACAAAGCAAAGGTCAAGCAAAGCTTTATTTTGCACCAAGCATCGAGAATCAAACTGACAGGCCAGGGCCGTCTCTTGCAAAGAGGCGATGACTCCCAGCCTCACAGACTAACTTTTATAGAGTAAAGGCCATGTGGTTGAGCCTGGCTACACACAGGTGGCCAATTGAATTACAATTCACCCTATAGTAGTTATTTGAACTAGCCTATCACTCTGGTCAGAATTGGCGCCCAAAAGGCAGGGCCCACATTCTTGTGTGGTTAGGGAGGTGTTTTCCTGACTGGATGTCTCCACCTGGCTTGGCTCATCCTTGTATTCTGGGCTCTGTTACCTCCCCCTGACCTGACATGTCCTGGTATATGGGCTCTGTTATCAGGGGTTGGTCAGTCATATTTTTCTGGTTTCCCAGACTTGTCTCTAAGTAAGTTCCTCTGGGGGGGCAGGGTCAATCTAAGTTTACTGCATAAACAACAAAATGGCTCGCTCTGGCTAAGCAGGCCCTTACAGGTAATACATAAAATTGTTCTAAGGTTTGATGCTGGGCCAGTGGACAGCCTCAGTAAATCATTCCAACATCCTTACTCTTGTCCATGTTGACCTCTCAGTCCACAATGTCCTACTTCATGTTCTTTCCAGGGGTGGAGAGGGGGAAATGGAATCGAAAGATAATCTGCAGGTGGTCCTCATGGCCATTCCTTATCCCTCTGTTCATTTCTTGTCCCCTCTGCGATGTCCTCCACCTTATGGTAAGAAAGGGACAGGCAGGCTAGGTAGGAAAAGAGAGGTAGGGGGCTCTGTGATCAGGCTCACAAAAATCCCAAAAATATGGAAGTGTAAGAAACCAAAGATAAGGGAACACTCCAGACCACCCTGCCCTAGTTGTCCCAGGATGAAGGATGGAGGACAAGGACAAAGTCTTATTTATGACAGTCTCCTGTGGTCAACAGAAAATAACCAGACTCTGAAAAGAAATAAGCCATTAAAGATGCATCACTAGTCCTGCTTACACAAAAGTGCTGTCAGTAGAGAAGTCAAAAAGATTTAAGTTCTCTGGTTAGCTTTCTATAAAAGGCCAGGTGGTGGGTATTATGGAGGGCACGTATTGCATGGCGCACTGGGTGTGGTGCATAAACAATGAATTCTGTTACACTGAAAAGCAAAAAAAAAAAAAAAAAAAAAAGGCCAACCCTAAAAGCCTTCAGTGGCTACCCTGTCAGGACCCCTCTCACTCCTGAGAGCTTTTTCTGTATCCTTGCTTAATAAGCTTCTGTTGCTTTGCCCTCCTTTGTTCTGCAAGATTCAGTCTTTGATTCAGGGAGACAAGAACCTAGCTCTCCAGCTTCAACAGGTTTGTGACCGCCTTCTCTGCTGATCCTGCCTGGTGCTGCTCATTGTGTGGATTGCTCCAGATTAGCCTATACAGTTAAAACTTCTCTAAGGGATGCCTGAAAGGCTTAGTTGATTAAGTGTCTGCCTTGGGTTTAGGTCATGATCTTGGGGTCCTGGGATTGAGCCCTGCCTCAGCCTCCCAACTCAGTGGGGAGTCTACCTCTCCATTTCCCTCTACCCTCACCAACCCCTACTTATGCTCTCTCTCTCTTTCTCAAATAAATAAATAAAATCTTTTTAAAAAATTAAACTTCCCTAAGAAATAAAATATTGCAATTTTTAAAAAAAAGATTATTGCTGGCTGCTAATAGCCCCGGCCCTCCTGAAGACAGGAGATGTATCTTTTATTTTGAAATGAAGATTTCCAGTAATTAGAAGCTTATCCAAAAAGCAAATTTTACCCCAACTTCAATAAACTTTTTAGTACATGCCCAAGAACTTATCCCAGCAGTTAGAAATCAATAGATACACTCATCAGAACTGGAAACTTAATATAAAGGATACACCAGCCAGGACCCCAGCCCTTCCCTGGCCAGGCAGTCCAGCATTCTCCAGCACTGCTCTTGTGGGGAATATGCACATTTTCGTAGGTTAGGGCTTGGAATTAGGTAGACGCCTTCTTCCCAAGCCTCTTGTGACCAGGCTTCTCCTGACCTTCGCCCTGTTACAGGTCCCTGGCTAAGCTAAAGTTGCAGCATGAACACACGCATTAAGTACCCATTTAGTAACCCTTGGGCAGCCTTGATGTCGTAGGCCATGGAGCTAACCCCCAGCCCAAACAACAGCACAGCCTCCAGCGAGCCTGAGACTCCATCCCACCCACGCCCACCTGAATATCACTCTAGGCTGCAGCTGCCAACTGGTGAGAGACTCAGTTTGGACTTTCTGCCTGATGGGGCTCCTGGGCTTCTCTAGCAACCAGAGCTCCCAGATATCTCTTTTTCTTGTTCCCTTCCTTCCTTCCTCTCTCTCCCTTTTTCTCTTTCTTTCTTTCTTTTTCTTTTTCTTTCTTTCTTTCTTTCTCTTTCTTTCTTTCTCTTTCTTTTCTTTCTTTCTTTCTTTCTTTTTTCTAGTTTCCTTTTTTCTTTCTTTCTTTCTGTTTTCTTTCTTTTATTTTCTTTCTTTCTTGTCTTTCATTTTCTTTCTTTCTTATTTTCTTTCTTTCATTCTTTCTTGTTTTCTTTCTTTCTTGTTTCTTTCTTTCTTTCTTTTGTTGATAGATGAAATAAAATGGAGTCATTTACGTCAAGGCGTTTTAAAATTGAAGTGGAAGACCATGAAGGAGGTGGGCCTTAGGCATGTCCTCACTGTTCTCCTCAAGTGGAACCATGAACTTTTGACCTGGGCCAAGCCGCAAAGATTCCAAGGACTCTGTGCGAACATCTACAACTAGCTACAATAATGGACTTTTGTTCAGCGAAAGCCTTAGCTACCAATTAATGTTTAGTCAGTGTTAGTTTTCTGCTGCCAACACTAATGAAAATTCTTTTTGAACAATGTATACAAGCATTCCTTTTTTGCCTTTAAAAACCCCTAACTTTTGTTTCCTAGTGGACACTCTTTGGGTTGCTGCCCAAACCTGTGTACCCTGAATTGCAATTATTTGATCCCAAATAAATACTTACTTATTGCCTTCTGACAATTTCAGGTTGACAGGTGGTTATACCAGTCATCCCATTTGGCCTCTCTTTGGCAAAAGAATTGGGTAAACTAGCACTCAGCCTTCAGGAGGAACATTCCCCACTGGGTAGGTGAGGACGTGGACTAGGGATGCCCCTCATCCCTCAAGAGCTCTCTCCTGTAACCCAGTCTCTCCTAATCGTTGTCCTATTCCAGGTCTCTGGCTACACTGAAGGGCACTGCACAGTGGGTATAGGGAGCACTGGTACCACTTCAGTAGGCCTTGGGTAGCAGTGGGTCTCCAGATCTGCACATCTAGAACCCATCCACAACCACCAGCATAGCCTCCAGGGTAGTGGCAGCCCATCCCCTGATTGTCATTCGCAGGAGGCAGCTACAAATGGGCAAGAATCTGTCACATTGGGACTTGCCACCTGATGGGATCGTGTGCTCCTCTAGCAAGCAGGGCTCTGTGGTGTTCCTTATTGGAGAATCCCCCAGCCCACGCCAACCTCTACTCTGGCAGGCATCCAGCATCTCTGGCTCTGCCTTCAGAGGTGTGTGCCCATTTGTATAGTATAGGGCTTAGAATAAAGCAGATGCCTTGTTCTCCCAAGATCTTGCCTCTCCTGCTTCTCCTGACCCTTGCTCTGCTCAAGGTCCCTGGAGAAAGAAGAGGAGGAGGAGGATTGGAGGCACAGAGAGACAGAGAAATAAGACCTTATTAAAAGTGACATACTTTAAAGGGACACAAACTTCTTGGGAACTTCCAGCCTCACAAAATCCAGCTCTAGGTGATAAAAAACAAACAAACAAACAAACAAACAAAAAAAAAACTTACATACATAATTTTAGGGAGAAGCTAGGTACACAAGTACTATTTTCAACTGTGTGTGTGTGTGTGTGTGTGTGTGTGTGAGTGAGTGTGTGAATGGTAATTTTGAGCCAGTTGTATCATATATATTATATAGATATAATTTGTCTTGTTTGGGTCACATGTCTACCCCTCAAACCAACCATGTTTTACCAAAACATAAAGTTCAGATCTGAATCCGTGGTCGTCTCTGTTGCTATGAGGGAGGGGATTCAGGGTGCCTGGAGAATAGAGAAATAGAGAACCTCAAAGACAAGAGGACATAATTTCCAAGAAAAAATAGCAAGGAGGAACTCAAACCTAGATGCTGAGAGGATATAATCAATACTTCTCCATTAGGTTGTTTCTCTATTCAAACACAAACTAAGCTAAAAAAATGGAAAAATAATGCAGCAAAACACATTTATATGTAAAATTTAGGTATTTGTTTAAGGTTGAGGTAAAATCAATATTTAAACAGAATTCTGAGGAACAGATGTCAAAATTTGTCTACAGTTTTTCTTCAATAAAAAGAATTTTTAGGGGCACCTGGGTGGCTCAATGGGTTAAGCCTCTGCCTTTGGCTCAGGTTATGATCTCAGGGTCCTGGGATTGAGCCCCGCATCAGGCTCTCTGCTCAGCAGGGAGGCTGGTCCCCCCCTCCCCGCCCCACCGCCTGCCTCTCTGCCTACTTGTGAACTCTGTCAAATAAATAAATAAAATCTTTAAAAAAAGAGATTTTTAAAAAATTTCTTTTATTTCTAAAAAAAAAATCTTATTTTAACATAACTTTAAGTTATTGCTACAGTTGTTGCAGGGTTCCTGAGTTCTAGTCTCACAGAGGTGAAGAACAAATCTCGGACATAAAAGGGTGAAGTGAAGTGAAAGTTTATTAAGCGAAGGTGAGAACAGAAAGGAAAGAGAAAAGCTCTCTAGAGGGATAGGGATCCCGAATGGGTTACCACTGAGTGTTGCTGGCAGTCTTTTATTGAGAACTCACTGGAAAGATTGTGGCCTTGAAATTCTTGTGCCCTCTTGGTTTGAGGAAGGACTATTGATGACATCCTTAATGGCTTACTTCTTCTCTGAGGTTTGGTCATTTTCTGTGATTACAACATAGCTGCACCCCCAAAAATAATAAAAATAAAAATAAAACACTCCCTAAAATCCTAGGCCAGGTGTTTGCTTATCTCTGGTTTTGGACACCTCAGCATTTCTCCACATTTGGGATTTATGTGAGCCTGTTCAGGGGAGTCAGGGCCTCCTACCTCTCCCTGACCAGACCTTAACCCTTTCCTTACTCACAGTTATTTCTTAGAAATGAACAAAATAAAACTTTGTGACATTTACAAATGATCAACCAAGTTTGTAAATTGAGTTAATGAATTAAAATATTTTTAAATTCTGTTTATCTGAATTAAAATCATAAAATACCACATAAGAATTGAGTCAAAAATATAAGTCTATGTTTTCAAAGGAGTTATTGGCCCCCTTTGAAAGTACCTACATTTTTTTGTATTTACAGAGAATTATCTGATTTAGTGAGGGTAGGTTATTTTGATTATTTCACTATAAAGTACTTGATTGAATGATGAAGCCAATCGCTTAGGGAAAAAATCAAACTTGAAATATTATTCCTCTAATAAAAACAATTATAAAAG
This sequence comes from Enhydra lutris kenyoni, assembly GCF_002288905.1. Taxonomy (NCBI): domain Eukaryota; kingdom Metazoa; phylum Chordata; class Mammalia; order Carnivora; family Mustelidae; genus Enhydra; species Enhydra lutris. The sequence goes on from NW_019154091.1 coordinate 36,767,237, forward strand.
ACTTGAGAATCTAGGAAATAGACCAGAAACTCATGACTTGTCATCATTACCAAATAAACCTAATAAGAATTTAGAAGTTCTATCATATAAATAAATAAATAAAAGGCATATAAACTGCCTTTGCTCAGTATTATGCAAGTTCGAAGGCAGAGATTAAGAGCAGTCCATAGTGTCTACAAGTTTTTCTCCTGGCTATTAGTCTAACAGTCCACAGGTGGCTGTTTTTGCTATAACCTTGATTTATGCTTTCTCTGATTATGAGGTAATTCATTAAAAGTGGAGCAAACATCCAGAATATCAAACCACAAAACTTTCAAATTCCTTAGCTTGTGTACCCCTTCTAGTCTCACTGGTAGTCTACTGCCTCCTGCTGGTGAAGACTAGAAGCCTCCTCTGGTCTTTCATGACTTCTACTTCTCCACCTAAAAACCCAGCACCAGCCCGGACAACGAATAATCACAGAGGCTCTGGATGGAAAACCGCCAAGACAACTGCCTCCCCAAGCTAGAAAGAGAACACATTCTTTCCAGGTGTGGCTTTTTAAAAATAGGTGTTTGGCCTCCCAGAAACTACTTGTTTTGGCCCTTAAAATAGAGATTTACCTTGTCAGCTTGCTGCTCTATTAAGGGACACTTTCCCATTTCAGGACCTGGGGAGAGAAACTGGAGGTTATGTTCAGGTCTGCTGTTCTACTATCAATTCTACTACCCAATTCTGTTCTACTATCCAATTCTGTGCCAAAACTGGGACATTAAACTTAATCTTCCCATCCTCTCTCAGAATGTGTCCTGTGGTTTTTACAGACGGCCTTTTCCTCAGGTATTTGAATTTTTATGTTTATATATTATTATTATTATTTTATCACAATTGGTTTCATAGCCATCTAAATAATTTTTTAGGAATTTTAAGAAAGTGTTGGTAGTCCCAACAGATCTGGGAAGCATGAACATTAGCTACAGACCATATTTTATTATCCATACAGATTTGATTTATACCCATAAAGTTACATTTGCATATACAAATATAAAATGCATCCCAACCTGAAGAAATAATGAGAACATGAAGAAAACACAGAGCAGCTTTTGGGTAAATACACCCAAAGCTACCATTATCAATCCTTCTTCAGTATTTCCACATACAGCACTCACCAGATACCTCTAATATTATACCTATGACAGTGTCTATGAACACATTCCACTCTCACCTCTAACGCTGAACCTGAATGTTGAGAAAATAATTTCTCTATCTCCAAGTTATAGACAGAGACTAGAGGAAAATCCCCTAGAGAAATACCGAGTTCTTCTGTTCCTCAACATAGTAAAAAAATATCCTTTCATGTCAAATTTTCTCTTGAGTCTTTGGGTAATCTCAAAACAAGTATTAATTTAGAGGTCGCCATTTTGTTTAGCCCTATTGCTTCAAGATCATTAGGCTCCAGGACTATGAAAACTGAAAGAAGATCATAGGTTATTTACACAGAATAAAGTTAGAAATGATCTGCTGGGCCATTGAAAATGGCTTAATGTGTGAACCAGTGTGTATCAACCCCAGTGTGTTCTCCTCTTAACCCTCGTCTTTGTAGACTATTGAAAATCATGCCAAGATATATTTTTGAGAGTACTCGGGAGAAATGTACTTTATTACATTTATATTTTATATATTTTGAAAGAGAGAGAAAAAAACATGTTATTACTTCAAGTTACTCGAGCAGCAAGCTAACATGCCTGGGGAATGAAGCGTTACATTTGCTTTGGAATCACATTGCTAAATATGACTCCCTCTTCAGTCCTCTGCTTCACAATGAATTCTCAATTTTAAAAGTTAATTGTGTCCTCTTCCTGCCCAATTTTACTACCATCATACCTGCCCTGAGGAAAACAGCATTACTAACATGTCCTTCACGTCTTTCTCCACACATAAGCGAACGTATACAAGCTTGCTTACACATAATCTGTTCAGCATGAGGCCTCGATTATACCATAGACCCTAGCTTTAGATAATAGTTGATATGCCCGCTGTCTCAATGCCATGGAATCCTCCCCAAGGGAACTAGCTCACTTCCTCCTTTAGTATATGTTGGAGGGTTGGTTATTTTACCAACACAGTAGCCCCGCACCAACATAACGGTCACTAGAATGATCTCACTCCAGTGGTTTCCAAACTTAGCTGAAAATTATAAACATAAAAGTAGCATAAGTTTTTTTTCAATAACCAACCCCACTGATAATCAATTCAATCAGTCTTCAGAGGTGGGATAATCTCAGGCATTAGCATTTCTTCAACACTCCTCAGTATAATTTCAGTGTACAGCTGATTAGAAAACTATTTCCACAAAGCCAGATGGGTCAGATTGCAAAGCACCTGTCTACCATGACCACCTCCTCATTAAGGAGTTGTTGGACAAGGATAGGAAAATGAAATAGCTGAGCTTTGTAATTACTTTTGTCCCAATTTTGACCTTCCCTGACCTAATTTGGCCTACACATGACAAACTAATTTTACTGACGTTGCAGGAGGCACCATTCACTGAAATGATGGATGTGTTGACTAAATTTGTTGTGGACATCATTTCACAAAACATACACACATCAAATCATTGTGTTTTACCTCTTAAATGTATACAGTGTTATATGTCAATTATAACTCAATGAAGCTGGAAAAAAATTTAAAAATAAATAAATAAATAAATAAATAAATTTAAAGGCAGAAAAGAAAGAGCCTCCGATTTGAGGATGATTTCACCACCTTTGCTTCTGAATATGCTTGCTTAAGGAAGCTAGTATTGAGGTCTTTTATCTAAACGTTGTCAAATACCCAGGCAGAGTTAAGAGTCGCCAGAGGACTTTGTGAAACTTGCAGTTTCTGTCATTCTGCCCTCCAGTCATTGAGTCCCCAAATCTGACATGTGGCCCTGGAATCTGTCCTTTTAAGGGGGACTATCTGTATAAATCTTACATGAAGACAAGTTTGGAAACCTCATAAGTCCTCAATGAGGGAAGGATAGTTATCCAAAATAAATACAAAACATGGCCTTTCCCCAGGAATTTTGACAGTACATTTGTGCGTGTGTGCGTGTGTGTGTGTGGGGGGGGGGATATCTCCCAGGAATTTTGTGTAAGAAGGAGAGAATAAGAGAGAAATTCCTGTCATATGCCATGTCTTATAAGCCAAAGTACCAGAAAGCAATAAGGGATAACTTATTCAGGCAAAGAGATTGGTGAATTCTCAAGAAGACCTTTGGGTTTACTCCTCCACTGTAAAGGCTGCCAGGGATGACATCATGGTGGCAAGAAAGCAGGGAGACATCTATGAGCAATAGGATGTGATCCAATTCCAGAGCCACTCTGAGATCAGAAACAGAAATGTTCTCTTTACTGAGTGTGAAAGCCAGAGTGTGCATGAGAGAAGAATGAAGAGATACAAGATACCAGGGGTGGTGGTGGGGCAGCATGTAACCTCTTTATAGGAACAAAATAACCAACGAAGATATTTTAATTACTAAGAGCAGATCTTTCTATGGTTAGAAATAGAGGAATAAAAGAAGAAATGATCTTTCCCACGGGAATAAGGAAAAACCCAAATGTGTGGGAGTGAGGTGCAGAGCTGTTGACCTTTAAGGAATAGTTTTATCTTTGTGAGAAAGACAGTGGCAGTAAGCTACTAAAGAAATGAAAGACTAAAGTTTCTTTTTAAATCTGTGTGTATGTAACTTATATTTCAGTCCTGTATGATAATTACTAAAGCCTGTTCACTTGAACTATGATGAAATAATTATCTGTTTTAAAATTTGTGCTTAAATACATTTTGCTTATAGTTATCACCAAATTTTCACATTAGACTTTAATTCCTTTGTTCTAGACTTTTTGTCAGTGCATATATAAATTGTCCATTAGCTCACAATTTTAAATCTTTAGAGTATAACATGCTGCTAGATGTCCGTATGGTGATGTTCTTTTAAAGAACTCTCAAAATATTCTGAAAGGCACCTAGCTCAGAACTCAGATCCCAGTAAATTCTAGATCTCTGATTTAGACGAAATCAGTATTGCAAGTTGGTTTACTGTTTTCTTTAGCCTATACATAGCTATGCAATTACATGAGGAGCAAGTGAATACTATCTCCTTCTGTGTTATTCTTAAACCAGCAATTTTGTCCCAGAAAAACTCTCAAGCTCTAAATTTACAAGGTTTGGCATCTAAAGTGTAGGGACACTGACCAACTACGTTAAAGGAAAGTTCTTGAAAGTAAAGTATAATGGCTCTACTCTCTTCAAGTAATTTTTTTAGAATTTCTCTAAAGGAAATAACATTTATGGAAAGATTATAATCTCCCATTAATAATATCCAGATTACCAAACAATAACCTCAAAATGACTTAGTCTAAATAAATGAGAATGCAAATATTAAATGATATGTTACTTCACCTATATTACAAAGCTGGTACATGGGTGCAAACAAACCGTTTGCTAAGATACTAGGACATTCCCCAATCACTTGGCACAGTGAGCTGTGCTAGAGCTGCTGCTCTAGCCACCAGGATCCCTACCCCAGAAGCCCCCAGACCACTGTCACAGCAGGGTCTCCCAAATGTCATTCCAGAGCTGCGCCTTGTGTCAGTTCTGCCTGTTAAACATTTACATATCCCCCCTTTGCACTTGTGCATATGTAATAACGCAGGAAAAGAATCTTTTATTTGAGAGAGGGAATTCAGTGAAATGATGCTGAGATAGACTAATAGGGCCAGAGAAGGGCTATAACCCAGGGTCCCCAGCAATAACCAGAACATCAGAGCAGAAGGCATCAGATGATAAGTGGAGAATGTTCTGTGAAGTTTATTTGCCTGAGTTTAAATACACAGTCATTTTTTTCATGTTTTTGGCTCTAGTGGGTAGCTTTCTCTTTCTTCACATGAATTTAAACCCAAGTCCCTTACATCTCGGCGAATTTGGAAGAAGCATATTAATCCAAGTCTTCAATCTTCACTAATGTAGCCATCTTCTCACAAATCCAGGAAATTTCAGCACTGCAGCGGGAAATATAAATATTTCCTTTTTGAAAATAGGCACATCCTTTGGATCCATTGATCTGGGCATACTCTTTAGTGCTGAATCTGAAAATTAATCCACTTAAAATTAATTACAAATTTCATATTTCAAATTCGCTCACAACTCAATGTTCTTACCAGTTATCTGAACTTTGAGAGACTTCTGTTTCCATAGCCTATCAAAGTTCTTAAAGCTGGCAAATCTGAGTATTTCATTTCAAGTTAATCATAATCCCAGGTAGAATTATTTAAGAATACTTAAATCTGGGTTGAGAATTCGTCTCCTCTCCATTACCATGGTAAGAAGTACCCAGTACAGATTATATCAGAAGTACCAGAATTTCTTTGCTTTGTAACTTTATTAAGAAAAACAGACAAATGAAATCATATTCTGGGTAAAAAGTTACAACATTTCATTATGAACAAATAGAATTCTGTGTATACATAATTTTATGTGGAAGGTGAAGAGAGAGTAAGAGGGATTCAGACAGAATATGAACGATGATGTAGATGGGACTCTGATATCGGTCCCTAGTTCCTCTGCTAAGGAATTGTTGATAACTCCTCAATAATATCATTACAGAGGCGCCTGGGTGGCTTTCGTTGGTTAAGCCACCACCTCTTGATTTCAGCTCAGGTCAAGATCTCAGAGTGATGGGATCAAGCCCTGCCTTGGGCTCGGGCTCAGAGGGGAGTCTGCTTGAGATTCTCTCTCTCCTGTCTCTCTGCCCCTTCCCATGCTTGCTGTGGGCTTTCTTGCTCTCAAATAAATAAATAAATAAATAGATATCTTTTTTTTTAAATGTACAAAATTATGCTCATCAGACCTAAATCTCCTATATGCCTTTTTACTCAAATGATCTGTGCTACATTGCGGTATCCTTGCTTTGGTGTTGGGCTTACTAAACCCTCCCCTTGGCATATGCCCTTGCTGAGAGCAGCCTTACTCAGTAGGGAAGGTGATTCTGAAGCTCAGTTCCACCTAAGTGTGACAGCCACAGCCTCAGAGCATCCTTGTCCACAGACTCCAAACCTCACCACAGGTTTGGAGGGGACCTCCTCCTCCATATTTTCACTAGGAATGAGTGGGGGGATCCTGGGATGATGACAACTCCTTTGGGAGAGGGGACCCATCTTCTTAAAGGGGAAACAGCTGCATTTACAGGGTATGCTGGTCCTGTTCTGTAAAGCCTCAGTCTAGCAGCAATACCGCAGGTTAGTTGGTAATCATCTCATGCCGAGTATCGCTCTGTTAAAAAGAAGTAACTGTCGTTTTTGTTTGGGTGTTTATTACTTTGCACGTGCTTGTCACCATGATTATTTGAGTGAAACCAGAATCAGTGACTTAATATGACCAGTAGTGGACATTAGAGAGTGAGAAATTGGCATGAGTAGAAAAAACCGTGATATCATTGTGGGAAATGGGTGAAGATAAATATATCCAGGGAGAAAGTATAGACATATCATTGTCTAAACTGGCAGTCATAGCTGAAACCCAGTAACCTTGATGGAAATGAGTGATTATAATTCAGCTTAAGGAAACTGACAGTATGCATTAAGGAGTAAGTGAAGGAGTAAGTAAGGAGTAAGTGAATAGGTGAATAATTTAATGCGAAGGGAGGTGGAGGAAAAGCCTATCACACCCAGAAAGGTACCAGTGCTCTTATATTTCACGTAATACACAAATGTCATATATTACATTAAAAGTATAAATATCATATATCATTTTAATATAGTTGGGATAATATAGTTGGGAACACGGCTGTGTTCCTCAAAATATTTGTTCTGTAGCTGCTAAGAGAATTTTATAAGACTATGTGTTCCTTTCTGTATTTTTAATATAATACCTATTTTTTATAACTTTAAATAGTTGTAAAAACTGTAATTTTCAAAGTATCATATATCCTGTACGTATTTTAAATATTTCTCCAAAACCTTGAAGTGGCAGACTTAACTCATTTTAAGACATGTAAAACATTTGCCATGAAATCTAATTGATCAATCTCTATCACAAAACCAAACTAATCTATCAATTCAGACTTACTTGCTGCTAGAAAATGGCTGACAATTATTGAATTTAAATAAATGAGTTAATGTATGTTCTTATGATAAACGCCACCCTCGGGATTTTAAGTATTGGAGCCAGGGGAGCTGAGAGGCCAAGCTCATGGTCACAGAAGCACTCAGTCCTGACTTTGGCACTCAGGAGGTAGTGACCTTGGGCAAGTTATTTAATCTCTCTATGATAATTGTTTCATCCATAAAATAGGAATATAACAGTGCTTTTATCACAGAGCTAATATTTACATACCCCTTTGAACAAAGTAAGTATAAATATTATTTGTTAAATCAAAAAAATAAATTTAAACTAATAGATAAACTTCAGTGTCTTGCCATGAGTTTGTCACATACACAAAATTAGATACTCTGGCTTTCATTATTTCTTACTGAAGCTTTCTTTTCCATGTGTGTTGTACTCTTTTTTTGTATCTAGATTTATAATTCTTACAATTAGCATTGATTTTCTTAGCATTCCGTTTTTCAGTATCCTTAGCTTACTTTTTCTCCCCCTGCTCCCCAACAGTTAGAGACTTACAAGGATGGAGAGGGACCAGAGCCATCCTCCCATACCCAGCTTCTTCCAGATGGGTCCCATGACAAGCCCAACCAGAAGAAAGAGAACATGGGTAATGGCTGGGACTTCAGAAAATCCTAAGAAGAAGAATAGGGACAATGTCATGTGTGAACCACATTCCAGAGTGCAGAAGTAAGATGTTAATTTCTCTAACCAGGGAAGGAGAGTCAATCAGACCTTTTCCTCCAAGCTATCTATCTTCACCAAGGTGGAGTTCCTATCCATGCAGTTCTTCCTACTGTTAGTCCAGGTCCTCTCCTCATTTGTTGCAAAATAATAGCAGCTCTTCTGGTACCATTGCCACATCTTAGGACAAGGATTACACTTGTGGTCTGAAAAAGAAATTACACCCATTAGTACAAATAATTAACACTGGGGGGACCGGGGAAGGTTTTAGAAACTAAATAATTGAACTTGACGACAGCATCTGAGACCCAGTGTTCTGGAATCATACCACTTTAGGAGCCTGTGGAAATGAAGTCACTCCCAATTATGGGTTGCAGCAACAGGGATTGAAATTCTCACTTCAGGGCTCAGTTTCCTGGCCTTAGAATTACAAGCTCTACTTTTAACTTCTTAAAACATCAAAATCACCTAAAAATAGTTCAAATTTTAAGAAGCTGAAGTATCCAGGTTGGTATCATTCCAAGGCGTTTCCCAAATTCACCTCTGGTTTTTCGAAAACATTAAATATATTGATATCTTCCCTTGTCTTCTATAAATTTAGTGTTATATCAATAGAGGTCATCGGAGAACATACCTTTCTCATGCTATGAGGTGGTGCATGTGATCAATGCCAACAGATTGGACCCGACTGTCCAGTAGGTCCCAATTACCTGAATTGTGAATGATTAGCTCCTGGCAGAGTTTGATGGCCATTTGTCCCTGTCTCTTCAAAAGACTGGAGATCTGTGATTTGAGAAACTCCTCCTGGGTGGGAATATTCCTGTAGCTGTTCAGCTGCTCGGATGAGTTATCCTGCTGTTGGTGGATGATTTTTTGAAGTTGACTTAATTTCTCTGAATCTGAGTTAATTTCATTAGATGTCTGCAAAACTCCAAGACATAAAAGGAGCTAAGTTCATATATCCTCCCATTCTCATCATTGCCATCGATAATTCTTAACACAGAACCATTTCTCACGTTACTTAATATTTTTCAGTAGCTCCCAATAATAGAGGTGTCACGGAAGAAACACACCAGATGCCTTTCTATTCCAAATTGTTTGGAGCTCATCCTCACAATTTTATTGAGATTTTAAATATGATTATACTTGTATTAAAATAATAAATTAATAATTTTATATCTTTGACATTTAATCTAAGGCAGTGCCAAGCATTTTTCCAGTCATTTAGTGGAATACTTTTCTTTTTCCTCTTTGGAGTTGGTTCATGTAATTGTTGTTTTAACAGGAACAGAATCCTTTAAGGCAATGATTACCTTAAGGTATAGTATACAGATCACTTTTATCAGAATCACCCACATATTTGGTTTTATTTTAAATGCAGATTTTAATTCCATATTAGACAATTTCTGGCTCTGGACCCATAAAATCTGCCTTTTTTTAAAAAAAAGTTTTTATTCATTTATTGGAGAGAGAGAGAGAGCTTAAGCAGGATAGGGGCAGAGGGAGAGGGATGGAGAGTATCTCAAGCAGACTCCATGCTGAACATGGAGTTGGATGTGAGGCTTGACCTCATGACCCTGAGATCATGACCTGAGCCAAAACCAAGAGTCAGAAGCTTAAATGACTGAGCCACCCAGGCATCCCAAAATCTACCTTTTTAATTAATAGTTCAGGTGATTCATGGTCACAATAAATTAAGAATCATTACACTAAAAACACTACACTTCAGGAAAAAAAAAACACTTTACTTCTATGGTGAACCAATGAATATGTATCATTTCATCTTAATTTTTTTAAAAGTTGTATTTATTTTGAGAGAGAGAGAGAGAGAGAGAGAGAGAAAGCATGAGTGGGGGGAAAGGCAGAGGGAGAAGCAGACTCCCGGCTGAGCAGGGAGTCTGATGATGTGGGGCTCAATCTCGGGAACCTGGGATCCTGACTTGAGTCAAAGGCAGAGGCTTAACCAGCTGAGCCACCCAAGTACCCTTCATCTTCATTTTAAAAATATGCATCATTATAGAAGATCAACTGCTAATCCTCATAATGGTCAGCTATTGAATATTAGTAACTGCTGCTAGAACCCTGTATTTCTTTCCAAAAGAGCAAGCTACATCATTAGGCCCTATTTATGTGTCCAAATTGGTATGTCTAAATTTTAAGTATCTATGAAGTCCTACATATATAAAAATAAATGAAAGTAGCAAGGAAGATACTAGTGTCATTCACAGAATAAACTTTCTTGACGGCAAGTCCCCCCAAAAGGGAATACTGTGCCACTCACTACTCTGTCCATCATATGGTTAACAATATCCTACAGAGTATGGATTCTCGAGACATTCTTCCATTTATTGTTAGTTCAGAACTCCCTACCCTGTTCAACCCTGATGGCTCAATGAAAGGTCAGAACCAAAATAATATTCTTTTTTAGCTATTGTGCTTGGGAATGAAGCTTCCATTGTTACATGGAGGTGGTTCAACTTTATGCTTAGAGGGTAATGTATCTCAAGCAACTATTCCTCCTTGTTTGTATCTCTTTTTCCATTATAGCAGGCAAGCTATTTCTACACTAGAGTGGTCTTGAGTGAGTGGGTTAAGTCAGTCTTGTACTAAGTCTTCAGGGTGAATGAAATGGCATGTTCTTCCTTGAGTCCAACTCCCTTGGCTCCTATTTCTTACCACTGGGATAATAAGTGGATGCGTGTCTATGCGGAAAAGAAACTCCTTATTCTAACCAGTAATGAGAAATGTAAAAGTTGTCTTCATAATCCAGTCTAGTTTATCAAGAGAAAAAAAATGGATTCAGGGCAAAATCCTCATAATAATTAAGTCTCTCCCTTGCTTGTTTATGTTAGAGACTTGGAGAATGAAGGAGCTATGATTACATAATATAATCAAACCGGAATTTACATAGTTTATAAATGTATTTCCTAATCACTTTTCTTGGGTTTGATGAAATATACTTACACATAATCCCCAAGGTTACCAGCCCAATCAGCAGCATCAGACAAAGAGTTAGCAGACTGAGGGCAGCCTGACGCCAGGTGGGGGAAGGAGCTGGGTACCCTGAAAAAAGCCAACAGAGGAATTACGGTTACAAATGAATTTTTTATTTCTCTCTTATTCCTTTAATGCTCCACCTAGAAAATACCTAAAATGATGTTCAGTGAGGGCCCCACCATCAGTTCTCTTCCACTTCTCTTCCCCACCGTTCTCCTTTCCTTTAAGAGTGTCTCCTAGGGACGCCTGGGTGGCTCAGTGGGTTAAGCTTCTGCCTTCGATTCAGGTCATGATCCCGGGGTCCTGGGATTGAGTCCTGCATCGGGCTCTCTGCTCAGCGGGGAGCCTGCTTCCCTCTCTCTCTCTGCCTGGCTCTCTGCCTACTTGTGGTCTGTCTGTCAAATAAATAAATAAAATCTTTAAAAAAAAAAAGTGTCTCCTAATTTCCAGGTTTTTGTTTTACATCATCACACACCCTTCTTCTTTAAGTTTACTAAATGTACGTATGAGACCTTGTGGAAACTGCTTCTCTGGATGATCCTGACGATTGAAGAGACATCAAGTTTCTGAGACGACAAACTACCACGAAGCAAATGTTATAGTGCATTTTATTCTTATCTATTATCCAGGCTGTTTATCACCTCATAGATAACGAATGAGTATGGAATGAAAGACAAAACAAATGTGCACTCTAACCTACAATGTTTCTTTTTTTTTAATGTTCTTTTTTAAAATTTTATTTTATTTTTTCAGTGTTTCAATAACCTACAATATTTCTTAATTCAGACTCTAACAGCAGCTAGCCCAGTATCTCAGACAGATGGATTGCAAATTTCCAGGTGTGCTATCATACACATCACACCCACGACTCCTTTTCTCTCAAGGATTACAGCTATAATTTAAATAAACAAATAAAAATGTATAACCACTGTTATTAGACCCATGACAAGCCTATTCCCATTCTCTTTGTTTATCACCCCAAATTACACACACACACACACACACACACGTGCATGCATACACACACACACACATACACACACACAAAGTAAAAATAAATTCAAGAGAAAAAGAAAGTAGTTCCCATATTTTAGATGATTTAGGGCAACAATATGAACTGTCAACAGATTCTTGAAAATAAGGGATACAGTCTGATATACTAAACTGAATTCCTGACCACAGAGATTAATATTTCTTCCAACAAGAGATAAGGGAATGAACCAAAAACTAGCACTGAGTTTGGGTTTTACCAGTTGTGGGAACATGGTTAAATCATTTAATTTTCTTCAGACTCAGTTTTACCAATATTATTCCATTTACTTCACAAATACTTTGATAAAAATATGATATAATGCATATACAGTACTATATGGATATTGTTATTATTGATCCAACACTATTAATTATGCTAGGAATTTCCACTCCCCCCAAAATTTTAAACTACTTACAAAATGGAAACTTTTTCTTGTCTTATTTCTGACTCTCTTGTCCTCCCATTTCTCTCTTCAGTTATTTATACCTTTGAAAAGAAAAATTTCCTCGACTTTCTCTATTTTAGTGACCTCCAATCTGGCTACTAAAAAAATATTTGCCGGGCATCTCTCACAAAGTATAAATATAAGGACTTCATTTGTAAAAAGAATTCTTTTAGTCCCCAAGTTCAATTTCTCTCATGTCAAATGTTTCACTATAACACAAATACATAGTGATATCACACAATTTAAAGAGATCTTAGAAGTCACATGTTTTCTGGCCAAAACTGGGAACACTCATTCTACTCGTGTATTTCACAACTCCGTCTCCATTTTGGAGATTCCACAACACACCTCTCTTTCGCATCAGAACCAACGCATTTATTTATTTTTTTTTAAAGATTTTATTTATTTATTTGACAGACAGAGATCACAAGTAGGCAGAGAAGCAGGCAGAGAGAGAGGGGAGGAAGCAGGCTCCCTGCTGAGCAGAGAACCCTATGCGGGGCTTGATCCCAGGACTCTGGGATCATGACCTGAGCTGAAGACAGAGGCTTTAACCCACTGAGCCACCCAGGCGCCCCAGAACCAAAGCATTTATAACCCGTCCATTTCCCAAGGTCACATCATGCTGTCCCTGACCTCCTACCTCTTTTCCTTAGGTTATTTCTATCGCGGGTATTTCCCTCTCCAACAGAATCCTGAAATGTGAGTGTCGCGTAAGTCACTTCTTCAGACATTGTAGAAGAAAGCACTACTATAAATTATGTAATTAATGTTTCAATATCTTCAGGCCCAGGAACAGGTCGTTCTTCTCAAGGCTGGGAGCTTTTATAAACACACTCAACTGACCCAAGACACACCCCACAGCCCCTCTGTAAAGACAGAATGATAATCAGGGGTTTTTTTGTTTGTTTGCTTTTGTCTTGTTTTGTTTTTGCAGAGAAAGCAAGAGAAATCAAATAATTCTTTTTAGAAATCAGAATATCATAGATCTGAATCTGTCTGCTCTTTGCAGCATTGTTTCTTGTGAAGCTAAAGGGATACTAGGGAGCAGAGCAGAAATGGTGGTTTCTGGGGGAATCCCCATGATCTCCAGGGTAGAGGCTGTTCTGAATTATTCAATAAAGGGTCAGCTTGTCATTTTTACATGTGTCAAAGGCCAGCTAATCCTGTATGAAGACACTGGATCTGGTTTACACTCACACATATCAGAGAAATATGCACATGACAGGAAAAGCTGTGTAAAGACCACCCATACCTGCCCACTGTTTTAAAAATACAAGTGTGTGTGTGTGTGTGTGTGTGTGACAGAGACAGAGAGGCAGGCAGGAAGGGAGAAGCAGTGGTAATGGAGCATAGAGAAGAAATTGATAACCGTTAAAACTGAGCATGGATGGGTGCTCCCTTTGGCAGGGCTAAACCCCACAGAATAATCCCCCTGTGAATAACAACTAGCATGTGGTATGGTACCTTTCCTTTTCCTTTCCTTTTTTTTTTTTTTTTTAATTTGTTTGTTGAGTTGGTTTTTAACCTGAAGATAACCAACAGTCATTTTGTGCAGCTAAAATTCCTATAGAAAACATGCAGTCTTTTGGGTTCGAAAAATCGAAGATGGAGTTTGGGGCAACAGTAAGAACAGTGCTGGATACTCACATGGACCCCGGGATATGGGGAATCCCTAGAGCACCTTTGTGCCTTGAAGTCTCTTTGAGCTACAGGTTATATACATTTCATTTTAAAAATAATATGGGGTGAGGCACCTGGGTGGCTCAGTTGGTTAAGCGTCAGACACTTGGTTTCAGCTCAGATAATGATCTTAGGGTCCTGGGATTGAACCCCTTATCTGGCTCCCTCCTTAGTGAGGAGTCTTCTTGTCCTTCTCCCTCTGCTCCTCCCCAGGCTCACACATGCACACTCTCTCTATAAAATAAATAAATCTTAAACAAATTTTAAAAAATTATAAAATAATCAATCTGTTTTTTTTTTCCTTTCTTAAGACAAAAAAAAAAAAACAAAAAACAAAACCTGAAAAGGTGCTTCCAATAAAACTGAATTGCAACCACTTTGGAAAACGGTGTGGAGATTCCTCAAAAAATTAAAAATAAAGTTACCCTATGACCTAGCAATTGCACTACTGGGTATTTACCCCAAAGATACTGATGTAGTGAAAAGAAGGGCCATCTGCACCCCAATGTTCATAGCAGTAATGGCCACGGTCACCAAACTGTGGAAAGAGCCAAGACGCCCTTCAGCAGACGAAAAGATAAAAGAAGATGTGGTCCATATATACTATGAAACATTTCTCAGTCTTCAGAAAGGATGAATACCCAGCTTTTGTATCAACATGGATGGGACTGGAGGAGATTATGCTGAGTGAAACAAGTAAAGCAGAGAAAGTCAATTATCATATGGTTTCACATTCTTGTGGAACATAAGGAATAACATGGAGGACATCAGAAGGAAGGGAAAAATGAAAGGAGGGAAATCAGAGGGGGAGATGAACCATGAGAGACTGTGGACTCTGGGAAACAAACTGAGGATTTTAGAAGGGTGGGAGGTAGGGGGGATGGGTGAGCCTGGTGGTGGGTATCAAGGAGGGCATGTACTGCATGGAGCACTGGGTGTTATAGGTAAACAGTGAATCCTGGAACACTGCATCAAAAACTAATGATGTACAATAAGGTGATTAATGTAACACAATTAAAAAAAAATCTGAAGTAAACTCACTGCAGAAGGATTTAACTGTGATACTTTTTTTCAACAACATCACATGAGCAGTAAAAAGCAGACGGTTTATATAGAAAGCGTTCTGGTTATTATTTGAGGAATATGAGAGAAAAACAGCCCATCACATGTGTAGTTGGTCATTTAGTCAGTTGGTGTCAAACTCTTGAAGGACTGTATTTACTTCTAATGCCAGCATCACTTGTAAAATTTACTACTTCTATAATAAAATTCATTGTTGTTGAGAACTTGTGGAAGGCAGAATAACAGCCCCTCAAATCTGTGCCTGTTCCATCCCCAGAATCTCTCAGTCTGGTAGTTCACATGGCCAAAGGTATTGCAGATGGGGAGAAGATTGCAGACCTTGGGATGAAGAAATTATCCTTCACTACCTGGTGGGCCCAATTTAGTCACGAGTCCCTCAAAGTGGAGAACCTTTCCTAGATTCAGTCAGAGAGCTCCAATATTGTTGGCTGAAGGTGAAGGAAGAGGATCAGGAACCAAGGAATGTGGGCTGGAAGATGCACGGTAGGGATTGGAAACTCCCACAGAGCACCAGAAAGGAACACAAACGCTGCCACCCCCCACCCCCGCAGCCTTGATAATACCTCTGTGAGATCATGTCAGACTTCTAACACACAGAACTCTGAGGCCATAAATTGAGCTGTTTAAGCTGCTATATTTGTGGAATTTGCTAAAGCAGCAACAGGAAACTAACACAGAACTCTGCTATATGTGAGCAGAAGCACTAAGGAATCTTTTTTAGAGTTTCCTTTGGGGTAAGAAGGCGATTGCATGACTACACTGGGGGATGATTTGATGTAGGTTTTTGTTTTCAGGTGGCAGAAGGACGGATCTGAAACTTCCAAAGATCTTCCTGTATGTGAAGATTATCTTCGTCGAAGTTCTCCAGAATAAATTGCACCTTGTCTTAGAGGTGTGAATGAATTTCCAATAGGTTGCAGAAAAACAATGTAAAAATAGCAATTCTTCAATAATATTTATGTATGATTTCTAAAAACATAAATATACATTTATTTCTCATTTCTATTTTTTCCCAAACTGATGTGTGTTCAATCAAAAAAAAAAAAAAAAAGTGGAGGCTCTGAGTCATAATCAATTAAACTCCCCTGCCAAAGATGTAGAAATAATTAACAAATCTATGTTGATGTTTATTATTCTAATAACTTAGGTAAAAGCAGAGACCATCAACATGAGGAAAAGTTAAATTGAATACGTGATTATGAAAATGAGAACTCAGAATTTTTTTGTCTCATTTTTCACTTTCACCAAATTTTGCAAAGACTGAATTTTCATTTTCATTGCCCTAATTCTTTCACCTTCAAGCTCCCTAAGAAAGCATTTAACCTCTTACAGTCTTATCCAAAGCATACATGGGTAAAACAGTGATGAGGAATCTCACCTAGTTGCTAATAATTTCTCTAAGAAAAAGGACTGGTCGCACTTTCTATGCACTTCCTGTTACCATGATTCTAAAAGTCTTTTTATATATTCTTAGCTTATAATTTTATTAATTTAGAAATCACTGCTTATACTTGCCTCCCTTAAAAATTTCCAGCATCTCTGTAGCTCATTTTAGCAGGTTATGTTATCAAATATCATATCTTTTTGTAGACGTCTACCAAATTTAGGACATTTCTCCTAAATCACCATTAATCTCCTCATTAACACATCCGAGGCTCTTTCTCCAAATTCATTTTACTCATCCTATAAGCATCTAATATAATTGATTATTTATTTTAACTTAAAATTCTTCTCCAAAATACCCTGTTCTATAGGACACCATTATCTTGTTTTTCTTCCTACTTCACTACCTAATCCTCTCTCAGATTTGCTGGCTCTCTTTATCAGGCTCCAAAATGCTGTTGTGACCCAGAGTTGAGTTCCCGGTCCTCTGTCCTGTTTGTACTCATCCCTGGATGAGCTCTTTCAGATCCATGGCTTAGAGCGACAGCCATGCGTAAGGGATCTCCAAATATATATATATATATATATATATATATATATATATATATATATATATATATTCATGCCATGGTGTGATCACCAGACCCAAATATCTGACTGAAGATTTGGCATACTTATTTGCATATGCTATAGGGTTTTTAAATGTAACACATCAAAAAATAAATTAATAAACAACTCCTTCCCCGTGGTTTCACTCTATGCTTCTCTCCATTTCAGTAAATGAAAACTTCGCATATTTCCTAAGCCCCAAACTCAAGCTTCAAATTTTCATGCTGCTCTCACATCAAATCCCCCAGAAAATACTGTTCATTGTGAAAAATAAGGGAATGCAGGTATTAAATATGGAGCTATTGTTGGTCCGAGATACATTAAAAGAAATACTGAGTTTACACAATAAGAAGTTACCCTCTAACTCCCTTCTTCTGTGATCATTCCATGCCCACATATTACATGCCTATTCCAGAGAACACTTTCAAAGTACTTTCAAAATATCTAGCGATTGGGCAGAATGGAAATTAATTCACAAAAAGGAATGGAGAAAATGAAGATTAAGTCCAGAAGGATCAAAGACCTAAAGATAAACGCAGAAAGAAAAAAAATGACCACAAGGTGGAGCTGGAGGATAAACACATGATAGAATTTATTTGGGGGTATTTCTTGTTTTGGGGCTTTTTTTCCCTAGGACTTATTTTGAAATGTGTATTCATCCAATCAGGAAAATCAAATATCCCGATTAAAATAAAAGGTCATGCATATATATTGATTACCTTAAATCTCAGATCAACATTTAGTTGTCCAGCGAAGTGAACAAAACCTGGGTCTGCCCCAAGCTTCTCCAGTAAAGCTCTATTATTTCTTTTTTTTTTTTTTTCATAATACTTATCATGATCTGAAATTATGTTGCTTTTTTCTTCCTTTGCTTTTTTCCTATCTATGTTCACCAGCCTCCACTAGAATATAAGCTCAATAAGAGCACAGCTTTTGTATGTTTTTCTCACCATGTTATCCCAGGAAATAGAATAGTGCTTGAGACACAAAAAGTGATCAAGAAATGTTTGTTCAAATAATGGATTAATTCATGGTCCTTGCAATGTACATTTTATAGTGATTTTAACAGAAGACTTTACTTTTTATTTATTTTTTAAAATTTTTGTTTTGTTATGTTAGTCACCATACACCATTAGTTTTTGATGTAGTGTTCCAAGATTCCTTGTTAATGAATACTTTATATCCCAATATATTGTAACATGAATCCGCAGTTCAAATATGCTTGATCACTTTGCTTTCCTTGATCACACCACACTCGTTCATACTTTCACAGCTTTGTTCAGATGTTTGCCCCACCTGATAAAAAAAGTATTCCTTTCTTCTCTCTCTTCTTCTGTAATCTTTGCCTTTCCTTCAAATCTTAATTCAAGGCTTATATATTCTGTTTGATTATTATTTAACTTTACAGATATTTTGTATGCACATGTATGATAAACTTCTCATTGTGGTAGATGCTGTCTGACACATTTTCCCCTTTATTTTTTCTGCTCTGTAACAAAACATTCTGCCACAGTTGTCATCTGATAGTTATTCATTGTTTAGCTCATGAACTTTTATAGTTCTTTTTTTTTTTTAAAGATTTTATTTATTTATTTGACAGACAGAGATCACAAGTAGGCAGAGAGGCAGGCAGAGAGAGAGAGAGAGAGAGGGAAGCAGGCTCCCTGCTGAGCAGAGAGCCCGATGCGGGGCTCGATCCCAGGACCCTGAGATCATGACCTGAACTGAAGGCAGAGGCTTTAACCCACTGAGCCACCCAGGCGCCCCTAGCTCATGAACTTTTAATAAAACATGACACTTTTCAGTCCACATGTTTAAGCTTTCCAGAAATGAAAGAGAAAATATGAATTATGCTTTTTTTTCATGACAGGAAATTCTAGTTTTTATCAAGGATAAACGATGTTTGGTATGTGTGTTGAAGGCTAGTAAGTCAGAGGTGAACCAACAATATTAATGCAGAGGATTGAGAAAGAACAGGACATCACTGATAGTTACATCTAAGGGTTAGCATAAAAGTGATGTGCCTTAAAAAGTCTGAGACTCTTAACTGTAGGAAACAAACTGAAGGATTTAGATGGGAAATGGGGAGGTGGTCAGAAGGATGGGGTAACTGGGTAATGGGCATCAACGAGGGCACTTGACATAATGAGCACTGGGTGTTATATGCTATGTATAAATCACTGAATTCTACCTCTGAAACTTAAGAAAAGAAAAAAGAAAAAGAAAGTTTGTAAAAAAAAAAATCACCAGTTACAAAATTCTCCTTTCCTTTATATATTTTTTTCAGTTAAGAGACGTTATTAAAGCATCCATAATAGTCAACATCATTTTCCTTTGGTCTTTCTCTTTTACACACCCACTAGCCCTCATTATGTATTGAACAGTCTTATCCACAATGTTATGAATTCCACTGATTTCTTATTGAATCTCTACCCTGTCATTGTGAGTCTTGTGTTTACTCATTCTTCAGCTATAAACATAGATAATGGAGTCTGGACAATCCTCAAATTTGAAAGACTTTATAAAGTAGTTGAAAGAACTTGGAAACTAGGTAGATGGTACTGCTTTTTACAAGCAGTATGATCGTAGAAATGTCTCCAACTTTCTTAACCTTCCCTTTCTACGTGTGTAATATCAGGATGACGATGCCCTCATTTACCAAATATCTACCGGATGGTTACTGTATGTTGGACACTAATTTAGACCATGGTATATATTCTTTGGGGATACATGACAAAAATACCTGTGTGTGTGTGTGTGTGTGTGTGTGTGTGTGTGTGTGTGTGTGTGTGAGACAGAGAGGGAGAGAGAGAGAGAGAGAGTTAAGTGTAATGGAAAAGAGTGAAACAAGAAAGAGGAACAGGAAGGGTGCATGGGTGGCTCAGTGGCTTAAGCCTTGGACTCTTGATTTTGGCTCAGGTCATGATCTTAGGGTCATGTGATCAAGCCCCAGGTGTGTATCTGTCCTCAGTGCAGTCTGCTGGGATACTCTCTCCTTCTCCCTTCCCCTCTGCCCCTCTCCCTGCTTCTGTGCAACGGCTCTCATAAATAAATAAATAAATAAATAAATAAAGAGGGACAGGAATGTGGGCTGGCATATGGTAGGATTTGGGAAGTCGTTCTAAGTACAAACAAATCAAGATTAGATAGCTAAAATCTAAGACTGCTCCATAAAGAAAAATACCATGACTTTCTCCATGAATATTCACTGCCAATTTCAGTGTCTGAAATTGTTAAAATATATTTGCTTTAAAATTAAAGAGATGGTTTTATTTAAGTGCCTCTTAATCTCTCAAATACTAACCAAAGATTTTTATTCCAAATTCAAACTCATCAGAATATTTGCAATAAGGACTTTTTCTGTTATACTTTACTAAGCCAAGAAAAGAGGGGCAATAAAATATACAAACATACCAATGACAGACCTTGTAGGGTGAGTAAGAGATATCTAACAAAGTAGAACCTGGTTGGTTCAGTTGGTACAGCATATAACTCTTGATCTTGGGGTTGTGAGTTTGAGCCCCATGTTGGCAGAAGAGCTCTCTTAAGAAAAAAAAAAAAGTGGTATCTAGCAAAGCCTCTGGATTTTGGAAAAGGAAAAAGAAAAGTTTATAATCTCTCTTTCTTTTTCCTGCAGTTCTCTGCTTAATTTTTGCTGAGTAACTCAGCTTGTATTTATAGCCTATGTAGAGGAAGAAAACAGAACGAAGACTAATGTTATCAGGGACTCCTTTGACCCTGAGGGACTCTGTACTCAACCAGCATATTTCCTAACACCTCCAAGCCAAGTTGGGGGCTTACAAATAAAGGCAAATATATTTTTGTGGAGCATAGATATGGACATAAGACCCTCAGCCTGCGACTAGTGTATCAAATATCCAAAACCCAGTGATGCATTGCAATCATTAAAAGGAAAAAAAAAAAAAAAGAAAGTCCCGAGGCTGAGCTATGGGTAGGAAAGGAATATCATCTGAGGCATAGGTTTCTTAAATGTACAATGTTAAGTATTCGTGAATCAAGTAAGTCCAGCATATTCTTTGCTATTTGCAAGAAGAATAAATGGGATATTTGATAACTCATCCAATTGTCCAAGACCTAGAAATGTGGAAACCACAACAAATCAAGCTATTATGTTTCATACCTCCTGAAAGTATCTGCTAATTGAACATGAAAATGTTTACAATAATTGTAAAGGCTTCCAAATGTCCATGGATCTTGCACTTACATATTTGATTTAATTTAACTATAAATTTTCAGAAGTTACATATTTGGTTACTAAGAGAAATGAGTAAAAGTTGATTGAAAAACTAACTTGAACTAAACCCTCCACATTCTTTTCTGTGACTAAGTCACAATTATTTTTTCAGGATTTCTGAAAAAAAAGCTGATGTAAGATAGTGACAGGAAGAACATGGAACAGAGGAGTAAAGGTGGAAGAAAAGCCTCAGAACTTGGTGTATGAATAAAGGGGGCCAGAAAGGGAGGACTAGAATAACTCCCAGGCTGTGCTGGGAGATGGGGGTTAGCATGCACTGCTAGGAAGAGCTAACAGTCCACTTTGATTGAATGAGAAATTATGCAGATGGAAGCAGAGGTAGATTAATGATCGACTAAAGATCTGGATTTACCCTGCTTATGACTGGGAAACACTGAATATTTTACCTGAGCTACAAAACCCAGTGAAAAAAATGGGTGTGGGGCTTAAGAAATTTGATTATTTGATTTTCAGTACTTTAATTAGATTTGATATTTATTAAAAGTGGGGTTTTTGAACAATGATTGGTTTTTAGTGAAAATATTTAAATCATGCTAAGTTTAGGTTCCTTAAATCAGGCAATGCCTTTCATGTTTGTTTGTTTGTTTATACTTTACCTCACTTTTAAAATTATTTGAGTTGTGTAGGGCAAGAAATTTTAAGATGAAATATTATTTTAAGTGAATTGACAAAGAATTCAGAGTGAAGGAGATAACAGAAAAGAAGGACAAATATGTATGAGATGTACCAAAGGGAACATTAGTAATCAAAATACCTGCTGTGACAACTTACGTGATTTCTATAATGAAAAGTAAAGTCTAAGACACTACTAACTAAAGAAACCATAAAAATAAGATTATTTATAATAAAAATGCCTAGAAGTTACTTAGAAGTAACTTTCTGGCCATAAAGGTTTAACAAAAAAATAAAAAATACATATCTACTCCAAAACTATATAAAAGCTACCCAATGACAAAATAGACAGCACCCTCACTAATATCCTTCATTAGTACAGCAGCTAGCCTTCTCTAGCTATTCTAATTCCTTTCAATGTGAGCTGCAGTAATAATTTGAAAACCCATTTTATAGTTAAATGTGTTTAACTATAGTTATAGTTACATATAGTTACTATAGTATAGTCACACTCCAGTGTGAAGGGCACTAGGAACCTGTCCCTTCCACAAATAGCTCTTCTTTGAAGCACCACTGTACTTGAAATTACACAATTTCATGTAAGATTTTTCCCTTCCTGAATGTTCACTTTAAAGTGAAAACATTACTGAAAGACAGTAATCACTAATTCTATATTATTTCACTTTATTTGATTGTTTTTTATTTGATGCCTAAATCCAAGCAGTATGAAGTCTGCCTCCTGTGGAGTCCTCAAATTTTTAAACAATATGATTTGTGAACGATGCAAGAATTTGGATGAATTCTAGATCATAATTAGGAATGGCATCTTCGAACACAAGACCTTGAAACATCTACTCTAGGTCATTTTTGATCAAATTACATTAGACGTGCTCCTCACAATGGAACAGACTATGTATCTGCTCGTGTTTTATCCACGAATTTTCGTCAGAAAGCAGTTCATTTAAACAATACTATTTAGACTCCACTAAGGTTAAGATGAAGCACGAACTTTTGTTCTTTGAAAGGATATAATAAGGAGACATTCCTTCATTCAGAGTTGAAGATAAGAAAACAGGAAACAAATGTGATATCTACTCCTTTACTGCAAGTTATTATTTTTATATTTTTATGCTCAAGGTCCATGTATCTCTGAACAGCTATGAAAGGGCTTCCTGGAAGAAAAAAGATCCAAAAAACAAGAACAAAACAGGACCAAAAATATGTGCCCCAACTCATATAACTCCACCTTACCAGAAAGAGGAGGAACACGGACTGGCAGGCACTGAAATCTATAAGAGTGGACACTGCAATTTTGCAAAGTCATTGAACCCTGAGCTCACTTGCAGTCCAAGGGAAGCCATGCTGGACGAAGATGGATACATCACTTTAAATATTAAAAATCGAAAGCCAGCTCTCACCTCAGGTAAGAATACACAGAACCAGGGATCTGGAAGTTAATTATTGAAATAGGTCAACCCCACTTTCCTTTTTCTACTAGTGATAGCACGTATCATTTTATTTTATTTTCCCGATGACCTTCCTGCTCTACAGAATTTGAGTAATACCTACTTAGGCTCAGACAGATTTATTTAGAATATAAGCAATAAGAGATGAAAGCAGAGAACTTTATGTTAAGGCTTATACAGTTTAATGTTGGGTAGAATAGAAACCAAGAGAATAAGAGGAAAGAATGTGTTATAACCTCATTTTCTCAGTTGTTGGCAAATAGGTGTGATTCTTCATTTGTTGCTTATAAAAGCAATTGTTTATGGGGTTGGGCACAAAACAAGACACAAAACACAAACCTCTGTTTTGACTCAGAGAAAAGTCCATTGAAAAAGGACCGATGTGTGGAATTGGAATGGGCTGTACTTTCTATTGATGATCCCCAAAGGAACACCAGCAAGACCTGGCAATGAAGCTATTTACATCACTCAGAATGCCTTGAGAGGGCAGGGGGCAGGGGTGACACTGCCCCATAGCTACGCCATACTGCCTTCCCCCTAACATCTGTATTCTATGTCTACAGTTGACCCTGCTTCCTCACCTCTGTGGCGTGTGACGGCTTTGATTCTGCTGGTCTTGTGCATGGGGTTAGTTGTTGGGCTGGTGGCTCTGGGGATGATGTGTAAGTATTGACTCATTGCAAAAGATTTGTTCTGAGGAAAGCACAACCTGAGTCCTGGTGTATGCCACTAAGCTTGATTGTCACTGTGTGTCTCTTTGTTGCTGCTTCAGTCATCTTATACTTGGCTGCCAAGATATTCTCAATAATGGAGAGCTCTGACTTTTCCTTCTGATTCAAATCACTTTAAGTGAAA
Organism: Enhydra lutris kenyoni; assembly: GCF_002288905.1. Lineage (NCBI taxonomy): Eukaryota > Metazoa > Chordata > Mammalia > Carnivora > Mustelidae > Enhydra > Enhydra lutris. Next base: position 36,791,482 of record NW_019154091.1, read on the forward strand.
TTATTTCAAGAACTTTAAACTGGTCTTTAAGATCCCCCTTAATCTAGATTCACACTATCTTCTCTTTTTTTCTCTCTCTCTCTCTATCCTGCATATCTTCAGTTCCAGCCAACATGGACTTTTCTGTTTCACAGATAGATCCTCTTTCCCTGCCTGAAATTTCTCTCCATTGTATTCCCTCTTCCTAAAATGCCCTCCTTCTCACTTTGTTTAATGAATGCACTTACTTTCACTCAGAAGCAATTCATATCCCATCTCATTTATATATATTTTCTTTTTATAAATCTAAAAGCCCGCAGTATCACATTACCATCCATGTAGCTGTTGCCTGTTTGTGTGCTTGTTTATTTGTTCACAAGATATTTTGGAATCTTTTGTTCACCATTGTTTATTCACTTGAATATCATACTATTTTGGGCACAAGAAATTAGTGTTTTTTAAATAAATGGATATTTTGATATTACATGAAAAACAAAATAACAGGTGTCATTCTCCTCTGAAATCTGCTTAGAAATCTATATTCAAAGGAATATCAAAACATTCATTTTGGGCATGCAATTTGATCATGGCATTTTTCTTGTTTGTGATTTTCTTCTTCATAGAGTTCATGTCTTCTTTTGGATAAGCATCAGGTGTCAGTTTTGCATAGTTCTTAATTTGTTCTTTATATCCTCCTTTACCCAGACCCCTTTGCAGTACTCATTTACTCATGTGTATCTAGTAAACACTTTCCAGATTGGCAGTTCTACTGAAATTAAAGATCTTTGAAAGGACTTTGCATCACCCATGCGATCCTGATTACAAATTATTATCTAATTTTTACACCTAGCTGTCAGAGAGCTAAACCACCAACAAGTGGAGAATAAAAATGTCTCAGGAACTCTGCACCAAGTAGCAAAGAAGTTCTGTCAATATTTAATAAAACAATTGGAACAAAAGAACAGTGTCAGTAAGTATGGTTTTGTAACCTCTTCATCTCCCCTCCCCCCCTGGAGTAGTTCTGTGATGTTATCTGTAGGGAATCTGGAGATCTGCAGAAGACACTGATTATGGGGAAAGTGAAAGTAAAAAGTATGGATTCCTCTGCTTGGTTTCACCTTAAGGCCATAAATGCAGCCCATGTGACAGAAACTGGAGATATTATGGAGATAGCTGCTATGGATTCTTCAGGCGCAACTTGACATGGGAAGAGAGTAAGCAGTTCTGTATTAACATGAATGCTACTTTGCTGAAAATTGCCAGTCAGAACGTTCTGGTAAGGAGATTCCTATGTCACGTATACTCGAGTCATAAGAAGAATCTTAAGTGAAACATTCGACTTTAAAAAGTATATATGTATATTTTTTCTCTTGTCTTCCAGCCTGTGCTAATCTGAGAGCCTTATCAAGCCCAGTAGAAATGACCACATTTAAGAATAGAAAGGGTTAACATGAACTAATGAGACTGAGAGTTCAGGTATTATCTCTGTGACAAGTCATTTCACTTTTCTCAGTTTCCTTGATTGCATTTACTAATCCATAAAAGGATCTGAAAGTACAAAGAAACTCTAACATTGTAAAATATAAATAGCATTGTCATCCCAATATTACATGAGTCCTTAGTTCCTGCTAAATTGTTGAACAATTGAACTTGAACAAATGATGATGCAGACTTCACCTTTTCATAGGCTCTTCCATAGTTTTGGGAATAATCTCATTTGTGAAACACGCAGGATTTCAGTTGAAATTTTTCTACTAAACATGTCTCCTCTTCCACATTTTCCTCTTAAACAGGCTCCACATTTCCTCTAACAAAGGCTCTACTTTGAAACAAAATATGTTCACATCCACTTATGCACTCTCCCTTTATTATTTAATATAGCCTTTCTCTTTTTTGTGAATCCTGGGAACAAACCAGAAACCAAGCCTTGGAGTCTCCCTTCTGCCAAATAATAGATTTATTAAAACATTTTTTAAAAAGCAGAAATTATTTATGGTGCTTAACCTACAACTTCCAATATGGTATTTATTCAGATTCTGTATATTAAAAATAAAAGCAAGTAGAAGATCTGGTTTGGGCTGTGTGCAGACATTAAATTGAACTCAAATAGTCAAGCCAGTCATATTCTACAGAACTGCTATAATTGATTAACAAAACTGATTATACTTTTCCTGAGATGAAGTCCACAGTAATGGACCAGACATGAGGAGATCATTCCCTTGACACTCATGATCATTTGTTGCCTTGTTATTCTAACTGCTGTACCACTCACTAACTGCTTTTGTGGACTCAAACTCATAGAGAAGATATTCAGGTAAGTAAATTAACTTTCTTTCCAATCAGGCAAAATAAGAGTGTCCTAAAATCTCAATTTCAATAACAAGAGGCTAAATGGAAGTATACAAATATGTCTTGAATCTTGGTACTCTAAACTGATACCAGGTTGGAGGTTTATACATGAGAGAGGAAGTACTGTCATTTTTGAGAAACAAAGAATAGTTGAATTTCAGGGAGAATATACTTCGTATAGTGAAGTATGGCATGTGGATGTATCTTAAAGAATGGAACAGGAGTTAACAGAAAGGGGTAGCTCACGCTTTAAAAAAACAAGCAATGGGGTGCTTGAGTGGCTCAGCCAGTTAAGCATCTGACTTGGTTTCAGCTCAGGTTGTGATCTCAGGGTCCTGGGATTGAGCCCCATTTTGGGCTCCATGCTCAGCGGTGATCTGCTTGAGATTCTTTCCCTCTGCCCACCCCCTGATCACATGCTCTCTCTCTCAATCTAAAATACATAGATAAATCTTTAAAAATATAAATAAATAAGGGGCGCCTGGGTTTTTTGGTTGGTTAAGTATCTTCCTTTAGTTCAAATCATGAGCCTAGGGTCCTGGAATAGAGTTCCATGTAGGGCTCCCTGTTCAGAGGGAAGTCTCCCTCTGTCCCCTCACCCCTGCTCATGCTCTCTCTCACTATCTCTTTCTCTTAAATAAATAAAATCTTTAAAAAATTACAATAAATAAATAAGCAGTCAAAAATCACTTTCACACGTTATCTCTTACTCTGTGTTTCACTTCTGTTAAGAAGCTTGAGTCATTTTTTTATTTGCCAAGAATGCACTCTCACCTATCTGTTTTTCTGGGAGATATGAGAGTATATGACTATTTGACTCTTTTTAATTTTGTTACCCATGAATTGATTGATTGACTGATTGATTTCTCCATTAATTTGCCAAATATGCCCTGGAACTATTCCAGAATCTGAACCTCTGCAGTTAATAAAACAGACAGCAGTCCCTAACCTCAGGAGCTTATGTTCTACTTGGAGAAAGAGGCAATAAACAAAACAAATGGATATAATGTATCATATAGTAAATAGTGATAATTCCTAAATTAAAAAATGTAAATTAGGAAAAGCAAATGCTGTTTGTAATCCCTTTGAGAATGACATCATATAATTCCTTTTACTCAATCAACCAAAACAAATTAATATTTACAATGTAAATATTGTAGGCTACTACAGAACTAAGTTGAACAAGAATCCAAAGCAAGTAGAAGTTAAATGTAGGGAGTAATAATGTTTCACCAACAATATATTTCTTTCTTTATTTTCCTTCTCTAGTCATTCACCATTATCTTATTTAAGAGCCATATTTGGTACTCCATTTGAAACTCTAGTCTTCAGTCAATGGAAGATAAACATAAAGAAAGGTTACAATATCTGCATTCTGTAAACATTTTTTCTGTATTCTACAAGCAATTTTTTATTCTAAAACAAGTGAACTTGGCACAATTCTAAATATTAAATATAATTAATTAACATTCACATAGACATACATCTAACTTGTTGTTGTTCAGGGTCTTACCATGAATGTCTTTACATCGTTACAAGAATTGTGCAAGCAGGTTGACCATTATATTTGTCTGTATTTGCAATAGGAATACATGAAGTCCAGGACTGGATTAATTCGTTGGGTTGGATTGTCCCGCAAGAACTCTACTGAGGTCTGGATGTGGGAAGATGGCTCTGTGCCCTCCAAAAATGTGTAAGTCAATGGACATTCAGAATACAAGGCACAATGAGCAGACTTTTATTCTTGAGATCCTCTACCTTCTTGAAAGCGAGCTACTTAAAAGTTGGAGGTGGCTCCATGACCTACTGTGTGCTATAAAAGCAGCAGCACTCACTGACACCCTACTCCTAATAAGTGAACCCTGGTAATAAGACAATTCTACTGTACTTACCCTCCCATTCCTATGCTCTTTATCTAAGTCACAATCCACCTCTGTTCTGGTATTTTTCCCCATTCATTTCTACCCTCAAATTTACCATTGGAGTATGTGTGTGTGTGTGTGTGTGTGTGTGTGTGTGTGTGTGTGTGTGACTTGATCTGACTCCCTTCACATATTTTTAGAACAAAATGATCATTCTTGTTATTTTATGGTTGAAAGTGATTGCGTTGAGGATTCTTTTCACTTTTCAGTATCATTTTACCTACTTTTCCTCCCCAGGGGTCTCCAAGATTCAGGCACACCATCATTCACAAGGTGGTTCTAGTATTCATATCACAATGCTCCATCCTTCTACAGATAATCCAGGCAAAGGAGGCATTACAGTAAGAGTTATTTAGTGTGGGTTTCCAATCTCCAATCTCAAGACCTTTGGTCATCTTGTATATCAAAACTGTAAGGTCTCTCCAGTTAAAATTAAAACTGATAAACACAACTTGTATGATCTGATCATTACTTAAATTTTTAATTCATTTTTTTCAACAGATACTTAAATGTTTACTGTGCGTAGGAGCAAAGGATACTGCAAGTATAAGCAAACTTCTTCATAGATCTTGAGCTTTATCTCTTATCATTTGCTGCCTCCTTCACAATATTGCAGGCAAACTGGGAAAACTCTATGCTTTCAACAAATAAAACTTGTTTTGTTGTCTTAGGGCTTTTATACTTACTGTTTTCTTCTAGAATGCTCCATGTCCAGACTCCATGATGGGCTCCCCCTTGTGACTCACATGTCTGTTTAAACATCACTTCCCCAATGAGGTCAACCTTAATTACCCAAACAAAATTAGGTTCCTTCCACCCACATCCACTCAAGTCCATTATCACACCATTTCATTTCTTCCTAACTCTTACCACTCTCTGAAATTTTCTATTTATTGGCTTCTTACCAATATCCTCTTACTATGATGTAAGTTCCCCAGTAGAAGGGACCATGTGTCTGTTTACTCTACCCATACTGGCACACACAACAACTTTGGCATGTAGTTGGTATCCCATAGATATTTGGCAAATAAGTTAGATCTATACATTCTTTGTTCCCTTGTCATAAGCAGCACAGCTGGGCATATAGACAAGTTAATAGGCGATTACAATAGACGGTGCTGCCTTATTTCTGTTACCCTACAACATAAATCTTCATTTCAAAATTATTTAATCAACTTACTTTTCCTTGAGCTTATTTCATCTTTGTGCAGCTATTTGCCCTACAGGGCTCTCCTGTCTCCTCTCTGTTTACCTAAATCCTACCCTTCTTTCAAGATATAACCAAAGTGTGATCTTCTATGCAAAGATGAAAAGATAAAAGCCTTTCCTGTCATTTCAGACCCCATCCATCTCTCTCTCCCTCCTACTGTTCTTACTGCTCACCTTTTGCTTAGTCAAAGCTGCACTGAATAGCTATTGACTTAAGCAGATGTACGTACTTCATATTCACAAGCATACTGAAAATTTCTCAAGGATCTGACCATTGTCTTTTACTTTTATCCCCATGCTTTGTATTTCCACTTTGTGGACAAAGTACTTTCATACAGAGTTGAATTGTTGACTACTTATATAGCTTTTAGAGGAACTCATTCTACCTTTTCCATTCACAGGTTTGAGCTTTCTGGAAATGAAAGAGAAAATATGAATTGTGCTTATTTTTATGATGGGAAAATTTACCCTACCTTCTGTAAGAACAAGCATCATTTGATGTGTGAGAGGAACGCAGGCATGGTGAATGTGGACACACTACTTTAATGCAAAGAGATGGGCGAGATGTCACAGACAAGTTCTTGATTATACAATGAAAGATCTGGGTGGACTCACTAGCCATAAAATTGCTTATTTTTCCCTTTATTCCCCTTAGAGTCATCTTTATATTATCTTTTCTACCAATACCACCTCATCTTTTCTTTATATATCCCCTTTTACTAAGGGATGATTTCATCCCTTCTTTATATATCCAGAATTCTGTCTGTGAGTTGATCATTTGTTCTCAATTCTTCTGTTTCCATGGACTTTCTTCGTGATTTCCATTCCTAATTATCTCAACATGGTATGATTCACCACATCTTTAGACATAAACATATACACTTTAAATTGAAATAGGAAAGGCTAGGACTTAAGTTGTGCAAAATATCTAAGTCTGAAAGACAGCATAAAGCAGTGGAAAGAATACTAAACTTGGAATCAGTAGAACAATCTAGATGGTGTGATTACTTAAAGTACAACCATGGGCCAACTAGTCATGTAGCCTCTTTACTATGCATTTTCTCATATTTCAAATAGTATAACACCTATGACTTCACAGTTGTACAACTTAATAAAACACTAGCTATGTCAGAAATTCCATAAAGGCCAACACCGTGACTTTCCCATTTGTCGTTGTATGTGAAGCACCAAGCACAATTCTGGCTCACTGGAAACAGGAAAATAGTTGTTTCTCATTATGTGAGAAGCACACAATCTGTAAAACACTAACAATTATAATTTGGATTCCAGGTCCACCTTTGGTCAGATTCAACAGCAAGGAAATTATAAAGTTTCATTCTGTGCAAGGAAAATAAAATTTCTGTGCAAGGAAATTGATAGTGTTTGACTTCTTAACAAGGCCTTTAGGCAAGTAGACAAAACAGCAAGTACAAATGCTTTATCTTTTCCTGACAGTTCTATGCTTGGTTTTTGCTGAGTAACTCATGAAGTATTTATAGATATGTGGGGAGGCACACTTTCACAGGATAATAGGCAAACATTGCCCTTCTTTCCCATAGCTTCCCTGAGGCTCTTTCTTCTCACATCAGTAGTAATAAAATTCATGAATATGAGTCTCAAACATCTCAACTGAGATGTTTGTTAAAACATGTGGATGTTCGGGTGCCTGGGTGGCTCAGTGGGTTAAAGTCTCTGCCTTCAGCTCAGGCCACGATCCCAGAGTCCTGGGATCAAGCCCCACATCGGGCTCTCTGCTTGGCGGGGAGCCGGCTTCCCCCTCTGTCTCTCTGTCTGCATCTCTGTCTGACTTGTGATCTCTGTCTGTGAAATAAATAAATAAAATCTTAAAAAAACAAAAACAAAACAAAACATGTGGATGTTCAAACACAGATACTTAAGGTTCTCAGTTGGAAGGCTAAGGAGACACTGAGAACTGTGCTTTTAATAAGCTCTCTTACTTGATTCTGATACAAGTAGTTTTTAAATACATTTTGAAAAAATTACATTGACACTTACTCCTTATGTAGCTTTTGCTAAGTTACTCTGTTTCCTCATTTACGAAATGGGCTTAACATTACTATTTTACTCTTAGGTAATAGCAAGGATCATTTAATATAGTATATAAAGCACTGAGCAGAGTATCAAGCATGTAATAAACACTCAATAAATATGCATTATTTTATATGTTTGAGTACTAATACTCAAAGACACTTGAATCTTTATCTTATTTTAGACTATCAGTAAACAAGCAGATTTTGGGGGACTGAGGAAAAATAACACAGGTACCTCAGATTCTGCTTCTACTTCAAATGTCTTGAGATCTTGGGTTTTTGGGGATAGTGTCATTATTTTACTGTTTTTTACTTAATGATTTAGAGAAATGGAATAGGAATTAATAACTCAGAAATTCATCCAAAAAACAACCAACCATGTCTCTGGACTTTCATGTTTTATACCTACAAATGGAAAAACATATATTTATATATTACTATATGGCACAAGTAAATTTCAAAGAATAATGTCTTAGCTTGTGGCAAAAATCCAATTAAAATATGTTAACCAACCAACCAACTATGCCTACAAAGATTCTTTTTTCTGGTACTCATATCAAAGTCATCTTACACATGAAATCGGAATAGCACAGATTTTAATAGTACAGGCTCTGTGATCAGACAGCCTACTTTCAAATACTAACTCTTCCACTTACTACCCAAGTGAACTTCGGTAAATAATTTGACTTCTCTGTTCTTCAATGTACAATTAAGTTACAATGTACTCATAATAGTACTTACTTCACAGAGCTGATTTAAGAATCAAACTAATTCATGTAAAAGCCTTTTGAAACAGCACTTGGAATGTAATGAATAATAAGTAACAGGTGGTATGATCTAAAACATCAAAAGCAATAAAAGTAACATTAGTCCTTTATTGGGAGAGCCCAATGTTTCCCCCAAAGAAAATTATCAGAGAATATACTAAAGCAGAAAAAACTAGATCTTTCTGAGCTTGCTCTTTAGCGCTGATAAAATTTGAGAGCTCCTGGAAATTATTGACAACTCATTAAACTTCTGTTCCTGTGCTCCCGACATTAGTCTTAATGCATATTTGATATGTTCCTTCCTCCTTTTGTCCTCAAGGTAGAAATCATTATATAAAGAAGGCTACAGAAAGTTACATCACATTATTTTTCAGGTCAAAATCTCAGGCCATTTGAAATATTTGGAGACTTTGCTGGATATTCTCCATTTACATCTTAAGAGCCTCTCAGCCCCACTCTGTGCCTTGGGAGGCAGAACTCAAATGAACAGCACTATCTGGAGCAACTTTCCTCTGGCTTCCAGTAAATTTACTTATTGAGAAGTACTTGCAATAATCAAAGGGTGAAAGCAGAGAGTGGTCAGGGTACTACTCATTCCCTTGGCTCTCTCCTTACCATGCCATGTTTGGCAAAGACTGCATGTTCTGTATTTGAGGTCATGGCCCCTATCAGATACCCTCCCCTTAACTCCTCGGGCCTAGGGGTAATAACATCCTTATGAATAATGCATAAGTCACCTCTTCTTTCTGTTCCCATTAGTCTTTCTCTAAACTTTACAAACAGTGTCTTGATTCAATGCCCTGAGATTACTCCTTGAGTATGTCATTTGTTTTCCTTTGTTATACACATCAACGATTGATCTAGCAAGATACTGAAACAAAAGAGAACATTGTAATTTTGCAGATTGTTGAGATTTGCGAACTATAAATTACCAATACATGACCTTTGGCCATCAGGACAAATGGCCAATACGTGAATGATAATTAAAATATCAAGTTTCTTAATGCTGTAGTCACAGGATGTGGCAGAAGTGGCCATCTATCCACTAAATAATTCATGCTTCTCATTTAGAGTACAGTTGTCATCAAAAGTTTGCTAGCCAGGGAAAAATTACATTTATCAGGCCCAGCCTTTTACATCCAAACACGGGCATTATGTTCGTGGATGTAGAACCCAGAGGCCATTTCCAGTTCAGTTTCTTTTCTCATTTCCTTCTTTAACAAGTTGTACTTTGGCCTAAACTTCATAAACTTTTACTTTCTAGATGAAGATGCACCTATTGTATCCCTTAAACCCAAACATAGTTTCCCACTGATGTGAGAAGTAGCCAATTTCAGTTCTTTCATGAGCCTGCTTCTACCACAAGAAGAGTTGTTTGTCTTAGCTTCTTGTGTGGCCTGCCTTACCTATCGCAGCATTTCAGACATGCAGGAGGAGGACACATATGCCTCTCTTCAGTGGGATCCCCCAACACCAAGTCCTTACCAGAAACATCTGTCTTCTGTCAAATATTCAGGTAACCATCTGATTATTTAGTCCAAGACTTTGAAGTTTCTGCTTTGTTTCCTGTTCTGTGATGAGCCCAAGGTGATTTTTCTAAGATAACCCACATGTGCTTCTGATAATGTGCATTATATAATAGCATTAAAAAGTGAGGTGATGTGGAAGAGTAAGTAAAGGTGCAAAAGGAAAAGAACAATGGATTTGACAAATACATAGTACCTTTTTCCCTCTCTCCTGCTGGAAAGACAAAGAATTCCGGGATTTGGAAGATAAATGAAAGAAATCCTATATATTTTTATTTTTTATTATTTTAGGTCCTGCATAAAATGCCCTGAAAATTATCTGACAAAAACTAGGAAATAAAGAGAAAACACAGGTTGAAAAACTGACAAAACTTAGCAACCTGGAGCTGTGTGCTATGGTGATCAGTTCTGCTGTTCTTCTTTAAGCTTTCTATTAGCTTCTTGTTATTTTGATAATAAATTATCACAGACCAAGGGGATTAATACACTATAAGTTTATTATCTTATAGTTCTAAAGATCAGAAGTCCAAAATAGGTCTCACTGGGCAAGGTGTTGTCAGGGTGCCTTCCTTCAAGAGGATCTAGCCAGGGGAGAATCCATTTGTTCTAGAGCTGCATTTCTTGCTTCACTTGGCTCATGGCCCCTTTCTCCATCTTCAAAGCCAGCAACACTATGCCTTCAAGTTTCTTTCTGCTTCCTTCATCAGATAGCACCCTGACCACTGACCTCTCGCTTATAAAGGCTCAGATAAAACAGGATAATGTCGCCATCCCAAGATCCGTAACTTAATTACAATTTAAAGTCTCTTTTGTCATATGAGGTAATATTTACAGGTTCCAGGGAGTAGGACGTGGGCATCTGGGACAGGAGCATCATTCAGCCTACCACATAATCCAAAGATAACTTTTATCTGATTTTTTCTCTGATTAGTGTTAACAATATAACAAGTCACACATTCTTTATTTTTCTTTCCTGAAGAGATGCAAAATTACCTGGGGTGGGGGAGGTATTCCTCATTCAAAATTGTATGTTTAAAAGAAATAGCTCTGAATCAATCGTGTTCAAGGGGTGCAGAAAAGAGATGAGGAGATGCACCACAGTGTTTCTGCTTTCAAAAACGAAAGCCTGCATTCTGGTTTGCTATAGTCTCTAAAAGATCGTTGGAATATGTAACTAGTTGGTAAGGTTAAGACCTCATGAAAGGATGAGAGGAGTAAATTACTTAACCTATTGGATTTGACATCTTTCAACATCCAGGCTGTTCTGGGGTCCTTGGGTGGTTCAGTCAGTTAAGCATCTGCCTTCACCTCAGGTCATGATCCCATGATCAAGCCCCACAGTCAGTAGGGCTCTCTGCTCAGCAGAGAGTCTGCTTCCCCCTCTGTGCCTTTCCCTCCCCCTGCTTGTGCACTTGCACTCTCCCAAATAAATAAATAAAATCTTTAAAAATATATATATATTCCAAGTTATAACTTGCATTTCAAAAAGTTGGAATTCTTTTCTCCTATTACCACAGTTCCCATGGCGTCAAGGATTCTCTAGTAAGAATGCTCATTCTTTCACTGAGCCTAGTTTCACACGGGCCCATCTCTTTCATCTTCTTTAACTCCGTGTCATTGCCCTTTTGCTTTGTTCAGGAGCATGGTGTCTGGTGGTGGTGATCTCATGTATTCTCTGCGTGGGCTCAGTAACAACCTCTGTTTTCTTGGGGATCAAGTGTAAGTACAAAAGCATATCTTCAAAATAATCTATATACATGTATTTCATATACTTTATACACAATTATACATTACAAAGAAGAAGTCACTTAAAAAAGGGGTCAGGAGAAGGGGATAGATGGTGACAATGTCAATGCTTATTTTTTGTTGGGTTTTGTTTTGCTTTGTTTTGTTTTTTTGATGTTGCCATTCCATGGATGTAGTACTTATTAAACAATTTTTTAACTCCCAAAACAAAAATTGGGTGAAGAAAATATTTTGATAAGGATAAAGGAAAGCTAGCCAGAAAGTAAAGTATTTAAAATTTTTAGTAATTTCTGGAAATTGTCTACTAGTAAAAGTTTTGGCTTTCTTTTGTTTTGTGTTAATAGTTATAAATACTTCTAAAACATTTAAATATTATTACATAAATGTAAAATATTTTTACCATTGGCTTTTGTTCAAGTATAGTGACTATACTATTGCTACCAAGCCAGTCATTTGCCAGAGTCATCTCACACATTCTCAAAAACATTCTTAGGGCTTTTATTATATAAAGTTAGTTACAGAAACAAGAGTTGTGTTAAACAAGAAGCAGCTGGTTCACTTCAAATTTCCTAACCAACTGCTTATCCTTGCTAGTTATAGATTATGTTACAGACAGTAGATTTTGAGTTATAAATATCATGTTTAATTTTTAATAATTGTATCATCTTAATGATCATTCCATTTCAACAAAATGGAATGTTAAATGTTTTCTCCACAAAAATTTTCAATGTAAGAGAAAGGTAAATACTAATATTTAAATTATATATATAGGGGTGCCTGGGTGGCTTGGTGGGTTAAAGCCTCTGCTTTCGGCTCAGGTCATGATCTCAGGATCCTGGGATCGAGCCCCACATCGGGCTCTCTGCTGAGCAGGGAGCCTGTTTCCTCCTCTCTCTCTCTCTGCCTGCCTCTCTGCCTGCTTGTGATTTCTCTCTCTGTGTGTCAAATAAATAAAATCTTAAAAAAAAATTAAAAAAAAATTATATATATATAACCACATATGATGTATATAATCTAATATACATAGTAAAAAAAAGGACATGTTTCTGACAAAGAGTAAAGAATGAAATCTATATCCTGTTTAAAGTACCTTGATATCAAAGTAATGAATGGGTTAATTTACAAAATTAGTCTTATATACTATTAAAAGTGCATCCATAGATATCTGACAATAAAATAACTGATAAAAATCAATGATGCTACATTGATATAAAAGAATACACTGCAGTAATTTAAAGAAGTCTTCTAGAACTATTGTTACTAACATGGAGTTATGGTTATGCAATATTTTACCATGAAATAAGCAGATTAAAAAGTCAATTATGGAAAAATATAGTTTTATAAAATTGTATGTAAAATAGATTTTTTTTACATACAAATATGGAAAAAAGTTTCAATAGATATAAACTAAAGTTAACAACTGTTATTTGAATGGTAGTTTTAAATGTAAGAAGTAATTTCTTGCTTTCTTTCTACTATTTTGTTTTTTTTTCCTACCATATGACCTATACTAATTACATTCTATTTAAAAAAATCTATAGTGAAAAATAATTTCTATAAAATCAGATTTTTCCAATTGTTTTTACTAGTCTTTTTTGTTTTCCTTCTTTTTTTTTTAAGATTTATTTATTTATATGACAGAGAGATCAAAGGAGGCAGAGAGGCAGGCAGAGGGAGAGGGGGAAGCAGACCCCTTGCTGAGCAGAAAGCCTGATGTGTGGCTAGACCCAGGACCCTGAGATCATGACCTGAGCCGAAGGCAGAGGCTTTAACCCACTGAGCCACCCAGGCGCCCCTCTTTTTCATTTTCTTAATCCAACAATTAGATGTATCATATAACATCATATAATAAGTGATTTTATTTGGGGGGCTTTAAAAACATTTGTCTTACAATCCCCTAAGTAAATGTATTGTTTAATCTATATTCCTAACTTGTTACAAATTTATTACAAGCCCAACACCAGTAAAGGTGCATTGCTTCCCATATAAGGGGAAACTAAAGAGAAGTATCATTTCCCTTTCTCCAGTTTTATTACAGTTTTATGTAGTACAACCTTTTCAGATAGTAATAAACAAAACAACAACAACCTCAAGAATATAGTTGATCTAGAAAAAGTTCATCAAAATTCAATATTTTAGAATAATACTTGAAATTCCTAAAAGGAAATCTCCAAACATGCCAGATTATAAATAGAATAAAATAAATAATATCAATCTCTTACTCCCCACTCTGGTTACATCCAACCTTTTGCTAAGAAGGAACATAACCCAACCCACTAGCAGCTGGGATTACTTGAACCATTCCACAAATGGATAAGACATAGCTCCTGAGCAAAATATAGAAAAGAGGGAGAGAGTCCTAGAGCATATTGAAAAGATTAGTATAAGTGTAATAGTAGACCTCAAAGTAGAAGACAGAGTTAGAAAAAAGTAGTATTATTTTAAGGCTTGCTGGATGAGTTGGGTTAAGGACATTGGGGAGGGTATGTGCTATGGTAAGTGCTATGAAATGTGTAGGCCTGATAATTCACAGACCTGTACGTCTGGGGCAAATAATACATTATATGTTAATAAAAATAATTAAATTAAAAAGAAATAAAAGCAAGATATTTATATGAAAAAAAAGATTGACTGGATGAATATTTTCCAAAATTGATTGAAAACATTAAGTTATAGGTTCAAAGAAAATCAATATCCATATTAAGAAAAATATTTAATAGAATAGGAATAAATACTGTATAAAATTATTTTTAAGAAGAACTGACTTGGGGGTGCCTGGGTGGCTCAGTGGGTTAAAGCCTCTGCTTTTGGCTCAAATCATGATCCCAGGGTCCTGGGATCGAGCCCCGCATTGAGCCCCACATCGGGCTGTCTGCTCGGCGGGGAGCCTGCTTCCCTTCCTCTCTCTCTGCCTGCCTGTCTGCCTACTTGTGATCTCTGTCTGTCAAATAAATAAATAAAATCTTTAAAAGTAAATAAATAAATAAATAAAAATAACTGACTTGGGGCATTTGGATGATTTAGTTGGTTAAGTATCTGCCTTCCACTCAGGTAATGACCCTGGGGTCCTGGGATGGAGCCCTGCATCGGGCTCCCTGCTCAGTATGGAGCCTGCTTCTCCCTCTCCCCCTACCTGTACTCTCTCTCTCTGTCAAATAAATTAAATTTTTAAAAATATTTTAAAAAAAGAACTGACTTAAAAACCTTGTTAGACTTATAAGGAAAGAACTCTAAAAACTATAAAAATAATATGAAAATGGGAGGCCTGGCCTTACCAAATATTGAAATAAATTGTAAGTCTAAAATAATGAAGACTATGTGGTACTGACCTAGGAATAGATAAGCAGGTGGATTGAATATCATGAACACAATAGAAATATATCAAACTAGTTTATTGGAAATTAGAGTAAGCTAAAGATGGCAATTAAAAGAGAATGAGAAAGGGGTTATTCAGTATATGATTTGAGACCACAATGTCGCCATCTGGGGGAAAAACTTGGAAGTCATACCTCATAAATTCCAACAAAATAAATTTCAGCTACATCAAAATATGGAAGTGAACTATACTTGTAAAAAGTATAATCTCAGGTGTAAGACTTTTGCTCAAAATGACCCAAAAATCATCTGATGTATGTGGGATAAACTACCACAAACAAAGTCAAAAGACATACTGGGAAATTCATGGCTCATATCATGTATTAGCTATTCTTACCCATTAAATGTAAGTGCACTAACACATCAGTTAAACTAAACAAGATTGGTTGCTAAAGAAGATTCCCAGAACCTGAAATGACAATGCTTACAAATTTATAGTTTATTACAAGAAAAAGATGCTGTTTAAGAACCACATTAAAGTAAGGGTATAGTCTGGGGAGTCCAGACAATGCTTACAAATTTATAGTTTATTATAAGAAAAAGATGCTGTTTAAGAACCGCATTAAAGTAAGGGTATAGTCTGGGGAGTCCAGGTACAGAGAAGTACTTTGTCCTCCCTCTGTGACTATTTTCTCAGGACACAATTTCTCTCGAGTCAGGAACCACTGATGTGTATGTGCGCTAAACACTCTGGTAGCAGAGAGCCCAACATGGAGTCTTGCTTGGTAGTTTTTATATTATGCTGACCACATCAGCATATTTCTTTCTTTCTTCTTCTTTTTTTTTTTTTAAGATTTTATTTACGTGTTTATTTATCAGAGAGAGAAAAAGAGAGAGCATAAGCAGAGGGGAATGGCAGGCAGGCAGGCAGAGGGAGAGTCAGGCTCCCTGCTGAGCAAGGAGCCCAATGTGGGACTTGATTCCAGGATGCTGGGATTGTGACCTGAGCCCAAGGCAGATGCTTAACCTACTGACCCACCCAGGTGTCCCCACACAGGCATATTTCTTCCAGGTATCCAGCTTCGATAGAAGAGCCTGCTCAGGATCTCATTGTAAGAGGGGCGAATCATCAGTCACGCGGCATCAGCAAACAATGCTGACAAGCTAGTATCATCTGACCAAAAAGTCCTCAGACTGATGATTATAAAGCTACACTATTCATCAGTATACCTCACACCTTGTCCAGAGGTCAGTGCCAGGCAGGAACTTTAGAAAACTAACAGGCAGGAGCTTAGAAACACTATGCAGGCTGATCCCAGTCCTGCTCCAATGAATTCTCATAGCACAATATCTTTATTGTATAAAACAATAACAAAAAGACTAGAAACACAATGAAAAAAATTATGTAATTACATATAATTATACAGTTTATAGAAAAGGAAATGCAACTAACATTTTTACGTATGAGAAAAAGTTTCAACACCAAGCATAAAAAGGGAAATGCAAATTCAAATAATATTGAAAAACCATTTGCAGCAACTTACGTGGAGGGTAATTTGGAAATATCTAATACAATTTAAATGCAAATAAACTTTGACCTAGCAACTTTTCTTAAAAATATACTTACATATGTGTGAAATTATGTGTGACTAAGGTTCTTTATTATAGTATTTATTTTTGGAACACCAAAGGATTATAAGTAGTCTAACAGTCAGTAGGGGGGCACATGGGTGGCTCAGTGGGTTAAGCCTCTGCCTTTGGCTCTGGTCATGGTCTCAGGGTCCTGGGATGGAGCTTCATGTCGGGCTCTCCGCTCAGCGGGGAGCCTGCTTTCCCCCCTCTCTCTGCCTGCCTCTCTGCCTACTTGTGATCTCTGTCAAATAAATAAAATCTTAAAAAAAAAGAGTCAGTAGGGAATAACTAACATAAGTCAATTGAATCTGCTAAAGTTAGAATGAAAGATTGAGAAAGCTCTTTATACAGTGAGATGGAATTATGTCCAAAATATATTTTAAGTGGTAAAATATGAAATATGAAAATGTGAAAAACCATATACATAGATCGTTACTGTTTGTATAAAGAGGGGGCATTTTATATTCATTTACTTGTAAAATTCAGAATATGTGTGGAAGAATTAAAAAGAAATGGGTAAATTGACTGTGCTGGGGGAGAGGAGTTGGGTGCATCTGGAAGGCAAAGGGGTTTTTTGCTCTGTATCCTTTGAAGTTTTTTATTCTTTTTTTAAATTAAAAAAAAATTTAAGATTTTACTTATTTATTTGAGAGAGAGCACAAGCAGGGAAGAGGGACAGAGGGAAAAGGAGAAGCAGGCCCCCTGGCAGCGGCTAGATCCCAGGTCCCCAGGATCAAAACTTGAGCTGAAGGTAGAGGCTTAACTGACGGAGCCACCTAGACACCCCAAAGTTTTGATGCTTGAACAGTGTAAATTTTAAACAAAACCTTAATGCAAATTGAAGTCACAAAAATAATAATTTCTAGTTGTCCTTAGTCTGTATAGAAGAATTACTTTGTTCTAATTTGTCAGTATTTTTAATTGAGAATTATTGTCATTTATCGTTTGAAGTGTTCCAGGTGTCCACTATTGCAATGAAGCAGCAAGAAAAACTCATCCATCAGGATAGAGAACTGTCGAACTTCACACAATGGAAGAGAAACCATAACCTTCAGATGAAATGTTGCCAAACCTTGAGGCAAAAGTCTTTCAGTTCAGGTAATTGATATAAAATCAGCTTTCAAAATAAAATAAAATAAAATAAAATCAGCTTTTGCTGTGCAGATACAAATGCAGGCACCAATTCCTCAAAAGAAACAGGGCGCACATTTTATTGTCTGTAAAATTGCAGACAGAATTTTAAAATTAGGAGGGACGTAATTTTGATCCACACTCCAGTTCAATTTTTTAAAATATATATTTACATATTTCATTAGTATGTGGAAAATACTGAGGTCTCAAGAAATGCAGATTTAGAATCATACAAATTTCAAAGGGAAATGTGTAGGATTAGCAGATTGGGGTTTTTTTTTTTAAACATTTTATTTATTTAGTTAATAGAGACAGCGAGAGAGGGAATGAGAGAGGGAACACAAGCAGGTGGCTTGATTCTAGGACCCTGGGGATCATGACCAGAGCCAAAGGCAGATGCTTAAAGACTGAGCCACCCAGGCACCCCTGGATTTTTTTTTTTAAGCAGCATTTTATGTTTTATGCAATCACTCAAAGTTTTAAGTATATTTTTAATTGTAGTTCTAAATTCTTCAATATGCTTAGTTTAAACACTGCTTTAGATTCAAATTTAGATATCTCTTTGAGAAGAAGAATCATTTTTTTAAAAATCAGAGTATTTACCGTAACATTATAACAGTGCAGGGTTCAACTGTTTTTTAAAAATTCTATAAAGTTACTTCAGTTTTTATCTTTTATATCTCTTACTAGAATCTTAAACCTAAAACAGCCTTATTTCTATGTGTGGTATAGTTTGTCATGTATTCTGTGGTGACTTAATTGACATTAATTATCCCTATAGTGGATATCATTTAAATTATCACCAATTAGAGAGCTCAAAAAACCACCTCCTGGCTGAAATTTAGTCAAATAAATGTTTACAGAATCACTGGGTGCCCAACAGTGTTTTTAAATAGAACAGGCTTAGGCAAGCATGAATTAGCCCTTCCTCTGAGCCATTAACCTTAAGACAATGGTAATAACCATTGTGGAGAACTACAAATCTAATATGTCTTCCAACATTTCAGCTGCTTTTTTCAACACCAGTCTTGCTGTAACACTAGTCAAGACACTGATTAGCATAGATTCCAAACAAAGGATACTGAGAAGCTTTAAATAACTCAACTTTTGGACCCTGGACACTGATAACAAACTATTTGTGACCTTAAGTAGAAGGCCTTTCTGTCGAAACTAGAGTTCTGGAAATTTCAGTGTCTTTCCCTCTGTGCAAGAAACACTTGGTCAAGTTCTTGCTTTTTGGTGCCCCTTTTATAGTCTTGAGCACAATTCTTTTGTGAATATATTCTTTCTTAAGACAGCCTTCATAAAACTGATTAAACCACATGGCTTACTTCTAAGTTACATCCAAGTCCTGAAAAAGCTTATTGGTCTCTTATGATTTTCTTCAATTTTCCTCACCCACATATTTTCAAATCAGTCTTCAAAGTACACTGTTTGTCCTGTCCTTTCTATTGGAAACATTTTCATGTTTAACTCTCAGAATTTACACATCAACTTGAAACTTATTATCAGCTTGCCTAGTGGTCCAGTATATATTCCAACTAAATTGGGCCAGTAAGAGTAACAGGCATGAAACAATAAACAAATAATGAAGACTATACATAACATAAGCTTAAAGAGGGGAAAGATTTATAAAAATAGAATAATCAGCTCAATTGTATAGAAGAGGAGCCATTTGGGATAAGATATTCTGAAATTAATTTTATCTTAAGCTAATTCTTACAGGCCTGTTGCAGTTGGAAATATATAAATCTTTCCATGGTAAGACCAACTTATCTGACCCATTTGGTTACAATGTTCAGCTTCACTTGGGGGTGAGACAAAGATTTCCTTTGAGGATATGCGCTACTAATATTTTTATAATAACTTTAATAAAGTAAAATGTTTCTATTCAAAGCCCATAACTGCAACCCTTGTCCAAACAACTGGATTCAGAATGGAGGAAGTTGTTACCGTGTCTTTGAAAACTGGAAATTTTGGCACACCAGTAAAGAGGACTGTTTGAAGGAGGGTTCTAATCTTCTACAAATAGACAGCAAAGAAGAAATGGTAAGCACCCTCTTATGGTTTCATATCATTCTGAAAATACCCTGATACACATTAAAAGAAAGGGCTGATTCTAATTAGACAGGATTTCTTAATATTCTGTAACAAAACTATATTTAATATATATAATAAGGGTTTAAAAGAGACAAAGTAGGAATTACCGAGGTTTGTTTTCCTTTTCATTGGACAAACAAACATACAGGAAGTTATCCAGATTAAGGGAAATATATTAGTTGTATGTCCCTTTTTAATGAAAAAGGAGAGGGGGTAAGGAGAATACCATTTTGTTGCTTGTTAATCCACTCTAAGATATATATATATATTATAATTTTGTATATGTTTCAAATTTGTTATTTTCAGTGCTGTAGGAAAGGGTAACAACCATTAAATTTTGTTATTAAAAGAAAAGCAGAAGTATAGAAAGGGAAGTGATGTCACGAAATGGTGAGGTCTATAAGAATAAGCACTAGGTAAACGAAATATTTAATTAACATTAAGTCTACTTTACTAACATCTTTTTTTTTTCTTTTTTTTTGACAGACAGAGATCACAAGTGGGCAGAGTGGCAGGCAGAGAGAGAGGAGGAAGCAGGCTCCCCGCTGAGCAGAGAGCCCGATATGGGGCTCGATCCCAGGACCCTGGGGCCATGACCTGAGCCGAAAGCAGAGGCTTTAACCCACTGAGCCACCCAGGCGCCCCTACTTTACTAACATCTTAACAAGCAAAAAGAGTTTTCCTGAAATCATTTTACCCCTAAATGTGTGTGAAATAGAATATACAGTTACACATTTCTGGCCCTATTAAAAATGTATGCTTGCTATACTCAATAATTAAAGTTCATTTCTCAAAAAATGATGACAGAACAATTCAATTAAGGGGGCGCCTGGGTGGCTCAGTGGGTTAAGCCTCTGCCTTCCACTCAGGTCATGATCTCAGGGTCCTGGGATCAAGCCTGGCATCGGGCTCTCTGCTCAGCAGGGAGCCTTCTTCCCCCTCTCTGCCTGCCTCTCTGCCTACTTGTGATCTCTGTCTGTCAAATAAATAAATAAAACTCTTTAAGGGTATGTTAAGGATATGCAGTTAACCAAGGCAACTTGGACTTACAACAATTATAGGTTTATACTATTTTTTCTGTGCAAATTTGGTGACAAAAGGCAATAATGTTTTTTCTAACAAAATACGCCTACAGGTAATTTGCCTCTGGAATATCTTAAACTATTTCTCATATTGAAGTATACTGGGAAAGAATGATCTATGTGGTCTATGATGTCAAGGATGTTTTCACTTTTCCTGTTAATGAGTTTCAGTATAACACCTTGTTTTGACATATATTATCTGCCAAACTCTGAATCTGTTAAGATTATTTTAATACCAGATGCCTATTTTCTGTATAGTCCTTAACACCACACCTATTAGATGGCAATTTTAAAAAGTCTATAAAAGGCATCACTTCTTTTAAAACCTTTTATCTTGGTCTCCACCTCTAAAGTTCCCATTTCTGTCTGTCTAGGAAAAATGCCACACTTTATATTTCATGATAGTTTGCTGTTGTTTTCCCCTCAGTTCACTGTTAGGTCTGTTTCTTCTAGGACTTTATCACTGACAGCCTGAGTAATGTCAAAAAAGGCTATGATTACTGGGTGGAGCTGTCTCATGATGGACTCAGCAGACCTTGGCTTTGGAAAGATGGCTCCCCTCCTTCACCTTCCCTGTAAGTGTCTGAGAGAAATATTATAAGAAAAAGAAGAAACATGAGGGAATTCCAAATTTTATTTTATTTTATAACTCAGATTTTCTCCAGAAGACATAGTCAGCATGATAATTACACAGGCTTTTGATTGCAATCAAAACTGAGGCTTCCAAGTCTTCCTACTCCTTGGCCATGCTGCCATTAAACTCCAGCACATTCACATCAAAACTTGAGAATCTGAATGAACAGTATAATTATCACAGATGTTTCCTGTGTATTATTTAATGACTAGTGAGTGGTCAGGGAAAGAAATTGTCATAAGTATTAAGACATTTCCTTATTAAGCTTTTTACTTTTATTTATTTATTTTTCCCTATTAAGCATCTTAGATAGAGCTAGGGAGATTAGTGAACAGAATTAGGTGCTTTCGTATTTTGAGAATTAAGTCAGTAGAGAGATCCCAAGTTAGAGCCTATTTTTGTGGATCTATTTCCTTTAATATGATGTTTTTTTTTAATATTATGTTAACATTTTTATTGAGTAAAAACATCTCTATTACTGAAGAAGGAGGGTGCCATAGGAGGGTACCATATTAAAACGAAACAAAAAGCTACCCACCTCTCATCATTACCCACAAGAACAACACTGTAAGCCCCCTACCTAATGTCAGATTCACTGACTTGCTTCTCCAGATCGCCAGTACAGACACTCCAATCAACTGGCCAGCTCTGTGGATATCTCAAGGACAAGTTCCTTTCTTCCACTAACTGCAGCAAT
Organism: Enhydra lutris kenyoni; assembly: GCF_002288905.1. NCBI lineage: Eukaryota > Metazoa > Chordata > Mammalia > Carnivora > Mustelidae > Enhydra > Enhydra lutris. Next base: position 36,813,622 of record NW_019154091.1, read on the forward strand.
TGGAAATATTTTATCTGTGAGAAGTATGCTTTAAGATCCTCTATCTGAAAGAAATTGTACCAGGAAAATCTATTATGATAGTTATGTTGAACAGGACATTGGAAAACCTGCCACAAAATTCCATAAAGCAGATGCAGAAGTGAACCTATGTGTGGGCTATGATACCACCTACCTGGGACTCAAAACCTATCTCTATACTTACACTTGGCAATTTTCTTCAATACTTTCCAGAACTTCAATTGACATTGTTTAAATTGCCAAGAATTAAACCGATTTATAGTTTCAGAGGACAAAATCCTGAAAGGTTGAGAACAAACTGAAGAAAAATAATTTCTTTGTGCTTGCTTTCTTTCTTTCTTTCTTTCTTTTTTTTTCCCTAGTCTAGAATGACTATAAACTCCACACAAAAACCTATAAGCCACTGGGAGACGGAAATGTATTTCTAGCTGACTGGTTTTTCTTTTTTCTTTTCTTTCTTTTCTTTTTTTTTTTTTGGATGTTGTTCTTTTATTTTAAAATAAATAAATAAATGTGGTCTTTTAAAGTCTCTACCTGCCAGATTTTCTATACATTTTCTGTTATCAATCTGGTAGGATGGTTGGACAGAGATATGGATTTTCAAATTAGAAGGAAGACAGGCAGCTATCTGCTGCTAGTAAGACAATACCTTTTTAGGACTGCAGAATTCTACTGGACACATGAACCACCAGCTCTTCATATAAGTGGAAGGAATAGTCAGGCTGCCAATACCCATGCATCTCCAGTAAAAGACAGCTGTGAACTCTCTTCCTCCCTCTCACTAACCATCCTCACCACTCACAAATCAAAGGGTTCAGGTTGGAACTCTCAAGGTTAACACTCTAGCACTTCTTTTCTTAGTTTTTAATTTTAATTCCAGCATAATTAACACACAGTGTGATATTAGTTTCAGGTGTACAATATAATGATTCAACAATTCCATACATTCCCCAGTGCTCATCACAAGTACCCTCCTTAATTTCCATCACCCATTTCACCCATTCCCCCTACCCACCTCCCCTCTGGTAACCATCAGTTTGTTCTCTGTAGTTAAGTGTGTTTCTCGGTTTGTTTCTCCTTTTGTTTTTTCCTTTGCTCGTTTGCTCATGAAGTTCCACATATGAGCTAGATCATATGGTGTTCGTCTTTCTCTGACTTGTTTCACTCAGCATTATATTCTTTAGTCCCATCTGTGTCATTGCAAATGGCAAGATTCCATTCTTTTTTATGGCTGAGTAATATTCCAATGTGTAGTGTGTAGTGTGTGTGTGTGTGTGTGTGTGCGCACACGCGCACGTGTATCACCTCTCCATCCATTTATCATTGATGGACACTTGGGCTGCCTCAATATCTTGGCTATAGTAAATAATGCTGCAGTAAATAGGGGTGCATGTAACCCTTTGAATTAATGTTTTTGTATTTTGGGGGTAAATATCTGGTAATGTGATTACTGGATTGCAGGATATTTCCATTTTTAAAGGTTCTGAGGAATGTCCATACTCTTTTCCATGGTGGCTGTGCCAGTGTGCATTCCCACCAACAACACGCAAGCGTTCTTTCTTCTCCACATCCTCACTAATGCTTGTTGTTTCTTGCTTCTTGTTTCTTGAGTTTTTTTTATTTTAGCCATTCTGACAGGTGTGAAGTGATATCTCATTGTGATTTGGTTTGCATTTCCCTGGTGATGAGTGATGTTGAACACCTTTTCATGTGTCTGTTGGCCATCTGGATGTCTTTTTTTGAGAAGTGACACTGCAACACTTGCAACTATATCTCTCTGTGTCTCAATTTCTTCATTGTAAAATAATAATAGAATTTATTTCAAAATATTGTTTGAAGATTAATGTATGAATATATGTTAATAGCTAATAGTGCCTTCTTAGCGTTTGATGCTATATCAGTGCTCACTTCTATTATCTGGAGTAAATCACCAGTCATCTCTAGGCATCTAGAAACTAGACCAGATAAAAATGACCCTTTTTCTTGCTCGTGTTACAGGAATATTGAGAAGGTAAAGCTTATATGTAAAATGTCAGCAACTGTCTAGACAGAATATCTGTTTTAAAGTTAATGAATCTCCTCAAATGAAGCCATAGACAATCTGTCTCTTAGGTCTGGAGGCTCCTTGGACATAGATTAGCTTTTCCCAAGAGACAGGAGATATGAAAGTATCTTATGATCCATAAGAAGAAAAATTCACTAGTTATTATTATATTACTTTTCTACCACTTAACATCCTTAGAATAACTTACTACATGGTAAATTCTCATTCAATACCTGCTAAATTCAACATAATTTTATTTAATCTTTCGATTCTTCACAAGGAGTAGTTGAACTACATTGGAGTCTCATCTTTCTTTTTGATAAAGAACACCACTAAAATAAAGTAAAATAAAACCCAACTCATGGAGATAGTGGAAATCATTTAAATGAACTTAGAAGTCTATTTTTAAAAGGTGACCTTTGAAGGATTAGGTCCTTTAAGGGTGGAAAGGGCATGTTTTCATGTTTTTATTTTTGTTTTAATTTACCCTTGACCTGGAGTTTAAATAGTGGGCCTTTCAGTAAAAGGGATTTTTCTAATTTTTTGCTGAACCTAGAGAAAGAAAATAGCATGGAAAACACAGTATAAGTTGAGTCCTGTGTTTGGTTTTCACAGCTGACAGCTGGCAGCTGAATATAATAACTTGGAATGAAGGAGAAACAGTAACAATTTTTAGTGGTAAAGACTGTTTGTCTTCTAGATTCTTCAGAGTATTGTCATGGAACTATGTTTAGAGAAAGGATAGGAAGCATTTAATAACTCTTTTAAGAAAAAGTACAATGAAGCAAAAGGCAAACATCCTTTGGCTGATGTCATCCCATTAATATGTGACGTAGTCTCTGCAGGTCAGAATCTTATCCACAGTGCAGCTGCCATAAACTCCTACAAATCTCCTCTGTGGCAATGAGTGGTAGATTTTTTTTTTTCCCCTGCAGGTTGCTTTTGGTCCAAAATATCAAGATCTTTTTCCAGCCACTGGTAAGACATTAGGCCTTAGCACTGGGATGACAAGTTTTAGTTCTTGGTCTCACCAATAATAAATTGGAAATTTTTGACCCATTTCACTGAGATCCAAGTTAGCTTTAAAAAGGGGGGAGAAGGGGGGCCTGGGTGGCTCAGTGGGTTAAGGCCTCTGGTCTCGGGGTCCTGGGATCGAGCCCCGCATCGGGCTCTCTGCTCAGCAGGGAGCCTGCTTCCCTCTCTCTCTCTGCCTGACTCTCTGCCTACCTGTGATCTCTCTGTCAAATAAATAAAATCTTAAAAAAAGGGTGGGGGGAAGGGGAAAGGAAACAGAAAACTCTGTCCTACCAATGTGAAGAAGCTTTTTTTATACGCTACGGTTAAACTGCACTAAGTGTGTAAAAAAGAAAAACATTAGAAAAGTGATATTGATAGAATAATAATATTATTAGATCCTAAAAATCTGTACATCCTATGGACCTTGTAAAACAGTTACATACACCTTAAATCAGATTATGATGTTTTCCATATTCTTCAAAAATGAGAGAATCCCTTTACAAAGTATTTGACTTTCCAAATATTAAGGCCAAAACTGAGGCAATCTACTAGACTCTTCTACCTTTTTCAAAATCGCTTCTGTCCCCAAAGTAAGATCTCCCCTTATACTTCTCACACATCCTGCTATTGCAGGACTCATGACCTGTTTCCTGTTGATAAGTTTCAAGAGCTAGTTCTATATCCTCAGGAAAAGAAATAGCTCATTGTGTACCCTAGGGAACTCAGATCTACCAGGAAAGGCTATGTTCCTCATGTGACTTTTCCTGAAATTTCTTCGTAATTACCTAAACACACAAGAGCCTGGAAGAGAAAACTTCTTCTCCAGCCAAAAATTAATTCATGGGGCGCTACACTCTGATTCTCCATGGAAAAATGTTCTCAGCAAATCATGTCCTGATTATATCCTATTCCTAAATTTTAAAAAAGTTTGTGGAGAAAATGTTGTGCCATACGAGTCTTCTGTTCTTGGAGTATTTGCTCATACTGTGATTAGCGTTGTGAGTTTTGTTATACAGATGATGGGATTGAGGACAAAGATGGAGAAAAACAAGGTCAAGAATAGCAAAAACATCAAACAAATTCTATTTTTTCCCCTTGTCATCCAACCTGCCCTAGACTGCACTTATATAGGACGCCAGGGGTCAACACAATGTGTGTCAGGTCCCTATTTACAACTTAGTCCACAAAGTCATTTGACTTTCCTCCGGTTAACCACATTTTCTTCCTGTTGTAACAAGACTTAAATTACATTTAACTGCTTAGCTGAAGTCCTCATCCACACTTCCTGTTACAACTTTATTATATTAACTTGCATCCATTAAATATCCATACTGATCATAGAAAATATTTGGTACTATCCACAGCCTTCCAATGTAAGTGCCTCTTTACAATTTACTAAAGAATACAGGTCTCTAAAAAAAGGGTTGTTTTTGCTTGTTTGTGTTCCCCTATTAAAAAAAAATTACTAAATCCTTTTTCTACATATTTTTAATATCCTTGACATTTTATATTGCAATTTGGATTATAAAACTAATTTCACATTTACTTCATTTCAGCTAACAACAGCACCATGAGAAAATTATAAACATTTACACTTTATACTTAATGAAATAAGCTTAGTGAAATAAAGTGATTCACCCAATAACAGATCAAAACACGAGATTTAAAACTCTAATTTTATGACCACAAAGACAGTCTTTCTGCATGACACAATGAATCAACACAAAATCTGTTCAACACTGAAGAAATTTCATAATCAACAGAAAACCAAAAGGAAAATTCATAAGGAAGAAATGCGCAAGTAGTGATTGCTAAGTAACACAGTCTTATGAAAATGAATACAGAAATGTTCTTATCATATGTTTGCTAATTTAATGTCATTTCACCATGTGATAGGTGTTTACTGAAAATAAAACTGAAGCACCCTAGTTTTCATTGCTGAAAAATAAAGATTTATACTAGATGATCCTCACTAGCATTAAACCCCTAAAACTCATTTATCTGTAAATCAACAAAGTCACTGGATGTGATGGTCTTATTTGCAGTAATCCCTGTTAAGATTGTGCATATTGGCATCCTGAGCAAGGGGGCACAACACAAGAAACCAATGATGTGTGCAGATGTCACAGTCTCTCTTCCACTTTCCATGACCTTATTGGATAATTCACCCTACTGAGATTTTATTTACTCATTTTTAGCTATGTGTTGATGGCAAACTAGCCTCAAAGGATTTCATCTAAGGAAACTGTTAAAATCATCTTCTTGAAGACAGCAAGTCTTTCTCAAAGATTTATCTTCCTCAAATAATCAATACTGTTGTAGAATCCCTACAAATTCTCCATAAGGCACAAACAACCAAAACACAGATTCCTATCATTTTTGAAAAGCATCTCCACACTGAAATTGTCCCCAAATCACAAATCTATTCTCCAATCACACACATTTCACATTATTTACATTTATTATTATTAAATATCCAGTACCTCAAAGGCATAAACACGGATCAAATGGAAAAAAAATAGGAGCTGAAACCAAACTATTATAGACCCACATAAAGAGACTGATTTTTGCTCTGGTCTTCAATCTTTCTGAAGGAAACATCAGGGACAGTAATTTGGATATGGAACTGAGCTGAAGATATTTTTTTCCTGGAAGAATTTCCTAGGGAAAGGACAAAATCATTGGAGTACTTTTTTTTTTTTTTTTTTTTTTTGAGCAAGAGGTCATGAGTGGGGAGGGGCAGAGAGAGAGGGAGAGGAGAGAAAAAAAATCTTAAGCAAGTTCCACTCAGCAAAGAGCCTGATACAGGGTTTGATTCCAGAACCCTCAGGTCATGACCTGAAACTGAAATCAAGAATCGATGCCTAACTGACTGATCCACCCAGGTGCCCCAGCTGTTGGATTCTTCAATGGATATGGGGAGATAAGTTTGGAAGAAGTTAAGATTCTAATAAAGAGAATTATCCCAGTAGGAAGCAGGTCATAGACATGGCAGATAGGGGCTTTATTGAGAGACTGGAAGGGAAAAGTATGGTGGGAAACAAACAGAAAGAATTAATTATGTATTTAGAAGCATGGTATAGAAAATGATTGTTAATTTCTTACAGACTATTTGACATTTGGGGCAAACAATGTTATGCACATTATTTCCCCTACTTCAATAAGTTTCTCACTTCTCCAAATATGAAGGAAGACATGGAAACAGGAAGATGATACTAGATATTGAGAAGGAAGAACACTAGAAAGTGATCTCTAAGTCAAGAAGGTGAATTACAATTTTGCGAGATTCTGGGACTGGTTGTTGGTACATGGGATTTCTTTGTGACTAAATACATGCATGAACCCAAGCTCAGAAGTTCTGGGGATCATGAAAATCCCTCTTGCACCAGTCAGAAAAATTGCCTCTCCTATTTTTTTTTCCATGTTCCAAAGTTTCAAATATCCTTTGCATTGACTTTGCTTGACTCAACCTTTTTGTTGAATTGTTGTATAAATATGGACCACATGGGAGAAAATAGGAACTGAAACCAGACTCTTAGAGCTGCACATAAACAGACTGACTTCTGTTCTGATCTTCAGTCTCCTTGAAGGGACCATGATGTTGCAATTATGGTGGGAGAATCCATGGCTCAGGGAAGCTAATGGAAGCTCTCGGGCTTCACTGTGGCTGCCCTTCTTTCACATGCACACCGCCTCAACTCTTTGCAGTCCTTTGAGAAAGCCTTTCCATTGAGGATGGTCACACAGTCTCTGCTTCTTAGGCTGGTAAAATCTACTATAATCTCAAACCTTAAAGAGAAAAAAAAAAAGGTTTCACTGAATCATAGTTTACTTCTAAAATGAAATGTTAAATACCCTGAAAGTACATAGGGAGTACTCCTAATGTGATAAAATTAGAGACTAGATACACGGAATGAATTTACTGGAGAGATGGGGTTACCAAGCTCTTTCTTTTCAGCCCCTTGATTTCCATACTTGTTCCTAGAAGCATCAGTTCATCTAAAACAAAAAACCGTTTGTAACTAAAACTAAGATGCATACTATAATCCAAATTTGTCATATTTTGCCATCATCTGAAAAATCAGCTACTTTCTCGGTGACTCCATTTAATTAACTATAAAATAAGAATGATTACATTGAATATGTCTTATCTATTGGGAGAATAAATCCCATATGATATATATAGAGAGAAGAAAGATGTCTGTCCAAACATGGCTTCAAATTGTAATATATTTTACAACAGATATTATATTGACCTATTTCAGAAAGATATCATGCACAATCTCATCTAAATACTCACATAAGTAAAACCAATTTTTGGATAATTTTGCTCCTTATAGCCTCAGTAAATCTATTCTCAAGACTGTATTTTTAAAAATTTTATTTATTCATTTATTTGAGAGAGAAAGAGAGAGAGCATAAGTGGGGGTGGGAAGCGGAAGGAGAGGGACAAGGAGACTCCACACTGAGTACAGGACCATTAGATCATAACCTGAGCCAAAACCAAGAGTCAGATGCTTAACTGACTGGACCACCCAGGTGCCCCTCAGAAACTGTACTTTTAAAAATGTGCTCCCTATTACGCTGCACAGAAAGCCAGGAATTCTGAGGTCTTATATTATCTCTGGGTATTGATAAGTTGTGAAGTTGTGTGGTCTTACCAAGTTATCATCTTAACCTGGGTTTCAGCTTATTCATACATAAAATCTCTCTTCCCCTCTTCCTCTTCCTCCTCCTCTTCCTTCTTTTCTCTCTCTGTGTCTCTGTCTCTGTCTCCCCCACTCAGCAAATCCCAAATACTTAATAATGCTCCAAGATATATCAGAGGCTGAAATGAAAACTCTGAAAGCATCCAGATAGAGAACTGTCCTTACTATTTTACTAACATTTTGTATGTCTCCTTAACTGGTTTATAAATCAGTCAAAAGCAAGCACTATGCTTTATCATTATACATCCCTGTACATCCTCCTACAAACATAGTATCCAATACAAAGTGGAGGTTTGATTAATGCTTATTGAAGCAAGTTGCTGAACTCGGTCACTCAAGCTAAGTTCTCTACTAAATTCTTTTCCCACAAAATGTTCTGAAGTCTTACAGTTCGGGGGAGTAAAGGGCTCCATCGGTCCACAGCCAGACTTTGCCACTGCCGTTGCGAGATAGCCCTGTCCAATAAGAGTAGAAAAACTCAGAGTAGCTCTGAGGCATGGCAAACTCCTGCGAAGGCACACAAGAAGATCTTTAGGTTTAGAGATGTTATACTGTGTAGTTAGAGAGATGCGTAGGGCCAGCCAGCACTTTTAATAGGAAAACAGGACATGAGTCCTGCCCCACGTAGGTGATGGTATACTTGAGGGAAAAAGTGTCCATGCTCAGGTCAGTTTGTTCAAATTGAAGAATTTATCTTGTCTTACTAAGTCTGATATATACTAAAACCAAGAATATATTCTAAATAAATATAAAGAATATATTCTAAAACCAAGAATCACATCAACGAAGATTTATAAATGACCCATTATTTTCAAGCCACAGGGTAAATGCTAAGACTTATATAAAAAAAGACAAGGGGGCGGATTTACAAAGAGAGGTGGGTTGACTGTGAAATGGAAGAATATGGGAAGAAAAGTGTAAAAATGGGGAAAGTAATCTTTATAAATACCTGCAAAGGGACTGACCAGGAAGAAGAGAACAATGAATATACTTTAATGCAAAAAGAGGTAAGAGAAAATTTGGAGGGATGACATATGTCTCAGACAAGGAAGGGGAGAAAGAAATTTTTCATATATATATGTGTATTTATATTTTTATATAGTATTTATATACACACATATATATAATTCCTTCTCTAATATTTATATTGAAAATTTTTTGAAAATTTTTAAAGATTTTATTATTTATTTATTTATTTATTTGAGGTGGGGAAGAGGGACAAGCAGACTCTATACTGAGCAGGGAGCCCAAATTGAGGCTTGATCTCATGACCCTGAGATCTGACCTGAGCTGAAATCAAGAGTGAGACACAACTGACTCTTCACTATACTATGAGTTCTTTAAGGATACATACTTTGTTTTATGTCCTCAACCCTTCAGATAATTAATGGCATAGTTTGGTTCAATAAAAGATCTTTGGAAATAGATATGAAACTATCACTAAGCAATAGTCATCTAGTAGGCATATCAAAGGAATTGCAGTTGAAAATACTTCCAATTTATGGTAGACACCTCAAATTAAAAGTTCTAAAAATAAGTCATATGAAAATGACTTAAATGTATATAAATCTTTGAAGTGCATGAGACAAAAGCACTATATAACTTTTACAATATTTCCTACCATTATATATAATACAATTCAATTATAATAAACCTGTGTCCTTGGTTTGTGCTAGAGGTGGAGGAAATGAAGAGAATAAGAAAAATTAGGTGGGCTTACGGTAGGACACATTGTTTCAGTCAAATAAATTACCTCCTTTTCTGCCTAAATTGAGCTGCTGAGAAAGGACAAAAAATGTTATTTTAGTAGAGAGACATTTCTGAGTTACATTCACCACAGATTTCAGAAAAGTGGGTAGGAATTAAGATGTAACTAGAAGGATGACAAGAATTTGCATAGTGAGCGAAGCATTTATTTCAATTAAATAATCCTTTGTTGATAAATTACTCTGTGCCAAGATTTCTGCTAAAACAATGATAAATAAAAATTGGTCACAATGCTTAAGGGAGGAGATCCAGTGGCGCAATTGGTTAGCGCGCGGTACTTATACAATGCTTAAGGGATTAAATACAAAGGCAATAATAAATATTTTTTAAAAGGGTGGGAAAAATCACATGATTTTACAGTTTGTCTTAGTTGCATATACTTAATACATGTTAATTTATAATTTTACTTTCATATTTGCCTCAACTAGTCTATTTTAGGTATAAATTTCTGGAGGACAAGATATTTATCTGCAGGTTATAGTAATGATTTAATTAAATGTTTTTCAATTAAAAGCTTTGTCTTTTTATAACAGAAGAACAGGAAATGCTATTTTCATCTTTCTAACATTGCCTCAATACCGCCTTTCTTGCCCAAAACAAAAAAGGTAAGAAATTAAGGAATTTTTTATTTGATTCCTGACTGGTGGGGATTTTGAAGAGCTTCCTCTTAATGGGTTTTTGTTTTGTTTTGTTTTATTTTGTTTGTGGAGAGCAGAACAGTTTTTATATACTCAAGGAATCACTCAAAACAATAGGAGTAAGAGATTGCAGTAAGGGCGAAAGTCTGGGGACACTGACTCCTTAATATTCTTGTATAGCTCTTTTAAGGATCTCTTTTTGAGAATAATTCAAGCACTGACCAGGATCTTACCAGCACTTCCTGTGTGTTTATTTTCAGCATGGTCGCATTCTCAGCAATGCAAAAATATTCACAGCCTTGCCAATTCTTGCTCTCTATATAGAATCGGTAGCATTTGTCCCCATGCCACTTCCATTCTTCTGGACAAGGGCTGCATCTGTGCTCTTGGAAAGAAACCAATTTTAATACTATTTTCTATTCAGGTCTGCCGTCTTCCTGTCCTGGAATTATATAGTATTTGATGACTCAAATATTCTTAATATTTAGAGTACTTTCTTTTAGATATTTAATTGCCCAGGAATGGTAATGACAAATGCTTATAAAATACTCTCCATATGCCAGAAACTATAATTAATACTGAGTGTATGGTAAAAATTAAAACAGACACTACCTGCTTTCATGGAATTTGGAATCTAGCAATGAATGATTAGAACTTCCTTGATTCTTGCCCTATATAATTCAACCCACAGATGATATTCAATTTCATAAAGAACTTCTCATATGTCCAAAAACTCATTACAGCTTATATTTAAGAAAGAACTGAAGCTTCCACAATTTTCTTCTTCAAAATCCTCTTATATAATTATAAAAGGATTGCTGTAATTCAACATACACCAATAAGATATGGACCCTTTTCTTATTCTAAACACAAGTAAATAAAATTTTAGAAGAAAAAGACATAAATACTAAGCAAAGTATGATTTAGAATGATAAATCTCCATTGTCAGAAATTAAGGTGGACACCAAAGTCAGCAAAGTAAGTGCAGAAGTCAAGGGTGAGATGGACTACTGAGGAAGAGGTCATAAGTATAAGAACTAGTCCCTGAGAGCCATGGTTTTAACTTTGATGAGGATACTTGAGCCCTTGAGAGTTGTCACTTGTAATCAGCTCCCTGATGGTGAGATGGGAACTCAATCATTCCATAAAAATGTCTTTATTTTAAGAACAATCCGGTGTCAAAATGTTAACATGTTAAAAGTTGAATGATCAACATGCACTTGGATATTATGTTATTGTTTTCATTTTTTCTGTATATTGGAAACCTTCCTTAAGGTAAAAAAGTTTAAAATAAATAAATAATTGAGGAGATGCCTTTGTATGTCAGTTCATATTTCTGGCCCAGACCTTATACCAAACTACTTATTCAGATCTCTACTTAAACATGCCCAAAATAGCACTCCTGCTCCCTAAACTTCCCCACTCATAACCACAGAATTCTTCCCCATTTCATTTGATCACATCTCTCCTAATTGCTTTGCCCCAAAACTCTGGAACCATCCTTGACTCCTTTATTTCTCTCATGTCCCCTTTTATTCCATCATGCATTCATCTCCTCTGATAATATCGTAGTTTGAGGCACCATCATCTCTCTCCTGAGTTACTTACCAAAGCCATCTCTTAGGTGATTTCTCTGTTTTCACTCTTCCTCCTTCCAGTGTATTTTCAACATATTTGCAGTGTGAGCCTTAAAATGCTCATGTCAGATCTATATTTCTTCTGCTCAAGATCCTGTAATGAATCCTTACTTTGCTCAAAATAGAAGCCAAATCCCTGGTAATGTCACCTAATGCAATATATAATCACTACCACATCTATTTGTCTCACCTCCCTCACTCTGCTTCAGGCACACAGACTCCATATTGTTCCCTGAATATGCACCTCCATTCACACTTCAGGGCACTTCCTGTTTTCTCTACCTGGCTTATTCTTTCTTCATATGCTTACATATGCTTACATATGCTTTCTTCATATGCTTACATAACCCCCCTAACTCTTCAAATCTTTGCTGCTATATCCTTATCTTAATTAGGAATTTATGGTATCCTTATGTAAATTAGCAACCCACCATCCTGGAATCCTGATGCCTCTTATTTTATCTACTTCATTTTCCATAGGATTGATTACCTTCTTATATATTATATTTAGTTTGGCCAACCATTCTTGTGTGCCTGAAACCTAGGCTTTCCCAAATTGTAGGACTTTTCATACTAAAACTGGAGAAGATTTGAGCAAACTGGGACAAGTTGATCATCTTATTTTACCTTTTTTGATTATTACCATCACTGTAATAGAATAAGAGGTCTATGAGGGCAGAAATCTGTATATGTTTTGCATCATATGCAACAGTATGTGCTCAGTAAATCTTACCTTGTGTGGCAGAGTAGATGGATGGTTGGATAATGGGAAAGAAATGGAGAGAAGCAGAATAACACTGAGAACTAACATCAAACCAAAGCTTTATGAACATTTTCATGGGAACAGGAATATCATGAATACATTTGCATATAGATTTTATATTAAAACAAAATGTAGTTTATTTGTATACACAGTTTTCTTTTTGTCTTTATGCAGCTAGATGTAAATTCCCAAGACCACTGGTTTCAAAGAAACTTGGATTATCTTTTGATGACATGGCCCCCAACAAACACACAGTGGGTTGTCAGAAACATAAGAAGAGAAAACAAAACTATGTGAAGTGGTAGATATATTAATTATCTTGAACTTGATAATCATTGTATAATGTGTATGTATGTCAAATCATCACGTTGTACATTTTAAATACATTCAATTCCATGTGTCCATCCTCACTAAAGTTAAAAAAGAAAAGAAAAAGAAAAGAAAAAAAAAAACTGTGACCGATGAGATCATTAATCATGTGGGGAAGAATCACTTAGAGAAGTGGTAATGTGCTTGTGGGTGTTATTTCACTGGGTAACCACGCAATCTGGCCTTCTGGTTAGTGTGGGAAGTGGAAGAGGAAGACTTCATCCTAATTTAAAGTCCCCAAAAGAAAAATAAAAAGTGGTGACTTAGAATGTATGTTGTTTCCTATACATGCAAGATGAGTGGAACAGAAGGGAAGGCTAACTTGAAGAGTTAGAAGCTACAAAACCCCCAAAAGATGGGAGGGAAAGGTACAAGAATGAAGTGATGCTTCCTGTCTTGTCCTGACATGATTATCAAAGCATGGTTCATCCCCACTGGCAATGTCATTATTACTGAAATGCCAATTTATGGCACCCAGACAAGGCGCAGTGGATTTAAATAACTGTAATTTGATTCCGCCCTTCAACATTTTTAAACTGATCCCCATATGATTCTTGAAATGTGAGAAATTTTATGAGCTCGTTAAATTCTTAAGGAGAAAAGTGTATAAACATATTATGAAATGTATACTACTGGTAGGTCTTTAGGTGCCGAGGTAAACTGAGAAATAACCCTGTGTTATATATTTGCAGTGTTATTTTGGTTATTGGACATTAATTGCTTTTATTGTTTAAAATGTCTGAGTTTGAAGAATCCCTTTATGTATTACAACACAGACGTATCCAAACTAAACGATCCCAATGACGGGGGATGACCCAGGTGCCCAAATTCTTCATGAAGCTTGCCAGACAATTAACTATATGACATGTGACTCCCAGGCACTCGGATAGGAAGGTCAGCTGTATAAGGACAACTAGCCTGAGGGAGCCAACTTTAGCAGAGGGAGCTTAGCGATCCCTACTCACCTCCACTTTTGTTATAGAGCTCACGACACAGTTTTTCAGCCACACGCTGCAGGATTTCCGCAAGCTTCCTGTTCCTGGTTTGGAGAGACTGCAGCTGTCGGGAGAGATTCCCCAATCTTTCTTCCTTGTGAGAAATGCTGTCTTGCTGGGTATTTGAAAGCTGGTAGAACTGAAAAACTAACCCAAGTTACCAAGTCAGACTGGACAGGCCACATTTTCATTTCTATTTCTACTTTTTCATGTGGGGAAGACAAAACGTCGTATTGTTTAGATCTCATGCTCTGCGATTTCATATTGCCTGTGTTCAAGTTGAACTGTAGCACATGATAAACTGCATTGTCTCGGGCAAATTAATATCTCTGAATCCATCTTTTTGTCTGAAAACGTAGAATCATAGTCCTATGAAGTTTCTAACTTCAGGACTCAATTCCTTAACCATATCTATTGCTCAATAAATAGTTTGTGTATACTCTTAAACCACTGCTCAACCTAAAACCACAAATCCATGTATCTATTGATTATTATATTGATTATTGAGTATTGACAATGTACCACATATAGTTATCTCATTCATTCATAAAATAGTCATATTATCATTTCCATTATCTTATATCTTCCAACCAGGGTCAGTGAGAACAAGCAATTTCCTTAGTATCACTTGGCTAGAAAATTTCAACACTTAGGTTTAAGCTCCAGATTTCTAAATCTAAATAGAGAAATCCTTCATGAATCATGAAAGTTGCTTTATATCCCTAAAAAGAATGGTGGTTGTGAAACAAATTATATCAAAATGAAGTAATAATTGGGAGGTCATGAAAGAAACACTAAGAAATACATTTTTTTTTAATTTTAAAAAGTTACGATAATGAAGGAAAGTTCAAACATTTCTTAGAAAAACCAAATGTTTGACCTGCTCTTCAATGTAACCTTTTACCTTAAGCCACCTTCTTCAACTGGTCAGGAAACATTACTGTAGGGTCTCAATCTCATGAAGCAAATTCACCCACTTTTTTTTTTTTACTTTTTGAGCTTGTCTTCCATGTTTGAAAATAAAAGACTTTTTCATAAGCATTTTTCCTTTTTCAGTTTTCACAAGATTTTGCAAAATGATTCTATAATTTCCTGAAATTTTTGAAAAATACTGTAGAAATTAAGAACCTATTCTGCTCTCCTTATAGGAGGAGGGGAGTAGCTATAAACGAAATCTCCTCTCTGTATTAGCTGCTGAGCCATGCATACTAAGAGCAAAAACCACAGCTTGTACTGTTTAGTAGAATGAAAGAGAGCTAAATCATACATTCATTAAAAATTGTTGATTTTAGAGGCTCAGTCGGTTGAGCATCTGACTCTTGATCTAGGCTCAGGTCATGATCTCAGGGTCATGACCCTGGTATAGCTCTGCCCTCATCCTGGTGCCTGCTTAAGTTTTTCTCTCTCCCACTCCCTCTGCTCCTCCTCATCTAGAGACCTCCCCTGGCCCGCTCAAAAAAAAAAAAAAAAAAAAAATTGCTGATTTTAAATATTGGCATGTAGACAAACAGATAAAACCTGCTTATCTCAAACAGAATGTGAAAGTCTAGCTGTCGAGTGATTGCTGTATTTTAATGCTGCTTTCGCTGCTCATCATCTCAATAAGTGCTTTAGAATAAGTTACATTGAGGGGCGCCTGGGTGGCTCAGTCATTAAGCATCTGCCTTCGGCTCAGGTCATGATCCCAGGGTCTTGGGATGCAGTCCCGCATCAGGCTCCTTGCTCAGTGGAAAGCCTGCTTCTCCCTCTCCCACTCCCCCTGCTTGTGTTCCCTCTCTCCGTGTCTCTCTCTCTGTCAAACAAATAAATAAAATCTTCAACAACAACAAAAAAAAAATAGAATAAGGTGCATTGAATTATCCACAGGCTCCAGAATTAAAGTAAAAAAAAAAAAAAATCCATAACAAGTATTTCTCATCCTAGACAAACCTTAGAACCATGGTCCTCCCCCTAGTCAGAGTGCAGACTTACACACAAGGCCCAGGGCTAACAGGCCGATCAGCAGCACCAAACACAAAGTCAGCAGGGTCAGGGCCACTGGACGCCAAACTGAAGAGGGAGGCCGGTGCCCTGCAGGGAACAGAGAGGAAAAGGCAGGATTTCAGTTTGTCTTTCTCTTGGATCCATTCCACCAGTAAGTCAGAAGAGCTGGTTCTGGAGAAGAGCAACAGTAAGCAGAGGCTAGATAACACTCCCTCTGTCCTTGGAACCACTGTCAGAAGGCTCAGTGCCAAGACTCCCTTCCACAGCAGGGTTCCCTCACGTGCCTGGTCCATTTCCATAACCCTGACACCCTCAGTTCTACTTAGCACCGAGTCAAGTTATGCATTGCCCTTATCTTTATAAGGTTGCGTGCATAACCTTCTTTTTGTAAAAATTCGAGTTATGAAAGACATGTGAATGCCTGAACAGGGAAAAATTTTTCACATCATCAGAGAAGAGATGAAAATAATTTGTTGTTACTTTTGCAAAACACCTTGCCACTGAGTTCCATATGTGCTTCCACTGAAAAGAAAATAGCATATTGGTAATGAGAAATGATCATTTTACTCTTTCCTTTTTGGGATTTCTTTATTGAAAGTCCCTCTTTTAGTGCATTGGATTTCTATCTCTGCAAAAATGGATTATAAAGAGACATGATCATCAGTTTATCAAGGACGGATCTAAGCTAACTCAATTTTGAACAGTTAAATAATAAATGCTACGCCCCCACGAGTTTGCCTGGTGTTAATTACAGAGGCTCTACTGAGTCAATAGTGAACCCATCATCTAGTGAAGTTAGCCGTCATTCTAAATGACCTGTGATATCAGACAAGGAAGACCCTCCCACACCTTAACCTCTGAGGTGCATGTAGCATCTAGCATTGTGATTAAAATGAAACAAAGGGAGAGCCACAACCTCAATAAAACTTCCATCAGTCTCCAAGACCTGTGTTTCACTTCATTAGGACTTGAATTTAAAAGATTAAAGACATACAAATTCATTTCCTCTTTAGCAAAGTCCTCTACATAATGTAGTCTACGTACAGAGATTTGTGTTACACATTATTTCCAAGTGGGGAATGATAAGTGGGAAAGATAGAAATGGAAAATGTGATTACTATCCCTTGGAATTTACAATCTAGTAGGAAAATAAGGAAAAATCATGGAGCAGACATTGAGATTGATATATTTTAAAAAGTGAATCTTATTTTCCCTTAATCATGTCTGTTAAAAATTTTCAGTGGATTGCATTACAGTTAGAATAAAATCCAAATCACTTCTTCTGAAGATTCAGATTTCTCTTTTTAACAAAATTGAAATTTGATTATGTTAGTTCCCAACTTAAAAACTTCCAATAACTTTTTTGCACTTAAAATTCTGCCAGAGTCTTTTTCTTCTGGACCCTACCTACTTCTTGCACCCTTTTCTGAACTACTCTCCCTCCATTCAAGTGTTCTACATACAATGGTCTCTGTTTGTCCTTGAAACAAACAAGCTTGTCCCAGTCCTAGTACCTTTGGAGTTAGGGCTGCCTCTGCTCCCTGTTAATTAACCTTCAGCAAGTTGTTGGTAGGCTTTTCCCTGATACTCAGCTTTCCATTTAAATGTGCATCCTTGAAAGAACTCCATGAGTTCATTTCTAATACATAACACCATTACATAGCTTTCTTAAAAATTAGATTATTAATATTTTCATGGTTTTCATGTGTTTGTTTTCCTCTATATCCTCCTTCTCATGGAAGGTACATTCCATGAAAATAGTAATCTTTTTTTTTTTTTAAGATTTTATTTATTTATTTGAAAGAGAGAGACACAGTGAGAGAGGGAACACAATCAATGGAAGTGGGAGAGGGAGAAGCAGGGAGCCTGATGCAGGTCTAGATCCCAAGACCTTGGGATCATGACCGGAGCCAAAGGCAGACACTTAACAACTAAGCCACCCAGGTGCCCCCATGAAAACAGTAATTTTGTCTGTCTTGTTCACCAGTATATTTCCAGTACTGAAAGTAGTACCTGGCACATAAGGGCTGAATACGTATTTGAATGAGTAAATGAATAAAGAATAAAACTGTAAAAACTTAATATGACTTTAACTATGTAATTTTTATAGAGGCACAGAGGATTAACTATAGTCACACTTCACTGATTTTTTTTAAAACTCTATTGACTTTTCAGCAGTATTTCTGACAGCAGAAGTTAGATTCAGCTAAATTCATTTTCTAGCCATGCTGGTCTCTATTCAGACTTGTGTGAGATTCTGAAACATGAACAGATATTGGAGAGATTTGTTTTCTCGCTTGCCTAAGTAGTTTGGTCTAAATTTTCCTGGAAATTGTTGGCTTCAGAACATAAAAGAACAAGATCAGAGGGCAGAATACAGCTTGAGCTAAACATCCTCTCCAAACCCTAAGTCTCTTGAAAGTTCTGTGTATCCCAAGAAACTTAAGTAGGTAGATGATTCTAGATTTCAGAAATACCAGTGCATATGTGGACCCACCACTGTGATGGCTTTATCTTTCTCCATACATCTTATTACCATCAAGTATATGATATACCTTACTCATTTCTTTTGGTTTATAGCTGTAGAAAGTAAGCTCCTTTTGGAGAGGGTTATTATAGTCTGTTTATTCACTAGAAGAACATCAATTTTAGCACCTAGAACATCAGATGGAAGAAGCTCAATTAACATAGAATGAATGAGTGTGTCATTTATATATAAATGTCTGTTATATGCCTGTCTATCCCTGCTCAAACCTATTAATATTAGTACACATCTGAAAGGCATAAACTATTTTTAAAAGTATTTTATTTATTTATTTATTTATTTGAGAGAGGGAGAGAGAGCAACCATGAGCAGGAAGGGCAGAAGGAGAGGGAAAGAGAGAATCTCAAGCAGACTCTGTGCTGAGCACAGCCGGACACGGGGCTCGATCTCAAGACCCTGAGAGCATGACCTGAATCGACACCAAGAATCTGTCACTTAACCAACTAAGCCAACCAGGCACCCCAGGCATAAACTAATTTTTAAATGTTGTTCCTTCTTATAGTTGCTATTTCCCTGGCCAAAATTATCTTACTATTTAATAAGAGGGTAAAGGAAAAGAACAACTGTGGAAATCAACCAAATGATCCCTTAAGAAACCCATCTTTCCTTGTATAATACTCAGGCACCAGAAGTGCTAATCTTCTGTCCAAAGGATCAAAAAGAATAATCTTAAATCCTTACTGTAGAATGAGGGCATGGACTTAAGGAATTAGAATATTATTTAATAATAGTTATATCTGTGTAAACAGATCATCCTTCCTAAGATTGTCTCTAAGACAGAAGATCAAAGAAGTATATGATATCTTCTGCTAAGGAACAAAGTTTTAAAAATTCTCTTCCAATGAGTCATCTCTCCCTGGTCATTTGGAAATTTTTCTACTCTTGATTCTTCTCTCTCTCTTTCTTTCTCTCCCTTCCTCCTCCTTCCTTTTCTCCCTCCTTGCCTCCCTTTCTCAATATTCACAATCTCTTTGTTTTATCTCAGGACTGAGAAAAACACAACCCCAGGGAGTTTCTAGAGCGCATATGGCAATTTCCTAGAAACCTGGCTTCCATGATGGAAAGACCATGGAGCTGAAAGTTTCATTTTTATTTTTAAGATTTTATTTATTTATTTGACAGAGAGAGAGGGAACACAGGCAAGGGCAGAGGGAGAGGGAGAAGCAGGCTTCCCACTGAGGAGGGAGTCCCATGCCGGGCTCCATCCAGGACCTTGAGATCATGATCTGAGCCGAAAGTAGACGCTTAATGACTGAGCCACACAGGTACACCTTCATTTTTTTTTAAACTATGGAGAACAAATTGAGGATTGTTGGAGGGAAGTAGAGTGGAGGGATGGGTTAAATGGGTGATGGGGATTAAGGAGGGCTCTTGTGATGAGCACTGGGTGGTATATGGAAGTGATGAATCACTAAATTCTATACCCAAAACAAAAGGGAAAAAAAGTGAAACTTTTTTAATGCCATTTTTCCCTCTATTTTTCTAACTTTAGGTTTAATATCCCTAAATTTTATCCCAAGTGCCTTGATCAGAATGAAGTCTTTCTCTAGGGACCACACCCACCCTAAAATAAGAAAAATAAGCTGCCTGGGAGGTGCTTCAGTTTGGTTTGGCTTTATTGTGATTTATTTTTTGGAAGAGAACCCATATTCTGTCTCCTGAGGCATGTTTAGAAAAAGGTGTGGACAGGGCAAGGAATGATATAAACATCCTTAGGAATAATAAGATATATATAGAGAAAAACAACCCTTTCCTGTATCCTTTTACTATAACTATACTATAAAAGGCTACAGTGCTAAGGTCAAGTTTTGAACACAAATTCCTTTGTAGGTATAAGAAACTTTGGTAGGTGAAGAGCTTTCATACTTGACCAGTTATTCTTCCACAGGCATCAGAAAGGGGACATTTTATATACCTCCATTCCCAGAGCTTAGGAGAAATGAAACATATATTGCCAGATGTAATCTATTAGTATGACTCTGAAATAGAAAGCATAATAAAAGCTGGGAAAGACACAGAAGCTTTATTTTTTTTAAATATTTTATTTATTTATTTGAGAGTGAGCGAGAGAGAGCCTACAAACAGCGGGGAGGGGCAGAGGGAGAGAGAGATGCAGACTCCCTGCTGATCAGAGAGCCTGCTGGGGGACTCCATCCTAGAACCCCAGGATCATGACCTGAGACATCCAGGTGCCCCAGGAAAAACAAAGAGACTAAATAATTTGTGCAAAGCAACATTGCAAACCAGGGGTGGAACCAGGATTAAATTGCCGTGCTTAACCCCACACGTTGTATATTTCCTCTTGACCAGAACTCACAAACAAATGGGGAATACACTGGTGACAAAGTGCATAATATTTCAGAAATTACTTTTAATATATTTTAATCATGAGATATTGCTCATTGGATATCTGACTTTTGGATATACTTTTAAAATTGTAAGTGTTGTCAGGGCACCTGGGTGGCTCAGTGGGTTAAAGTCTCTGCCTTCAGTTCAGGTCATGATCCCAGGGTCCTGGGATCGAGCCCCGCATTGGGCTCTCTCCTTGGCAGGGAGCCTGCTTCCCTTCCTCTCTCTCTGCCTGCCTCTCTGCCTACTTGTGACCTCTGTCTGTCAATTAAATAAATAAAATCTTTTAAAAAAATTAAAAAATTAAAAAATAAAATTGTAAATGTTGTCTTTTTAGCAACTTCTCTTTGTTTCCTTAAGCACATACAGCACATAATAGATCTCATCATGGGAGAATGGTCAAGGTTCCATGAGTTAAGAGTATTTTTCAGTGTTTGTGAAAATGCATGTTTTCTTTATCTTATGAGTCTATTTCAAATATTTGATTTTTTCATTCTCACTAAAAGTAAATGGGTGTTGGTCTTCCTATAATTTCAAAGGAATATACATCCAAAAATGTATAAACTATTTCCAGATTATCATCAAGTTTTCAACTCATGGCAATTAGAAAGTCAAATATATCTATATATCTATATATGGAGATATATAGATATAGATATTGGTATATATACTAAAATCTAGCTGAGTCAATTTTATATCCCAATTAAGGAGTTTCATTTATGAGATATAATTTAAAAATAGCATCACTATTAATAACAATTGCTAACACTCCTGGAGTTACTAAGATAAATGCCTTGAATGCATTATTTCATATCATATAACAGCCTATGAATAGATACTATTATGGTCCCCATTTTATAGGTAGGTAACTGAGTCCTAGGGAGGTGAGCTACCTTACCCATGGACACACAGCTTCTGATAACAACTCCTGAGTATATTATGTATGCTGTAGTGTTTCATTTGACTCATCCAAATATTTTTTAAGATGG
Source organism: Enhydra lutris kenyoni (assembly GCF_002288905.1). Taxonomy (NCBI): domain Eukaryota; kingdom Metazoa; phylum Chordata; class Mammalia; order Carnivora; family Mustelidae; genus Enhydra; species Enhydra lutris. The sequence goes on from NW_019154091.1 coordinate 36,835,445, forward strand.
AACAATTTTTAACCCTTGTTTGGATTTTTAGTACTTAAGAATTGCCTAATCTGCTTTGGTTTGCACAGCTGGTAAGTGATGGAGCCAGAAGTACTAATACTCTCCTTCCAGATCTGAATATTTTAAATCATTTTCTTATTCTTCCAACAAATACCACATTAATATTTGTGCTTATATGGCAGCTCCTTATGAAATTGTAGAAAGACTCTACTGCTTACTACTTTTCACTTCTTTATTATGAAATATCTCAGGAATAGCCACCTTAAATTATACATTCTCCACTCTATCCCCAAGGTGAACTTTCTCAAGTATAAATTTAATCTCTTCCTTAAGGAAAAAAAATAAATAAAGTTTCTTAGCATGCTATATAAGACACTGCATAGTAGAATCTCATCCTACTTTTTAGCTTCATCTGCCCACATGCCCCCTCATATGCCCTCCCTTTGAGAACTAACCATTCCTCAACCCAATAATCTACCTTGCCACTGTGTTTGAATCATCTGCTGATGATTCCCAAATGATCTTATCCTGTTCTAAATTCCAAGCCAAAATTCACACCTCTCCTTTTCCCTCTGAGTTCTTGTCTGTCTTCATTTTACACATTAATATGCTGCACCAAGTTAGCTCTCACCTATCTGCTTTTATCTCTGCACATGTAGTCCTCACAGCTAGTTTCCATCTTGCTCTAGCTGGAAAACTTGGACTCTGCCTTACAGACAAGAGCAAATGTCATCTCATTCAAAAATACCCACATGAGGGGCACCTGGGTGGCTCAGTGGGTTAAAGCCTTTGACTTCGGCTCAGTGCAAGATCTCAGGGTGCTGGAATTGAGTCCCGAATCGGGCTCTCTGCTCGGCAGGGAGCCTGCTTCCTCTTTTCTCTCTCTGCCTGCCTCTCTGCCTACTTGTGATCTCGCTCTGTCAAATAAATAAATAAAATCTTTAAAAAAAATACCCACATGAGTAAATGCAGTCAGTAACTTATTCATCCCTATTGACTTCTGCGGTCTCCTACATATATCCAATAGCACTACATAACATTTCCCTATAATTGATTCAAATTGTTCCTTCCATTTCTTCAAGCACCTAAAAATAGGGTCTCCCCATAAATACAGAAAACAAATGGATGGTTGCAAGCGAGGAGGCAGGTGGGAGGATGGACAAAATGAGTGAAGGAGAGTGGGAGGTATAGACTTCCAGCGATGGAATGAGTAAGTCAAGGGAAAGAAGGAACAGCATAAGAAATGTAATGGATGGTATTGTAATAGTGCTGTATGGTGGTAGATGGTAGCTCCTCTTGTGCAATATGTAATGCATGAACATGTCAAACCACTTTACTGCACACCTGAAACTAATGTAGCATTTTGCCTCAAATATACTTCAACAGGGAAAAAAAAAAAAAAAAGGTCTCCTATGCCTACCATACCACTTGATATTAAGTAGGTTGCACTAAAGATTTGTAGAATCAATTAGATGTGATGTGAATCAATTTAGCTTTGACACTTCAATGAAGATTTATGCTTTAGCAGAGGAAATGAAGCTAAAAAGCTAGAAAAATTTGAGAATATTGTAATTAATATCAGTAGGGGCGAAAGTAGAACTTGAATTTATCATTAAAGGGTTTTAATTTTTTTCTTAAACTCAAATAAGTTTTCATGTTCTTTTGATAAGTTTATATTTAGATTAGGTAAGAATTCTAGTTCATCAGTGATTTTATTCTCTCTCCCTGGTATATTATTACTGTGATTTGCTTTTGCTGCACTTCTTTTCAAGCTACAATTGAGTTAGAATCTCCCATCTCAAAAAAAAAAATTAAGATGCATTCATGCAAACTCATAATACCTCAGATCTCACACTTTATCTTTTCTCTTTATATCTGGCTTCTTGAAAAGAGAGAAAATTTTTAAAAAAGAAAGTGACAAAGTATTTATTTTCCTGTTTAACTATGGTCCTTTCAAACACCTGCTATTAAAAATTACCAATAATCTATTTTTCTCCTTACTGCTAAAACAACAAATTGTTTTTAACCTTCCATTTACTTGAACTTTCTGCAGTATTTATTGCTTATTATTTTTTAAATTCACTATTTATTACCATTGACTTTTCTGTCTTGCAGGAGAGTATCATTTCATGGCTTCCTTAATGTCTCTCTCTCCTGGTCCACTTCTACTGCTGTCTATCATTCATTCTTAGTACTTTTATTGAAATCTCTCAGTCATCCCCTCCCCCACCTCACTTGGTATATTGCCTAAGATTCTCTCCTTGGTACTCTATTCCTTTGGGCTTTTCATCTTTTCATTTTCCTTTCTCATCCTCAGTGATATTGCTCATCCTCAGAAAGTTTAATTCCTACCAAAATGTTGACAATTCTTACATACAAATGGAGCTCGGGATCCTTACTTATCACCTTCCATGCAGCATGTACAAGGGTCTTTGGGTAACTCCAACTGTATGTTCCAGGCATCTCAAACTCAAATTGGATTCAACATCATTTCTATTCCTCCTGTAGCTTCTATCTTAGTTATCAGCACCACTTACATAACATCCGATGGGACTTAGTCAACCTATGCTCTTTCTTACCTTGTCTTCTCACTCATAACCAGTCACCAAGTCTTTAAACTCTACCTCCTCAGCTTCTGATTCCTCCTCCTCATTTTCATGCTACTTCAATTCAGGTTCCTCTAATCTTATGCTTAGACTAGTGCAAAATACCTACCTATTAGCTCATCGAGTTTCCTACTCCTTCAATTCATCTTCCTCATTGCAGCCAAGGCAGTCTTCTAAGAACACAAAACTCATTATGTTACTCCCTGTTTAAATCTTTCCATGAGCTCATTTTACAGACGTAGAATCAAAATTCCTGAGTATGATATAATAGGCCCTTTTTAACTTTCCATACTGCTTGTATTGCTTATTGTTCTCCAAAAACACAAAGTTACTTAAGACCTCCAAAACTTTTCTCTCATGTGTCTGTCTGACTATAGCAGCCCAGGCCTTTAAACCCTCCCATTTTTGCTTTCATATAATGTGGAACCTCTTCAAGTCAACTCAACTCCATGGCCATTTCCTCCTTCAAACCTTGCCCAATCTCCTCTACCCCTACCAGATAGAAGTGACCAGGCTCTCCATTGTATCATGTATATACTTCCATCGTGGCACCTTATCATACTTATTGCATAGCTAAGAGTTTTACTAGACTTTTAAGTTTCCTTATAAACAGGCATCCTATCATATTTGGCATTATACCTGTAGTACTTTTCAATACACCTGGCATAACATGAACCTGAGCATGACCTGAACATGAACTTTCTTTGGAAAGACGGTATGAGGACATTGTCTTTCACTTTTCCTTTTTATCTTCTTAATTGTTTAGCATTTTTAAGAATGAACATAACTTTTATATTGAAAAATGAAAATCAAAAAAATAAATGAGTAAACATAATTTATCTTTATTAATTCTAAAGAAAAAAATTTAACTTTCCATTCATAATGATGCCACAATATTATGTTGAATTTAAATCTTCTGCATTGCCAAAATATTCTTGGAACAATTTTTGCTCTGTTACTTTTAAAAGAAAAATTACATCAAATCATTTTCTAAGACACAACTAAACTTCTGTAGGGACATTCCTCTACATATTTGCCTTATAACAAGATGAAAACAAGATATCATATGTGTAGGGTAAGATAACTGTTTACAGAAGTTTGCCTTCAAGGCACTTTGTAACCTCTACTCCTACTGTTTCAGTTTCCACTTCTATGGAAAGATTGCCAGATGTTTCTCGCTAAGTGTTTCATCCTGCCCCACCTACCTCTCACCCTTGAGTTCAGTAGAACTTATTTGTACACTCTGTCCCTGATTATGCTGATCACCAATCCCTGTGAGAGTTCCTGGCTCTAGTCAAAGGTGAAAAATGAAGTTATACACAAGCCACTTAAAACCACAGCCCTGAGAGCTGATTCTTCACAGGATTTGTTGGAGGAAAATATAACGTATCTTATTACACATATCCGGTGACCACAGAAACTGACATCCCAATGTTGTCATTTGCTTCCCATCAAGGAGGCTGGAAGTCCCCACTATCTTCTTACAGCTTAGTAGAGGGTTTAGTAAAAAGAAAAAAAATAACGTCACATCAGGGGGTCTCAGGTGGTAATCACTCAGTGAACAGAAAGGGAATGGAAAGGTTTAACAGGGGAAAAGGAAGAAAACCTAAAAGCTATGTGATAAAGGAGAAGTGGAAGAGAACAGTGAAAATGTGTGTGCCCAGATTTATAGAGGTAAAGGAAACCTGACTGTCAAAAGAGAAAGGACATACTAAGATACAGTCACTGAATGAGACTCACTCTGATGTCAACTGACACAAAAATGTTAAACAGAACACTTGGGAATTCTCAAGGAATTCTATATTGAAGGAAAATGCACATTTCTGGTATGTCTGCAATATGGCAAGATCTTTACATAACTTGTCCACCTTATACCCCAACCACCTTATAAGAGAAGTGTTTGAATTGAATTATAAAATACTTAATTTGTTACATTTAGCTTCCAACTTATACTTTCATTTCCAAATAATTCACCTTCTGACATAGTAATAAAAATATTTTTTTTCAGTTCCTACAAGACAGAATTCACATACATAGAGAAGGATCTTTTTCCTTGGGCAACTCAGCCAAAGTAAGGCAGAAATGTGACTTGAGTTCTAGTGGAAAGACCTCACAGTAGAACACAAACAGGACTAGGATTTAAAAGCAGGTGTGCTGGGGTGCCTGGGTGGCTCAATGGGTTAAAGCCTCTGCCTTCGGCTCAGGTCATGATCCCAGGGTCTTGGGATCGAGCCCCGCATTGGGCTCTCTGCTCAGCAGGGAGCCTGCTTCCTCCTCTCTCTCTCTCTGCCTGCCTCTCTGTCTACTTGTGATCTCTGTCTGCCAAAAAAAAAAAAAAAAAAAGCAGGTGTGCTGCTTACAAACTGTGATATTGGGGATGCCTGGGTGGCTCAGTGGGTTAAGCATCTGCCTTCAGCACAGGTCGTGATCCCAGAGTCCTGGGATCAAGACCCACATCAGGCTGCCTGCTCAGTGGGGATCCTGCTTCTTCCTCTGCTTGCTGCTCCCCCTATTTGTGATCTCTATCTCTCTGACAAATAAATAAATAAAATCTAAAAAAACAACAACAACAAAAAAAAAACTGTGATATTGGACAAATTAAGTATTCTGGGTTCTCAGTTTCTTCATTGATAAAATGTTTCTGACAGTAAACATGTATATAGTGAGTATTATGTGCCTAGAATTATTTTAAGCACTTTTATATGTAAAGCATCTCTCTTATAAGATGGTTGGAGTATAAGGTTAATAAGTTCTGTTTTATGTATGTATGTGTGTGTGTATATATATATGTACATATATATATACACTGAGTTGCCCAGGAAATAAGATCCTTCTCTATGTATGGGAGTTCTCTCTTCCATGGACTGAAAAATAATAAAAGGGAATGAGATGGGATATAATTGCATCTGAGTCCACTATTTAATCAGCAAATAACAGAATTTTAGAGCTAAAGGACCTTAGAAAACATTTATTTTAATCCCCTCTCATTTCACAGATGATAAAACCCAATATGATTCTCCAAAGACCTCACAACTTCAAGATGCAGAATTATGACAGCAGAACACCAGGGTTGGTGTGTCTGCTTGGAAACCTCCCTCTAAAGCATGAGCTCAAAACTAGCAAAAAGATAGCCTTTATAAATCCAAGTTTCCAGATCAAATCACAGATGGCAAACAAAGCAGCATTGGATCTGGCCTTCACAGGAATCCAGGAAGGGACAGAAACAGTGCTTGAATTCTACATACAATCTCACTTTTGTACACTATACTGACTTGTTAAAAACAACACACCCTTGACTGCAAACCACTGTGCCAACAACATAATCGTAGAAAAACAAAGATCTGTGCATCTACTAGAGTTTAATTTTTCAGATGTTTGTATACATGGCACACAAATTATGGAAAATGCACAGTTATTACATATAAGTGTAAGTCATGAAAACACTTTCTCCTTCCCTCACTTTGCACATTCCTCAGAGACATAGTTCATCTCACGTACTGCTCAAGAGTGACCAGTTTGGATAGCTGGAGACCGAGTACCTGTGTGCCTAGCCTCTGGCCGCTGGGTCGTAGAAGAGGCTCGAGATGACACACTCATGACGGTGTCCCTATCAAAGTCCAGCATGTCCCTCGTGCTGCTGTACTTGGCCTGCATCTGGACTCCTGCAGGGGTGAGGCTGCGCTGCGGTTTGATTGCCCCGAAGCTGTGTAGCTACTGGGAGACAGTGCAGGAGCTACGGTGCTGAAAGTCATTCCTAATGTTCTTCTTTCCCAGCGAGTAGCGGGGGAAGCCTCTGACTCCAGTTCCTGCTTGGACAGGCCCAGCCCCTCTCCTGGGAATTTGTACTCTAAAGGCCAAGTTGGTCAGGCAGGGAGGAAATAGCATGTGTTTTCTATTTGGGCGGTCTCTGTCTGAACAATTATTGAAGGGTTGTCCTTCTCAGATCCCTTTTGTTCATTTATTTGTAATTCCTGTGTAAGTATAGTGTAAAAAAGGCAGACTATACGATCACACAGAGATTCCTTCAGGCTCTGCGGAGTAATAATCAAGCAAAGGAATACATATTATCCAGTCTCTTACGTACCAGACACTCATAGTGTCACTTAAATGAGGTTTAACTTCTGAAAAGAGAAGAGATCATAGGACCAGCTTCTTCCTTTCTCCAAGGGCATAGTTTAAAGCATCATATCCATGAAATGTCAGCACAGAGTCTTTTTGAGATGCTCTATGGATTCTACATTTTCATTTTTACAAAAAAGGAGATGGAAGCCCAGTTAGATAAAGTGGTTGTTTTATTTTTTATTTTATTTTATTTTATTTTTTTTTAAAGATTTTATTTGTTTATTTGACAGAGAGAGATCACAAGTAGACAGAGAGGCAGGCAGAGAGAGAGAGAGGGAAGCAGGCTCCCTGCTGAGCAGAGAGCCCGATGCGGGACTCGATCCCAGGACCCTGAGATCATGACCTGAGCCGAAGGCAGCGGCTTAACCCACTGAGCCACCCAGGCGCCCCAGTTGTTTTAAAGTCACATAATGTCTTAGTGACAGTATGAGCTTCAGAAGTGTTCTCCTGTTGAACTTCTCCAGGAACAAAGGAGCTGTGAGGTGCTGTTACCCTTCCCTGCCCCTCAGCATAAACAACAACCAACTGCAGAAACCAATGTGGTGCCTAATTTGCCAACACACACACCCCTAACCCCCAACACCACACTCCACACACACACTTCCACACACCTGTCCCTTCTAGTTATGTTTGCCTCATAACCGCGGGTGCCCTCACCCAGGAGACTGGCATAAACTGGGCCAACACCCAGTCTCCTACCCCCACACACTTTTCCGGACCCTGGGCCAGCTTTGGTAGTGAGCAGAAGACATGAACAGACATTTCTCCAAGGAAGACATTCAGATGGCCAACAGGCACATGAAAAGATGCACAATCGCTCTCATCATCATGGAAATGCACATCAAAACCATAGTGAGCTATCACCTCACACCTGTCAGAATGGCTAAAACCCAAAAATCAAGAAACAGCAAGTGTTGACAAGGATGTGGAGAAAAAGGAAACTTCTTATCCTGTTGGTGGGAATGCAATCAGTGCAGCCACTGTACACATTGATAGATGAACGGAGATACATATATGTCATATATATATATATGCATACATATATATATATATGAATATTATTTAGCCATTAAAAAAGAATGAGATCTTGCCAGTTGCAATGACTTGGGTCGAGCTAGAGAGTGTGATACTAAGTGAAATAAGCCAGACAGAAAAATACAAATACCATATGATTTCATTCATATTTGGAATTTAAGGGAAAAAACAATGATAAACCAGAATAAAAAGAAAACCAGAAAAAAAAAGAGATAAACCAGAAAGAGATTCTTAACTACAGAGAATAAACAAATGGTTAGCAGAGGGGAGGTGGGGTGACAGGTGAAGGGGATTAAGAGTACACTTATCTGATGAGCACTGAGTAATGTATGGAAGTGTAGAAGCACTGTATTGTACACCCAAAACTAATGAGACAATGTATGTTAACTACACTGAATCTTTTTTTTTTGAAGATAAGGAATCTGTTTATTTTTTTATAAACATATAATATATTTTTAACACTGAATCTTTTTTTAAAGTATTCTATTGTCAATTCAATGATCTTTCTTCTTATAGTATATGAACTCAATTTAACATTTTGTAGACCATGGTCATGAACAAATTACACATTTTTTAAATTTTTTAATGATTTTATTTATTTATTTGAGAGAGAGAGAGAGAGAGCATGAGAGGAGAGAGGTCAGCAGGAGAAGCAGACTCCTTACCGAGCAGAGAGCCTGGTGTGGGACTCGATCCCAGGACTCCAAGATCACGACCTGAGCCGAAGGCAGTTGCTGAACTAACTGAGCCACCCAGGTGCCCCAACAATTACACATTTAGCGGGAAGTCAGGACTTTCAGAATTATTGCTAACTACATGTGACTTTACATGTGACTCCAGGAAGGCAGGTAATAATTTTTACCTAAATTTCCTAAGCTGAGAAGGAAATGAAAAGACTGTTTTAGATAATGTCCAAAAATCCTTCTTGAATCAATAAAATATAATTGTATTATTTCATCAACACTTTTCTATGTTTGGGTTATTAGCTTAGCTAAATCAAGCATACCAAATAATAAAAAGAAATGGAGAAGATGCTTGGGAGGGAACAGGCAGGCCCTAGGAGGGAGGGATTGGGAAGCACATATTATTGATTTATTATATGTCTCAAACTATGTATTGTTTATCAGGTCATTCTAAATAAAACAAACCCAAAGAGACCTTTCTCTTGCATCAGGCCTTGTAAAAAGTAGAATAAAAAATTATCTGGTCACTCGCATTGGATTGATGTATTAGAAAATGCTACAGGAGGGGCGCCTGGGTGGTTCAGTGGGTTAAGCCTCTGCCTTTGGCTCAGGTCATGATTTCAGGGTCCTGGGATTGAGCCCCGCATCAGGCTCTCTGCTCAGCAGGGAGTCTGCTACCCCCACCCCCCGTCCCCTTCCTGCCTCTCTGCCTACTTATGATCTCTCTTTCTGTCAAATAAATAAATAAAATCTTTAAAAAAAAAAAAAAGAAAATGTTACAGGAGATAAGGCAGTAAAAAAACTTGAAGGAAGAGGTAAGTGAAACACATAAGAGAAAGGAGAGGGAAGGTCAAATATCAGAAATTGCAACAGCTGGGGCCTGAAAGAATACATTTAGAGGGTGCTGATAATGATGAGTCTGATAAAGCAATTAAAACTATTCTGCAAACTTCATTGACTCAAGTAGATCCTTGATGCTTTTCACCAAATAACTTACACTAACATTTTTTCCTACTTGTCCTTAAACACTTATTTTTTCAACAATGACAAAAATATCTTTTTTTTTTTTTTTAAAGATTTTATTCATTTATTTGACAGAGAGAAATCACAAGTAGGCAGAGAGGCTGGCAGAGAGAGAGGAGGAAGCAGGCTCCCTGCTGAGCAGAAAGCCCGATATGGGGCTTGAACCCAGGACCTGGGATCATGACCTGAGCCGAAGGCAGCGGCTTAACCCACTGAGCCACCCAGGCGCCCCATAAAAATATCTTTTGACAGAACACCTAATTTATTTCAGGTGCTATTCTCAGATTCTAAGATGCATCAGTATAAAACAAAACTTTCTGTCTTTTAGAACCTATGTTTTATGGAAGAAGCCAGATAACATGAAAGATAGTAAGTGAATAATAAAGCATATGAGAGTATAATAAGATGTATGAAAATATGTGGAAGGTATGGAAGATTAAGAATATACAAAAAGGAGGGGCACCTGGGTGTCCCGGTATTTGGGTGACGGACTCTTGATTTAGGCTTTGGTCATGATCGCACAGTTGTAAGATTGAGCCCTGCATCAGACTCTATACTCACTGGGAAGTCTGCTTGAGATTCTCTCTCCCTCTGCCCCCCCCTAAAATAAATAAATAAATCTTAGAAGTAAAGAAAAAGAATATACAAAAAGGAAGGTTGGTGATTTTATTTTATTTATTTATTTTTTAAGATTTTATTTATTTATTTGACAGACAGAGATCACAAGTAGGCAGAGAAGCAGGCAGAGAGAGAGAGGAGGAAGCAGGCTCCCCACAGAGCAGAGAGCCCGATATGGGGCTCGATCCCAGGACCCCGGGATCATGACCTGAGTTGAAGGCAGAGGCTTTAAACCACTGAGTCACCCAGGTGCCCCATGGGTTGGTAATTTTAAATACGGCAGTCAGACTCAGCCTCATTAAGAAAATGCTATATGTGAGACTTTAAAGAAGTGCAGGAACAGGTCCTGCAGTATCTAGGGTAAGAATCATTCAGGTGAAGAGAACAGAAAGCTCAAAGGCCCTGAGGTGGAAGCATGCGGGTCATTACGAAACAAGAGAGAAACCAGATGGAATGAATGAAGAGGACGAAAGTAGATTAGGTCAAAGGAGTAAAGTGGCCCACAGACAACTGAAAAGGTCTCTTCCTTTTCATTTCGATTTATCTATATTTGGTTTTACTCAGAGGTACATGGGAAGTCAAGGAGATTTTGAGTAGGGGGCTGAGATGATTTGTTTTAAATTTAAAAGAATCACTCCACTATGTTTGAAAAAGGAGCTTAAGAGGACAAAGGTGGACACTGGGAGATTACTTTGAAAATTACTGCAATACTTCAGGCCAGAGAAGATGGTCCTCCAGTAAGTGTTTCCTGTAGCATGATCGTTACTCAGCCTTTTACCCTTTTACCCTTTAGACAGAAGTTCAGCTAGTAACTATTTTCCCTTTTCTGTCTCTTGGAAAAATGGGTGTTTCCTGTTCATTCCCATGTACATGGCCATGTAAACTGTGATAAACATGTATTAACAAGTCAGGTATAATATGCTTGGACAATCTAGAGCATCTTACTTTATACCATCATTTTGTAATAGTCACACTTTTATCTTTAAATCATAAATATTTAAAAAACAAATATTGTTGTCTGTTCTAAGTCTGTTCTAAGTCTGGAAATTCCTCATCCAGAATTATTTTTGATCATTATGACTTCTCAAATCATTCACGCCATCCTAAGGACCCAGGAGGAACTGATCAAACCAAAAACAAAATTAAAAGACATGATATCTCTTCAAAATCTCACCTTGTACCTTAATTTAACTCTCAAATTATCTTTGCCTTTTCCACATGTCTTTTCATATGGTGACAATACAAGTGTGTATATTAAAAAGCATTAGGAATCTTCATAAAAAATGTTTATATCTTCTTCTTTTCAATTTTTAAATATTTAAGATCCCAAATTTATTCTTCAACATAAAACTACTACTATACTACTTCTTCCCAAGTGCCAAGTTCACCAATGTTTTCTTATGGGGAGAGGGCACGTTGTCATAATGTTTACTACACACAACATTTGGATGTCAAAGTTTCTTTGATTGTCATTTCTTTATTACAGTGAAATTCACATAACAACTTGATGTAATTTTTGTTCACATGTAAATAACCATAGGAAGGATGTAACTCCCTCTCCAATAATATGGAAGTCACCTTTGGAAATAAAAACAGGACCAGGGGGAAAATTTAAGAGAAAATAAGAAAAAGACAAATTATCATATAAGGATAATGTTCAAATAATACCCTTTAATGGTAATTACTGAAAAATTGATAAAAACTGCAAAACAGTAATCATCAAAAATAGTAAGACAGGTTTTGCCTTCCAGAATGTTAATACCTCAGCCATAGGATTGTTTTGTTGGTTTTTTTTAGATTTTATTTATTTATTTGGAGAGAGAGAGCACATGAGCAGTGAGGGGGCAGAGAGAGAGGAAGAGAGAGAATCTCAAGGAGACTCCGAGCAGAATGTGGAGCTTGACATGGGGCTCAATCTCAGATCCTGAGATCACCACCCCAGCCGAAATCAAGAGTTGGATGCTCAACCAACTGAGCCACCCAGGCCCCCTGGATTATTGTTGTTGTTCTATATTCATTACCAGATCTTTTTTGATTGATAGTATTTACAAAGGAGAACACTTTTTTATAAGAGCAGTTACCACACTATTTCACAATATACAAGATCTTATTAGTCAGATATGTGGCAAACATATCCCCTGAGCTACTTGAAGATAAAAAAGAGAGGGAGTTGCTGTTTTCTTCATGATTTTTTTTTATCATAACCATATTGATGAACAAAATAATAAAATAGCTCTGATTGTAGTAAAGATTTTTTTCTCATTTCCTCATTTTGCTGTTCAGAAATACATTCTTCCTTCCACCTGTGTCAGATACACTTATCGGACATGGAGAAACATGTCATGGAAACACAACATATGTACTCCAGGGGCACTTTTTTTTTTAAGATTTTATTTATTTATTTATTTGACAGAGAGATCACAAGTAGGCAGAGAGGCAGGTAGAGAGAGAGGAGGAAGCAGGCTCCCAGCTGAGCAGAGAGCCCGATGCGGGGCTCGATCCCAGGACCCTGAGATCATGACCTGAGCTGAAGGCAGAGGCTTTAAACCATTAAGCCACCCAGGCATCCAGGGGCACTTTTTTTTTTTTAATTTTATTTATTTATTTGACAGAAAGAGATCACAAGCAGGCAGAGAGGCAGGCAGAGAGAGAAGAGAAAGCAGGCTCCCCGCTGAGCAGAGAGCCCGATGCAGGGCTCGATCCCAGGACTCTGAGATCATGACCCAAGCCGAAGGCAGCGGCTCAACCCACTGAGCCACCCAGGCACCCCCCAGGGGCACTTTTTAAGGACAAAAAGCAACCCTAGTATACCCAGAAATAATTATCTTCTTGAAACACCAAGGATTTATGGCTAATTCCATGTTAATATTAAGTCAGAAGTTGTAAGTTCAGCTGACCTGACTCCATTTCTAGGGCTCTATTAATTAGAACCTAATACTGATCTTCCAATTCATTTGGTAAGTGCAGAATTATAGCTTCTCCATTCTCATCTAAGATTAAAGTTGGCTGAGCTCTCTTGATATTTTCAGCCATTATTTTGACCTCAAATATCTCTTTTCTGTGTTGTTTTCTTCCCTTCTTATTATTTTACATACTTCCTTCTGGTCTTCCACAGTGACACCCCAATCATTTTATTGACAACTTCTTCTCACAAATACTGTATGAGGGCACACTACAAAGTTGGTCATAAATTATTGACAGGTGAATCCACACACAGTTGTGAGATGAGCTTTCTTGGGTTTCTGTGCTTCTGATTTGAAACCTGTTAAAGTATAATAAAGCAATTAAAACAAATATAAGAAATACTGTCTACTATCTACACAATGCTGAAATAAATTAGCAAGGATATGGGCAAGGATTTTGGTGAAAAAAGTTCCTAAGTGGTTATGTTATCGGAAAAGGAAACTTGAACTTAGGTTGCATTAGTTCTCAAATGGGAACAGAAGAGCCTTTATTATTAAGGCATAAAAATGACTCAAACATTTGTTAAGAAAAATACTATTAGTTACATAAAATTAAATAAAGCTTCTGACAAATAAAAAAGTCATTTAGGGGGCGCCTGGGTGGCTCAGTGGGTTAAGCCGCTGCCTTCGGCTCGGGTCATGATCCCAGGTCCTGGGTTCGAGCCCCACATCGGGCTTTCTGCTCAGCAGGGAGCCTGCTTCCTCCTCTCTGCCCGCCTCTCTGCTTACTTGTGATTTCTCTCTGTCAAATAAATAAAATCTTTAAAAAAAAAAAATCATTTACTATTCTATAGACAGTTCTTTATCTTTCAACCTCTTAACTAGAAGTATATTTATCAAATAAAACAACAAGTTCATGAAATTATCTTCATGTATATTTAGTGAGTAGACCAAGCAGAAGAGTTATTATTGAGAAGAATTTAGAACTAAATGAAGAATCATAGGGGTGCCTGGGTGGCTCAGTCTTTTAAGTATCTGTTTTCAGCTCAGGTCATGATCCCAGGGTCCTGGGATTAAGTCCCACTTTGGGCTCCCTATTCAGTGGGGAAGTCTGTTTCTCCCTCTACCCCTCCCCTCTGCTTGTGATCTCCCTCTCTCATGCTCTCTTTCTCTCAAATAAATAAATAAAATCTTGGGAAAAAAATAAATGAAGAATCATACATATCAAGGCCATTTAAAGACAGGGAAAACAGTATTATATATATATTTTTTTTTCAGCATTATATATTTTAATGCATTCTGAAGATGGAATTACATTACAATACAGTGATAGACAATAATGATAATTATCCTGGGGAAGTGGGAGTATGACTCTGTTCTATTTTCTCTTCAGTCTCCTGAAGGAGTGGTGATAATTAGTCAAGCTTAAAAGGTAACCCTGAGCTTCACTGTAAAGGCTATGGACTAGTACTCTTCATCTTGTGTATCTAGCTCTAAAGAGGCCTGGGACTGGAGGGTTGAGAGAATTCTTTTGTAGAAATGGCTAGGCTAAAAGTATGAGACAACTTTGATTCAGGCCTCAGGGAGAATTTTGACTGGTGTTCTCTAAAATTTTCCTTGACGTTGAAGGGTTTTTTTGAGTATGGACAGAGCTACACTAAGTTACTGCCACCCAGGAAACCAAGGCATTGTAACATATCAAAGTGTCAATTTGGGCCCACTTTTGTGATTTTAGAAAGTGTCCACTAGTCATATGTTTAAGTAGCAAAAGAAAACTCAAAGACAAACAAATGCTATAAAAAATGTAGGACATATACTTTGTTAAGATTGTTAGTAAAATCACTGTGCTTAGGCTGGTGGAAGTGAAATAGTTAAAAATCAAAATGTAATCATACTCAGCAGTTTGTATTATTCACACTCAAATAATGCCTACCAGAAGCAATAAAAAGCCACTCTGTAAATTTCAAATCTACAACATTTAAGATATAACGTTAAGCACACTATCAAAAATAATCAGGTATAAAAACAAATAATCCGATTAAAAAATGGGAAGAAGACATGAACAGACATTTCTCCAAGGAAGACATTCAGATGGCCAACAGGCACATGAAAAGATGCTCAATAACTCTCATCATCAGGAAAATCCAAATCAAAACCACAGTGAGCTATAACCTCATACTTGTCAGAATGGCTAAAATATAAAATTCAGGAAACAAGTGTTGAAGATATGAAGAAAAAGGAACCTTCTTACACTGTTGACAGGAATGCAACTGGTGCAGCCACTGAGGAAAATGGTATGGAGTTCCTCAAAAAATTAAAAATAGAACTACCCTAAGATCCAGGAATCACACTACTAGTTATTTACTTAAGAATATGAAAGCACTAATTCAAAGGGACACCTGCACTCCTATGTTTACTGGAGTTTTACTTACAGGAGCCAAATTATGGAAGCAGCCTAAGTGGCCAACAATAGATGAATAGATAAAGAAGAGGAGATATATTTATATGGATCAAGAAGAGGATATATAGTGGAATATTATTTAGTCATAAAAAGAATGAAATCTTGACATTTGCAATGGCATGGATGGAGCTAAAGAGACAAACCAAAAAACAGACTCTTAACTATAGAGCACAAATGGTTACCAGAGAGAATGTGAGTTGCAAAAAGGTAATATAGGTGATTGGGATTAAAGAGTTTACTTTATCATTAGGAGCAGTGAATAATGCATAGAATTAATGAATCACAATATTGCACACCTGAAACTAATAAACACTACACGTTAATTTTACTGGAAGTAAAATTTAAAAAATAGTAACAAAATAATCAGACATATAAGAAAAATCAACATGAATGAGAAATAGGAGTAAAACAATACAAACAGACATACATGAGTATAAGACATTGGAATTACCAAACACAAATGCTTAAACAGCTATATTCAGCATATTCTAGGAGTTAAAAGATAAATTCGAGAATGTTGGAAGAAAGCTAGAAATTATAAATAGTGACAAAGTAGATCTGACAAAGAGCCAAGTTTCAGTTATAGAACTGAAAAAATCCACAAAACAAAATTAAAAACTTAATGAAGGCTTTTAACACCAAATTAGCCACAGATGAGAAAAAAATTATGAAATGGAAGATATATGAGAAGTAAATATATAAAGAAAAAAGGATGAAGGATTAAGCAAACGAGACATACAAAATGTTGTGAATGGGTCTATAATGTATATAACTGGAATCCCAGAAGGGAAGAAAGATAGGATAGAAGCAACATCTGAAGCAATTTGGCTGAGAATTTTCCAAAGCTGAAAAAAGGCACCAGATTTAAAACATATATTACCTTCAAACATCTGACCTTTCAAAAATGGTAATAAAAAATAGGAAGACATTAGAACAACATCTTTGAGTGATGGGAGAAACAAACTACATATTTCCAATTTTATCATCAAAGAAAAGTTGAAATAAAAATAGTATTAGATACAGAACTAAACTCTAAAGGAAATAGTAGAGAGTATTCTTCAGGTTTAAGGAAAATGGTTGAAATGGAAGGTAGGAGAGACAGAAATAAATAAGAACTAATGCAAATCATAAATATGTGGGAAAATCTAGATGAATTGTATATAAATCTATGTATCTACTGTTTTCTAGGACTATATTTTTACTAAATCTGAGGTGCCATCAATTGTGGAGAGATCATTTATTTAACTAATGCTGTGAAATAAATTCATCCAGGATGGAATTTAGTAGAAAACCCTGCAGAACAAAGGACAATTCTTGTGTAGGAGTAAATGAAAACTAAAACTACAACCAAAAAAGATGAACCATGAGACGTGCCTGTCTCAATCTTGCCCCCAAGTGGAGGATGGGAGAAAAAAATTAGATCCCCTGAGAAGCTGAACCACAAGCTGGTACTTACAGGTCTTCTATTTGAATCCATAATACCAGTGTATTTAAAAAAACAAAACAAACAAACAAACAAAAACAGGCAGAGTGTTTTAGTAATCTCAGGTTTATGGTGTCTTTCATTGACTGACAGAAGCAAACACTAATCCTTCTTGATAGGGCTTGACTTCAGTTCAGACCTACAGTGATGATAAAACACCAGCAGCTGTAAGACAGGTGCCAAATGTGGGGAAAGATGTGAAAGCATTAAAGTACACAAAAATAATAGCATGTAAATTGGGGAGGGAGGACAGAGAGTAAAGAAATATTCTAATATATTTTTAAATTGCCCAGGAAGAACATTATAAAACAATTAATATTAGACTTTGATGAGTGAAGAATATGTGTTATAATCTTTAGAGAAACTTCAAAAAATTAGTAAGAGTAAATTCTAAATTGATGTAAGAAAAAATGGAGTCATAAAATTATTAAACGTTTCAAAAAGAAGAAAGACAAGAAAAAGTACTTTGAATGGCCTGTGTACTGTACAGTATAAAAATTCTAAATCTATATGTGCCTAATAGTACACCATCAGCCAAACAAAATCGTCACAGAATTGTAAGTAGAGTCACAGTGGGAGATTTTAATCTACTTTTCTCAACAGGGGAAGAAGAAGCAGATAAAAGTCAAAGGATTGCAATCACATGTACCATGTTCTCCGACCACAATGGAATTAACTAACACCTGAAGCAAAGGGATAATTATAAACACACAGATATTTATAAATTAAGAAGTGCATTTGGAAGTAACCCATAGGTCAGAGAACAACTCACAATGGAAATTAAAAAGTATGATAATAATAAAAATACATTGAAATATAGCCTTAAATAAACATACTTTAGAAAAAGAAAGGGGAATTTCAGGAGTCAAACATCCATAAAAGAAATTAGAAAGAGAATAGCAAATAAAACACAAAGAAATTGAATGGGAAAAAGTAATAAATATGAGAACAGAAATAAACATATATTTTTTAAAGGACACAGAGGAAAGAGAGAAAGAATCAACAAAACCTAAAATTCTTTCTTTGAAGAGAGAAATTGAGTTGGAAAATAAACCTACTGAGAATAATGGGAAAACAAACAAACAAAAAAAAACAGACATTTGCACATATATATATACATGCTAATAACAGAAATTTAGAAGGAGAATATAATTTCATATTTTTCAGGTATGAAAAAGAAAATAAATGACAATTACAATGAGGAGGACCTCAACATTTTGTGATGGTTAATTTTCTGTGTTAACTTGACTAGCCACACCCAGATTCCACATTATTTCTAATTATATCTTGAGAGTGTTTCTGGGTGAAATTAGCCTTTGAATCAGTGGACACAGGAAAGTAGACTGCCCACCCCATGTGGGTGGGTATCATCCAATCCACTGAGGGCTTAAATAGAACAAAAAGTGCTCAGGAGGAAGACTTTGCCTTTTCCTGCCTCACTGTGTGAGCTGAGGCATGTCACTGTAGTTCATCTTTTTCCTTTCTACCTGAGCCCTGAGTTTTACACCATTAGCTTCCCTGGTTCCCAGCCCTTCATACTTGAAGGGAATTTATAGCCCCAGGCTATCCTGGGTACCAGCTTGCAGATGGCAGGTTATGGGCCTTCTTAGCTTCCATAATCTTGTGAGCCAATTCCTCTTAAGAAATCTCCATGTATCAGTTATTCCTCATTGTGTGGATCAGTCAGGGGTCTTCAGAACCAATAGGTCTGTATAGATCTTCTTCTCTAAGGAACCCTAGCTGATCCACACACAATAAGGGAGAATTTATAATGTAAATGAGAAATATGTTTAAAATAAATTTATAGAGTCTGAAACGTGGTTGCTTTCAAAATTAATAGTAATGTGTGTCACAAATTTACTAGGTGTTGGATGCTATGCTAAGTGATTTGACTTTTATCTCCTTTACCTTAAAATCCTAATAGAAAGGTTTTACTTTTATTCTTATTTACAGATGAGGAAAGAGGGGCTCAGGTAGGTCAAGCACCTTATCCAATTTCACACAGAGAGGGGGCCAATCATTGTTTCAAGCTGAGAATTGACTCCAAAGCCCGTGCCCTTCACCTCAATTTTACACTAACAGTGATGACTCCTAACTGAACTACTTCAGACAGGTGCCAGGTGTCCCCCTTGTAAGAAAGCTGAGGAACATTTGTGCTGCACTAGACGACCACTCAACTCATTTTGACTGGAAGGTTCTCCTCTGCCTTGTTTTCTTTCTTTCTTTTTTTTATTTTCCTGATTCACTCTTTTTCTCTCTATCACCATTTCTCTTTCTCTCATTCTCATAAGTGGCCCACAAATCAGGTCCTTAACTGCTTTGCATGCTCTTATCCTTCTGAGAAAGGGTATGAAGTATTGTCCTTCCAGATACTTACAAGTTAGAAGAGAACACTGAGCCATCCTCCCAGAGCCATGGTCCTTCAGTCTGATGGCGAGAAAGTCCTATCCAGAATGAGTTATCAGGTTGAGAAGACAAGTGCCTTACTATAAATTCCTGTAGGAAAACATAAATACAAACACATGTCAAAGAGTCATGGAGAGAGCGAGACAGACAGAGATGATAGAGATAAAAAGATGGAGAGAGACTCTCATAGACATTGAGAGAGACAACAGATTGAATCACCTTGGTGAAGAATGCAGGCATACACTGGCATCAACCGAAAGAGAAGTACCAATTATTGATTGTCATTGAGTGTCTAAAAAGTACATTTCGTTTCTTCAAAGTCATTATTGTTTAGTTTTCCAATAAAAAAGAGACCTATAATGTCAAAATTATAATGCCTCCATGCAACGTGCTTGACAAGACCCATGAATGACAGACCTCCGAGGCAATTTTCATGGAAAACAGGCCACTATCTTCTCCAATTGAATATATGAATTTGTAACACTTTTGTCAAGAAATGCTTTGCAGAGTTAGATAAAAGTATAAAAATAACTCCATTCCACTTCATGTTCTATGAATAAGTAATTTGAGGTTTAATGCTGACATTTGACAAACAACAGGAACATTGAAAAGCCAGACAGACTTCCAGTATCATTCCTTTTCTTTGCTACACTCTACTTCCGTTCATTTTCATGCGAACTACAACTGTTGGGTAACACAGGACAGAAACACAGAAGTTGAAAGGAAATGAAAGTAAATGTAGGAGTTACAGAGTGTTTAGATTTGTAGTGTAGAGTGTTTTCTGACTATTAATGCCTTCTCCTAGCCCAAATGAATTCTACCCTTCATTCAAGATGCATTATAACTCTCACTTTTTCTGTAAAACTTTATGTATCTGGACATCTCTCTCTGAATTCCTATGTCATTGATTGCCAAAAGCAGATATTTAACTGTTAGCAACTGTTGAGTTGTTTCTTTCTTCTTAGAAACTATGTAAGCATTGAATTAGCAAGGTTATTTTTTAAACCTCTTTGCCCTTCCCAGTATTTTGCAAGGAGTAAATGATTTATAAATGTATATTATTGTTGCTGCTTTTTTCCTTGATAATAATGATGACAAGGGGGAGAATTTTCTATTTTACTCAACCAAATTTGAGAATTGAAATCCAAACCCACAAGAATGAGTAGTGGCCCGATTGTCATAGTCATGCAAATTTGTAGTGTGTTTGGATAGATTTGTTTTCAAGTAAAACACATTGGGGCCCCTTGGTGGTACAGTTGGTTAAGCATCCGACTCTTGGTTTTGGCTCAGGTCCATATCTCAGGGTCATGAGATCAAGACCTGCATCAGGCTCTGTGCTCAGTACAGAGTCTTCTTGAGACACTCTCTTTCCCTCTGCCCCACTCTCTGCCTCATGCACACACACTCTCTCTCTAAAATAAAACAAATAAAACTTAAAAAAAAAAAAATAAAGTGAAAGTATTTATTTTTTGAATTAATTAAAAAACCATATATTTTACCCACTTAACACATGCTGTTTTAATTATGGCGGATATTAAGTGTGACTTTCTCTTAGGGAAAATTTTTTTAATATTTTATTTATTTGAGAGAGACAGAGAGAGAGTGCTAGAGATAGAGAGCATCAGTAGCGGGGAGGGGCACAGAGGGGGGATAACTCCTCACTGAGCAGGGAGCCAGATGTGAGGCTCCATCCCAGGACCTTGGGATCATGACCTGAGTGGAAGGCAGACACTTAAGTGACTATGCCACCCAGGTGCCCTCTCTTAGGAAAATTATCTTTACCTGTAATTATGTATTTTTCTGCTCAATATTGACCACAAATAATTATAACTGAAGTCCACACTTACCAGTTCTTCTGCACTGTCTATCTTCAGGAGGTTAGAGTACAGTTGAGAACACTGACTTTTACTTCTACTCCAGGAAGTTAATGATGTGCTAAATAGATAACAGTTGTTCTTGTGTATGATCCAATTAGGAGGACAAGAGCTGGAAAAATCTCCTGGAAATAAAATGTAAATACAATGAGGTTCATAACAGTTCATAATAATAGGGATGTGATTTTTATAGAAGACACCACATTGAAATCCCCTCATTCATTTAAAATTTAAAAATTAATTAACCATAAACAGTTTTAGAGAGTCAACCCTCCTTTCCTTCTTGGCCTCTCCTCCATTCTTTCACCTTCAGTCCAGAACTCCCTTTCTTCATGATAATTTTTAAAATAAATCAATTCAAAATCAATCTTCAAGATATACAGTCATTTCATGTTAACTTATTTTAGAGTTGTGAGATCCATTTAAGAATGCAATTTTCCAAATGAAAAACATATAAGAGCAATTGTTCACATTATAGAGCATATCTACTTTCTATTTTTAGCTACTCGATATAAATAGTGAGAAAGTATGGGTCCAGAGATGGAAAATTGAAATCAAAATATTGGCATACTCAATTTTGATACAATGAGAAAAAAAAGGTTGTGTATATGAAGTTGCAATAAAATTAATGAAATTGTATGATTAAAGAAAAACAAATATAACTAGAGTTTTCAGGACTATATCTATTAGGTCTATGTCTTTTGTGTATGTTTAATTCACATACAATTCTTATTTCTTAGCATATTTTCCCTTCTTTCCTTTTCTCTCCCTTTCTTCCTTTCTGACCTCCAATTTCCTATTCTATCTCTGTTACTTTAAAATGTCAATTCTCAAGGGGGGAGAATATATTTCTTTCCTTTGCATTAAGTTATAGAGCCTCCTACGGGTCTAAATATGTAGAAAGTGATATATTTGTTGCTGATTTGAAAAAAAAAATCCAACTTATAAATGGTTGGCCAAATGCATGGGATATTTATATGACTTTATTGCATATATGATAGGGACATACTATATACTGAGGTAATACTGATGTGTGCTTTCGTGAATACTCAATCCTTGCCTATAAAAGTATTGTCTTTACCCACCCTACTCCAGGTCTTAGCCCCAGTTATTAACCTTCCTGGATTAAGAATTCCATTCATCTTTTAACCCTGTCCTTGCCTGTGGTTCTGAGAGACTTGGTAGGAGTCATGTGGTCTTCTAAAGATGATTGTGTGGGTAGACTGTGGTTCTCTTTATTTCTTGATGGAAAGGTGTCGTTCTTCAATGGGTTGCTCCCTGAATTGGATTTCCAAATAGCTTCATATACCAACAATTATAGTGACAGAAAAAAAAAGTCATTCTACTATATTTGAAATTATAATTCCAAGATTCATATTTTTGTTGGAATACAAAGGGGTATATTTTTATTAACAATAAATAGATAACACATTGCTGATTGAGAGGTAAAAATAGATGGTAGATAGAGAGATAGATAGGTGATATGTTATGGAATAGATGATAGATAAGTAGATGGAAAAAAAAAAATTACTTCCATGAAGGTGTAGTAAAAATTGGGAGAAAAACAAAGCAGATAAAGAAGAATATGAAAGAGAAAGCAAGAGGCACATGAAATACCATCAACTGGACCCATGATAGATTTGAAATAGTAATAAATCTTCTACTTTTCTTCTGTTATTTAAAAATGAGAGCTCCTTGAGGAGACTCCAAAGGCACAATAATATCTTATTGACAATAGAACATGTGAGATACAAAATCTAAAGGAATTCATTCACCCATCACAAAATATCTATTTAGTAAGTTCCTCAGGTAATCCCTGGTATTATTCAGAAGAGTTTAGATTAAAGATTAGGTATAAAATAATTTCCTTAGATCATAAGATTTGTAAAAATAGTTTATAGTCTTATTAGGGAATTTATTTCATTAAGAAGATAAGCACCTTATTGTACTTCCTTCTTCACTTCCCCTGGTTTACTACCATTAACGTATCTTGGGAATTTCACACCTTTAAAACAAGCTATTCAAGGAAGACAATAGAGCGATATAGTTAAGAGTATGCATTTTTTTTAGGGGTGCCTGAGTGCTTCAGTTGGTTAAGCCTCCGACTCTTAATTTCAGCTCAGATCATGATCTCAGGGTCATCAGATGGAACCCTGTGTCAGGCTCTGTAATGAGTATGGAGCCTGCTCCAGAATCTTTTTCCCTCCTTCCCTCCCCCACTCACACTGGGATCTCTCTACCAGGAGAAGGAGGGGGAAGAGGAGGAGGAGGAGGAGGAGAGGGAGGAGAGGGAGGAGGAGGGGGGGAGGAGGGGGAGGAAGAGAAAGGGGGGAAAGAAGAAATAATATGCATTTTTTCAGTCTAATCATGGTCTTACCACTAACTAGTTTATGGCCCTAAAAAATAAAATGCACCTCCCCCCACCTCTCACTTCTCTTATAAGTAAAATGAGAATGTGTAGCACTGATTCAATTGGGGTAATATACAGATTCTGCATGTCAAGCTCTTAAGAGTGTCTGGCACATAATAAATGCTTATCGAATGTCTGTTATAGTTGTTGTTGTTGTTGTTGTTGATCTCCCTCACCAATACTCACCCATGGTACCCAGGATCACAGCTATGACCAGTTTTAGCAACCATAGGATTCCCAAAGTCAGAGCAATGGAACGCCAATGAGGAGACGTAGCACAAGTTACTAAGAAGAGAGAGGGAAGAGAAATTAAAATGAAGAAATATGATAAATCACAGAGAACTTCAGTTCTACAATGCATCAAAATCTGGAAAAATCTAAAGTGAATTACTAATCACTGACATACAGATAATCTAGTCATCTAGGATTATCTGAATTTTCCCTCACATTTGGCATACCTCCTTAAGCTCTGGAACTGCAATTTCAGCACAGTGCCCTGATATCTGCACACTCCTAATTTCAGGTTCACACTGATGGTCCTGACATTACCAGAGTTTCTGAAATCCCACTCATTTTTATAGAAGACAGCTGGCTGTCTTCTATAAAAATAGAAGATAGCCCTGGTTACTGAGAACAACCTTCTCTTTTCACTTATTCGTTGCACAGCCTTGGGCAAATTACTCCCTCTGTTTATGCATTTCTCTTTGTGAAAAACTGAGGTAATAATACTCCAGAGTTTCGTTGTGGGAACCAAATGAGCTAATACATAAAAGCACCTAGTCTAGAGGCTACTAGCACATTATACATAACTCACTGTCAACAAATACATAGAAACATACATCTGCCACCCTACCTCTTGCATCATCCAGTTTTTCTAGTCCTCCTCAACTGGTTGAGCAAGAAA
The DNA here is from genome assembly GCF_002288905.1 of Enhydra lutris kenyoni. NCBI lineage: Eukaryota > Metazoa > Chordata > Mammalia > Carnivora > Mustelidae > Enhydra > Enhydra lutris. Next base: position 36,859,973 of record NW_019154091.1, read on the forward strand.
AGAATTGCATACGTGGTAAAGGGAAAATAATTGTGCAATGTGGGTTACCACAAAGCAGAAGAGAGCAAATTCTCATGTCAAGACTTAGGAATAATCTTTCTCCTGATAACAGGGAACTCATTTTATGTTAATACCATTGCACCAAGGATATAGTTCTCCCTTTGAGAATAAGCATTACAAGCATTTCAGAGAATTGTCAAATAGGAGAGCCATAGAGGAAACCACATGATTCGTTCTGTTAAGGGAAAGAGCTTGTAATGCCTTTCTCCATATTTTATTCCTTTTCTATTATGTTTAAGACTCATGTTCTGCAAATGGAATCTTTTCATCCAGCATATATATTTTCCTTCACTAGTATACAAAAGACTCCAATTTGATTAAGAAAAACATCCAAATCAGTGTCTTACCTCAAAAAACACATTTTGTGATTCCAAACCCTATGACTTCTGAAGTCCCTTTGGCCTTTACCACAAAATCACAAATCTGTTTCTTTCCTCACCTATCTCCTCTCTTTTCATTCTTCTCTTTCTTATCTCCAATATCCTGGTATTGTTCACATATATTTCTTTAAGTTTCCATGACTTCCATTCTATGAGTTATTCCTTGCTACCAAACAAGCAACAAGTCACTCCTATTGAAATTCTTACATCTTTGCATTTCATCACACTTATTTACTGTTCCTTACTGCTGAAGAAGGGACAGAGAAATTCTATTTTCTTTTTTTTTCTTAGATTTTATTTATTCATGAGAGAGAGAGAGAGAAGCAGAGTGAGAAGAAGGCTCCCTGCGGGACTCAATCCCAGGACTCTGGGATCATGACCTGAGCCAAAGGCAGAAACTTAACTGACTGAGCCACCCAGACACCCAAGAAATTGTATTTTCTGCTATGATAATAATTAACTTAAATACTGATAGTCACCAAATGCTTGCAATGAGGAAAGATATTTCAAAATATCTTCAGTGAATTCTGAAAATCTTTTCAAAGGTTTTCAGCCTACATATCATAAATCTCTCAAATTTTCTCCACATAAGTGTTTTCATTGATGAGAACAAGAACATTGAAGGTAGAAAGAAAAGATACCTTTCTCTAACACCACACGTCTCCCAGTGACGCCTTGAGAGTGGAAGTCTAATTGAGTATAACCATCTTCATCCAAATTTTCTACCTCAGCACAGGATTCCATTGTTCTACTGAGTTCCTGAATTGACACAGCACTTGAGAGTTCTCCTTTTCTTTTCTAAAGACAACTGTCTGTGGACAAAAGAGGATGTATGGGTCAAATCATGTGGGGTAGGCATTTACTGAGTTTTAACAAGTTGAGCTCAAGTAAGTAGTCCAACCAGATATAGCCAAAGGCAGGAAATGAAAACTATGCTGTGATAAATTCCCATTTGTAACTTTAGATCTTGTTTCTAAGACTGATGAGTCTTAAGAAAAGTATAAGGCAGCACAATAGACAAATCTTTGTTTCAGACCAAATATAAGAAAAATAAAATGTGAATTCATACACGCATTCATTTATTCATGTACTTGTTCATCCACTAAACATTTATCAAATGCCCATCTTTTCAAATGGCAGAGCTGAGGAGCTGAGGATATAGGGATAAAAGATATCTGTGAAGAAGCTCATTGTGTAATAGCGGAAACCTACAGACAAATATGTAAAGGATGCCATAAGGAAGCATTGTAACAACAGAGAGGAGAAACAAATTTCTTTAGAATTTGTCAGGGATTGATAATTCAAAGTAGTAATTATTTATTGAAAATTACTCTCAGCTAGGTACACCCATTGCTCATATTTTCTCACTCAATCTCAATTTTCCAGTAAGTCCATATGGTATATATTTATTTTATTTTTTAGAGAGTTTATTTATTTATAGTTTGAGAGAGAGAGAGATCACAGAGGGAGAGGGAGAAGCAGACTTGTCACTGAGCCTGATGCCAGAACCCCAAGTTCATGACCTGAGCCAAAGGCAGAAGCTTAACTCACTGAGTCACCCAGGTGCCCCTTTATTTAATTTTCAAATGAAGATAAGGAGATATAGAAATTTTAGTCCCTTACCCAGTTTTAAGAAGCTAATAAAAATATTGAAGCAAAAAATCAAACCAAAGTGCACTTTTGTTGCAAAATGCATGATCTTTTCATACACTTATAAGTACATAGTCTCCCTCCTTTAATTGTGGTTTTTGCTTTGCATGGTTTCAGTTACCCCCAGCCAACTGCGGTCATAAAGAAGATGATCCTCCTGATGTATCATCAGAAAGTCAGTAGCAGCCTAAACCTACCTCACAAGGCCTATCACATAGGTACTTATGTACAAGAAGAAGAAAAAAAAACAGTATATATATAAGATTCAGTACTATCCTTGGGGCAGACCTTCACAGGGGATCTTGGAACAAATCCCCTAGAGATAAGAAAAAATGAGTGTGACAACTTATGGAGAATTCTGGGACTAAAATATTATGCAAAATACCCCAATTAAAGACATATGGAAAACACTTATCTTTACTGGAAACCAGAAAGTTACTCAATCCACTTACAAAGACTATGAAGCAAGTAGAATGAAGGAGACATCTGAAACAAACCCAGACACTCATTAAAGCAGGGAGGACAGATTTCATTCAGTAATACAATTACAGTGGAGAAGAGTGACCAGCATGAAGGAACTGAACCTCTCCAAAACAAAGTATTAAAGACTTTCTTTTTAAAGGCATGCAAAAGGAGAGACACTGAGTGGTATTAAGGGGTCTTAATTCATGTGAAGATTTGTTAGTTGGTACCTATTTAGGAGAGAAATAAACTCCGGTCTTTAGGATGGTGGCAGCCATACATGTCAAAGCAAGATGGTGCCCCTGGTGAAATTAGATCTTTATGCTCCCACAGGGACAAGGAGAGTGAGAGTCCTCTCTCTTAACTCCCTGGATGTTTGCATTTCAGAGAGATGGCTCTCAGCTCCTTGAAGAAATAGCTTCATTTACTTTTCAAAGGTCAGAGAAAGGAATTATAGTTGCAAGATTTCTAAGGTAACTGCTCTAAGAGGGAATTAGAGCCCTGTCCATCACCAAGTTTTGACTGGAGCAAACAGTACATTTTCCTGGAAACACTGAGCTTTCTCAGGCAAGCATTTCAGGGGATGGGGGCGGGAGGGAGGGGTTTCAATATCATCTGAGGGACATTAAGGTGCCAGATGATGTCAAGTCTGTTATTGCAGAAGTTTGGATGAGATACAACCAAGAGCTCTGAGGTTCTTACTACAACATATCAAAAAGGAAGAGTTCAATGGAGAGTAAATAAGTGAGTTTCTCCCCCTCACTTATCCTGCCATGAAAGTTTTGCTAACTTTTTGTAGATACCTTGCAAAGTAGTCATGTGGTTCTTAATCTCAATGTCCATCAGCCTCCCTGTTCTATAACGCAGTCTTTGCAAAACAGGGGATTTTTCACAGATTGCTTATCTGGTTCAAGGAAAAAAGGTCAGCCTGCTAACAGAACAGAAATGAGGCAAGCACCTTCCAGGCAATAATAAGAAGCTGGCTTTCTACTATCAATCCAGGCCCCTCCATTGGGTGAATTTTGTATAATAACTTTAATTTTCTAGGAATCTCTTCCTCTAATCACAATCCTACAATAAGGAGAACGGGCAGTGTACATAAATAGATAAACAGAGTTGTAAAACTTAACAATAATTGCAAAAATGATTCAAAACCTAGGGTAGCAAAAGGTATTTTCAGGGAATATTTGATCATTGGCATTGTTAAATAATGCTGATGATAAAAAAAACAGACTGACTTTTTAAAAAATTTTTATTTATTTATTCTTTTTCTTTTCAGGGTCCCAGAATTCATTGTTTATGCACCACACCCATTGCTCCATGCAATACGTGCCCTCCTTAATACCCACCACCAGGCTCACCCAATCTCCCTCCCCTTCCCCTCCAAAACCCTCAGTTTGTTTCTCAGAGTCTACAGTCTCTCATGGTTTGTCTTCCCCTCTGATTTCCCCCAACTCACTTCTCCTTTCCAGCCTTACTGGTCTTCTTTTTTTATCACACAAATACACCGATTTGCTCCTGTCTGAGAGACTTGGCCCTTCCACTTTGGCTATGTGCTTTGCCTCCAGAACTTTGCATGTGGGATTCTTCTGCACAATCAGTTCTCAGTTCAAACATCATTTTCTCTGGGCAGCCTTCCCTGATTCCTCAGTCCAAAGCAGAATACAACCAGGGAGCCCTCCCATCAATCTGAGTCAAATTGTTCTTTACTTTTTTCTTCAAAGCACTTCATGCTATTTGAAAATCATTCATCTGTTTATAATTATTCTCCCCCTATTCACAGGTCTGTAAGCTCCATGAGTAAAGAATTTTGTTTGTCTTGTTCACAGAAATATCCCAAGAACCTACACTAGCTTCTGATTTATGGTGCATTAGCAATAAATACCCGTTAGGTCAATGTATAAATTAATTAAAAACCTTTGAAAGTAATAATATATGTGCAAAATATATACATTTCCCTTCATATATTGTAGCCTAAAATTATACAATTCTATTGTCTGATACAGTTTATAAACTCCAAAAAGACAGGAATTCTGTCTATATGGGTATTCTGGGTCCAATGTCTACTACAGTGCTCCAGAGTTGTGTCTAATTGGAGGTTGGGATAGAAAACAAGCAATTATAAGAACCAAACTACTGGCAATTCTAATTTATATTTCTGAATCACAGCCAAGTTGTCTTTAAATTTCCTTTGGAGAGCAGAGGAAAACAAAGGGCAGTGAGTGTCATTTTCAAGTGGGAAGTTTTTTTTCTGTGTTTATTCATTTGTGATGACTGTGGCATTGTCCCTCTCTCTTCCATGCATGGTAGCTCTTATTTCTCCATTGTGTTTACTTTTACATTGCTACACTGTAATGTGCATTAGCTACATGTAATTACATTGGTACATTGGGCATTCATGTTTTAGTCAAACATGTCTGCATTGACTGTATTTTCATTTTCTCCTGTACCCTTGAACTCATCATCTTTAATAGGGAGAAAGATACAGCAAAATGTGATACAGGAGAGGGCAAATGGGGAAATCTCTAGACTGCCCCAGTATTGATACAACCAGAGTATCTCTGATTTTGCTTGTGGTTGTTGTTTAACTAGTTCAAGTCCCATGACCAACAATGGGCCTTGAACTCAGGACCCTAAGATCAAGAGTTACATGTTCTACTGCCTGAGCCAGCCAGGTGCCCTTGATTTTTATTGTATTATATGTAGAAATTTCATACATAATTTCATTTAGAAGAAAAGCTATTGAACCCACAAAATACTTAGAAGCTCTTCACCTGGTATATCTTATTTATTTATTTATTTATTTATTTATTTATTTATTTTGGAGAGAGGAAACAACCCAAGGTAGGGGACTAGAATTGCATAGGAGGAAAAAAATCTTTCTCAGAAATTCCTATTGGCAGAACCTTCTTATTGGCCTGGCCACTCCTGATTCTGTCACTGATTGAATTTAGTATTTTGTTTAACTTTTTTTTTTTAAATCTGCTTTTTTCACCAATAAAATGGGTATGATGGGTCTTCAGGGCGGCCCTGCAGACGTGGGGCACCCGAAGCAAGTTCGCTGGGCATTTTCCGGCCAATTCTTGCGAACGTTCTGCCCAAACCGGGATCAGTTTGGGCAGAACTCTCGTGAGAATTGGGCAGCATTGGGCAGCCCTGCGGACCGCCCTGTCCCCCGTGGCCGAAGGCCCTTTTTCGCTCGGGGCATGTCCCAGCCACCCGGAAAATGCGCCCAGACAACGCAGCCCACCCGGGGTTCCAGGCGTAGGGGAGCTTTCCCGGAGCAGAGTTGAGGGAGGGGTTGTGGCCGGGCGTCTGCCTCCGACTTTTCCGGCAGATGGGGCGCCGATAGTTGGGGCTTGCCTCAGTGGGTCATGAAGGTTTCTCTCGTTCCAAGGTTTTTTCTCAGCTCTGAAAGGCACGGTTTCCGCTTGCATGGCCTATGGACCCGTGGGGTTGGCCTAGAAGTCCCAATCTGGAAGGACAATGTCTGTGTGGCTTTAGACCTGTGGAGGGTTTTCCCAGCTGCATTAGTAGTCTGTGGAAGGCTCGGCAGTGCCGATTCATGCCACTGGAGGGCTGGTGAGCTGTGGTGCCCGAGAGCATGGTAGGGTGCAATGCTGCTTGCCACCACTGGGGCAACGGTGAGCTGCTGTGGCAAACACACCAGATGAGGAGCCTGTGCAGCCTGCTGGCTCTGAGAGCAGTCTTGATGTGCTGGGTGAGAGACTCGGAAACAGGCACTGCAGCTTGTTTTTCCATGACAAGAGTGTTGAGCTGAAGACTCTGTTTCCCCAGGCTCAAGAGTGGTGGTAAGAATTGCTGGAGCCAGGCCCCCACTCAGTCAGCACTGTGCCCCGTTTCCCCAGATTGGATGGGAATGTGCTGTCATGATGGTTCAGGAGGTTCCTCCCGGTGGGGGTCTGGAGCCGGGGGAACCAAATTCAACCCATGGCGCCTTTGGAACCGAGGAGTTGAGTGTCTGTTTGGAAGAGTCTATTTGCTTCTCCAAAATGGACAAGGGCATTGGCTGGCTTGAGAAGGAAGTGAATGACCACTTAAGAAACAAGCATGTGTCTCTCCTCTTCCCAGGAATCGGAGCAGTTGTGTAGGCTTTAGGTGGAAGGCGCCTACTTATCTGCACCTGACAACCCTTCTTCGCTCTGGCTCCACAAGACCTGAAATTTGCTAATCAGGGTCTGAATCCATCATGCAGCTTGTCCCAAGACATCAGCATTCAGAGAAAACAGTAGGCCCGTGGGGCACAGTGGCACATCCCCGCCAGCATGGGAGGTAAAACTTCTCTTTCACCCCAAACATCCTGGGTTTTCTCTCATCTCCAGTGGAGCCAAAAAGTCACACGAATGCAGTTGTCAGCAATGGAGAGTGGGTGCTAGGGTTCCTGAGTTTCCTTGCAGGGAGCACCTGGCAGGGGATCTCATTTTCTCTGCTTCTTTCTGGCTCAGAGAGGTATTTGAAACATCTCTTTCCTAGGCAATCCCTTGGATTCTAAAAGGAAGATGAGATGGACTTGGTGTGTGTTTGGGACCTAGAATGCGTTCTTTCATTGAACAGTGTTGATTCCATGGGTCCTAGGCTGTGGTGGAATGGCCGGCATCTAGAGTGAAGTGGCTGTTTGTGGTCAGATAGAGGCTTGCAGGATGGCTTCTAATGTATTTGTCTTTTTTATCCAAAGAGTTCTGGTGAGGGCAGAGGGAACATTCAAAAGGATTCCGAGGAGACTTGGACAATTGAAAAGGGTAGCTTGACTTTCTAGTTTCACTCGGTGGACCCTCTAGAGAGTTGGCCATGGCATCCTTTCTCTGCAGTTTCATGGGTGGTGAAGTCAGAAGGAGAGTCTTTGGGAATTCCACTGGATAGAGGCATTCTGATGACTTCCCAGGGCATGGCGTCAGGAACCCTGGGGTGAATTTCTGGGACTGCTTGCCGGACGCTGTCTGAGTCATGTTATCCCCCAGGTTTTCTGTTTCCTCCTTAGGAAATTGCTGGCAGGGAATGTTCTGCTTCCAGTGGAACCCTCCTGCACTGTCGGTGGGCATACGGGTTGTTGCAGCCACTCTGGAAAAGAGCATGGTGGTTCCTCCGAAAGCTAAGAACTGAACAACCCTAGGATCCAGCAGTTGCCCTCCTCGGTATTTCCCTCAAGGGCACAAAAATGCACATTCAATGGGGTACAAGCACCGTGATATGGACACCAACATTATCAACCATAACGAAACGATGGAGGGAGTCCCAATGTCCATTCACTGATGAGCGATATGTGTGTGTGTGTGTGTGTGTGTGTGTGTGTGTGTGTGTGTGTATATATATATATATATATATATATATATATATATATGAACGTAGTTATCTAATCTCCCACATATTCTCAATGGAATAGGAGCCAGGTTCAGAAAGAATGAAATCTTACCATTTGCAAGATGTGGATGGATCTAGAGTGGATTTAGCTGAGCAAAATTAGTAAGAAATGACCAATTGCCTATAATTTGTCTTCTATGGAATTTCAGAAAGAAAACATGAACATAGTGAGGGGAGAAAGATAGGTCAATGAGGAAAGAGACTCAAACTTAGAGCACGAACCGAGGGCGGCTAGAGGGCAGGGGTGTGGAGGGAAGGGTTCAGTGGGTGACAGCTCTTAGGGAGGGCACTCATTGTGATGAGCTCTGCGTGTTCTGTGCAGGCAAGGAATCATTAATCCTACCCCTGAAGCAAAGGAATGAACACTGCATGGAAACAAATTGGAATGGAAGTCAAGGAAGGAAAGAAGAAGACCATGTTCTACTTCATGAAGAGTGAGGTAAAAATGGAGTGATTTTCTCTCTCTTGTTCTCTTGATGATCATTTGCAAATACATTGTGGTACGATACACTAGATTCAGTTTGCATAAGGAGCCCTCAGAAAGCTGCCAGGAAGATTCAGATGTCAGAGCACATCCGTGTTCCATGGATATGTTCCTTCCAGTTTGCCCAGATACAAAGGTAAGTGGAGAGAAATAGGGCAGAAGAGGAAAGGAGGTGTTAAGCAGTCAGGAGGTAGCCTTCCCCCTTTATCAAGAAAGCCTTGGGCTGATGTCAATTGAGAAGAAGGAGCATGGATCCCAGAGCTTTGCGGCAGGCAGGGGAGTTCCAGGTCTGCCTAGAGCTGACAGGGGTCCCTGAGGAGAGCTGAGGTAGGGGTGCAGCATGCCTGAACTGCTGGTCTGGAGGTGGGTTCCCCGAGGAGTCGAGTTGAGGATGGTGGACAGGTGGCGGTATATCATGCTTAGGGGACTGCAGAACGTGGGGGAGTACTCATGGAGACATGCAATTTTTCACCAGTTCTGAACGTCCTGTGCAGCTCCAAACAGACTGATTACCTGCTGGGTGGCAGGCGGATTCCTATGGTGTGACTCCAGGGTTCCCAAGACAGAGAGTTTGTGGGAAAGGCCCCTGTAGAAGGAAGCCTGAAAACACAACTTAGGGTTAGGGTCATGGCCTTGGGGAATGGCTGCTCCGATTTGCCGGCGCCAAGGCGGGCTCCCCCTGGAGTTGACTTGAGGAAATGAGTCCTGCAGTGTGTCAGAATCTGGCTTTCTGGCCAGGGGGCCCAATGCTAGTGGGGGTGCTTTACGAGGGAGACCAGGTTACTTCCGGTCCAAAACCGTGATCGGTTTGGGCAGAACGCTCATGAGAATTGGCTGGCATTGGGGAGCCCTGGGGACCGCCCAGTCCCCCATAGCCAAGGGCCCTTTCTCGCTCAGGGCATGTCACAGCTACCCAGAAAACTCCCCAGAGGACTCAGCCCACCAGGGGGCCCCAGCGCAGGGGAGCTTTCCCAGAGCAGAGTTGAGGGAGGGGTTGTGGCCGGTCATCCGCCTAAGGCTTTTCGAACAGCTGGGGCGCCCAAAGATGCAGCTGGCCTCAGTGGGGGCACAAAGGTCTCTCTCACTCTGAGGCTTGTCCGCAGCTCTGAAAGGCACCATTTGCACCAAGGTGGTAAGGGGCATCGTGGCGCGGGACTCAGTGTTCTCCAGTTGGAGGCCCCGAGAGACAGGACCCTGGAAAAGGAAGGCTGAAAGCGGTTGAGGGTGCGAGCCCAGGCCTTGGGGCTGTCCCGGCCCCATCTCCCAGCGGCGGGGAGGGGAACACTGGAGCTGAGGAGCGGGAGGCATCGGCCTCGTCTGCACCTGACTCGCGGAGGGCTTTCTGGTGGGGTTCGGATGCAACCACTCGCGATCCCGGGCCAGGCCCAGGGGGCGACCCTGCAGACGTGCGGCACCCACAGCGAGTTTGCCAGGCATTTTCCGGCCAATTCTCACGAAAGTTCTGCCCAAACCGGGATCGGTTTGGAGAGAACGCTTGTGAGAATTGGTCGTCGTTGGGCAACCCTGTGGACTGCCCTGTCCCCCGGGGGCGGGGGCCCTTTCTCGCTCGGGCCATGTCACGACCACCCGGAAAACGCTCGAGATGACTTGGTCCAGCCGTGGCCCAGGCGCAGGGGAGCTTTCCTGGAGCAGATGAGGGAGGGGTTGTGGCCAGGCGTCCACCTCCGATTTTTCAGGCGGCTGGGTCGCCCAAGGATGAGGCTGGCCTCAGTGTGGGCACAAAGGTCTCTCTGGCTCGGGCTTGTCTGCAGCTCCGAAAGGCACCATTTGCACCAGGGTGGTAGGGGGCGTCGTGCTGGGGGACTCAGGGTTCCCCAGTTGGAGGCCCTGAGGGACAGATCCCTGGAAACGGAAGGCTGAGGAAGCAGGCAAGCGTTCGTGCCTGGGCCTTGGGGCTGTCCCAGCCCCATCTGCCAGCAGCAGGGAAGGGAACCCCGGAGGCTGAGGAGCGGGAGGCATTGGCCTCACCTGGGCCTGACAACCGAAGGGCTTTCAGGCGGGGGTTCAGACGTGACCACTCACAATCCCGGGCCAGGCCCAGGGGGCGACCCTGCAGGCGTGCGGTACCCGAAGCGAGTTCGCCTGGCGTTTTCTGGCCAATTCTAGCGTTCGGCCAAAACCGGGATCAGTTTTGGCCGAACACTCGTGAGAATTGGCCAGCATTGGGCGGCCCACTGACTACCCTGTCCCCTGTGGCCTAGGGCCCTTTCTCACTCAGGTCATGTCGCAGCCTCCCAGAAAACACACCAAGACGATGCGGCCCAGACATGGGCGCCAGCGCAAGGGAGCGTTCCCGGAGCAGAGTTGAGGGAGGGGTTGTGGCCAGGCATCCGCCTCCGACTTTTTGGGCAGCTGGGGCACCCAAGGATGGGGCTGGCCTAGTGGGGGGATGAAGGTCTCTCTCGCTCGGAGGCTTGTCCGCAGCTCTGAAGGGCACCGTTTGTGCTGGGGTGTTAGTGGGCGTCGTTAGCGGGACTCAGGGTTCCCCAGTTGGAGGCCCTGAGGGACAGGACCCTGGAAACAGAAGGCCGAGAAAGCGGTCAAGCGTTCGTGCCCGGGCCTCGGGGCTCTCCCGCCCCCATCTGGCAGCACCATGGAGGGGACCCCCAGAGGCTGAGGAGCGGGAGGCTGCGCCTGACTCACGAGGGATTTTTGGCGGGGTTTGGATGCGACCGGTCGCGATCCCGGGCCAGGCCCAGGGGGCAGCCTTGCAGACGAGTGGAGCCTGAAGCATGTATGCTGGGAGTTTTATGGCCAATTAACACGAGCATTCTGCCCAAACCGGGATTGTTTTCGGAAGAACACTTGTGAGAATTGGCCGGCGTTGGGCATCCCTGCGGACTGCACTGTACCCCGTTGCCGTGGGCCCTTTCTCCTCGGGCCATTTCAGGGCCACCCGGAATACGAGCCGAGAGGACGCGGCCGAGCCGGGGGGCCCTGGCGCAGGGGAGCTTTTCCGGATCAGAGTTGAGGAAGGGGTTGTGGCCGAGTGTCTGTCTCTGACTTTCAAGCAGGTCAGGTGCCCAAGGATGGGGCTGGCATCAGTGGGGGCACAAAGGTCACTCTTGCTCGGAGGCTTGTCCGCAGCTCTGAAAGGCACCGATTGCTCCGCGGTGTTAGGGGATGACGTGGCGCGGGACTCAGGGTGTCCCAGTTGGAGGCCCCGAGGGACAGGACCCTGTAAAAATGAAAATCAAGAAAGCGGGCGAGGGTTCATGCCCAGGCCTCGCGGCTGTCCTGACCCCAACTTCCAGCCCCATGAAGGGGACCTCCAGAGGCTGAATACCGGGAGGCATCGGCCTCGCCAGTGCCTGACTCATGGAGTACTTTCTGGTGGGGTTTGGGGGCGATGGCTTGCGATCCCAGGCCAGGCCAAGGGGGCGGCCCTGCAGACTTGTGGCACTCTAAGCGAGTTCGCCGGGCGTTTTCTGGCCAATTCTCACAAGCATTCTGCCCAAACAGGGATCAGTTTGGGCAGAACGCTCGTGAGAATTGGCTGGTGTTGGACAGCCCTGCGGACCGCCCTGCTCCCCGTGGCCGAGGGCCCTTTCTCACTCGGGGCGTGTCACGGCCACCTGGAAAACGTGCTGAGACGACGCAGACCACCCAGGGGCCCCAGCACAGGGGAGCGTTTCCGGAGCAGAGTTGAGGGAGGGTTTGTGGCCGCGCGTCCACGTCTGAATTTTTGGGCGGCTGGGGCACCCAAGGATGGGGCTGACCTCAGTGGGGGCACAAAGGTTTCGCTCCGAGGCATGTCCAAAGCGCCACAAGGCACCACTGGTGCTGGACTGGGAGGGGGAGTCATGGCGTGGGACTCAGGGTTCCCCAGTTGGAGGCCCCGAGGCACAGGACCCTGGAAACGGAAGGCTGAGGAAGCAGGCGAGGGTTCGTGCCCGGGCCTCAGGGCAGGCCCGGCCCCATCGGACAGCTCCAGGGAAGGGACCCCCGGAGGCTGAGGAGCAGTGGCGGCAGCCTCCTCGGAGGCTGCCTCCCAGAGGCCTTTCTGGTGGGGTTCGGGCGCGACCGCTCGGGATGCCGGACCCGGCCCAGGCGGCGGCCCAGCAGACGTGCGGTGCCCGAACCAAGTTCGCCGGGCGTTTTCCGGCCAATTCTCATGAGCGTTCTGCCCGAACCGGGATCGGTTTAGGCAGAATGCTTGTGCGAATTGGCCGATGTTGGGCGGCCCTGCTCCCCGGGGTCGAGGGCCCTTTCTCACTCAGGGCATGTCGTGGCCACCCGGAAAACACGCCGAGACTACGTGGCCCACCTGGGGGCACTGGTGCAGGGGAGCGTCCTGGGAGAAGAGTTGAGCGATGGCTTGTGGCCTAATATCCGCCTCCGACTTTTCGGGCGGTTGGGGTGCCCATGGATGGGGCTGCAGTCCACGGGGGTAAGAAGGTTTCTCTCGCTCCAAGGCTTGTCTGAAGTGCCAAAAGTCACCATTTGTGCCAGGGTGGGAGGGGTGGTCGTGCAGCGGGACTCAGGGTTCCCCAGTTGGAGCCCCGAGGCACAGGACCCTGGAAACGGAAGGCTGAGCAAGCAGGCGAGAATTGGTGCCCGGGCCTCGGGGCAGGCCCGGCCCCATCAGACAGCGCAGGGAGGGGACCACCAGAGGTTGAGGAGCCATAGGCGTCAGCCCGACTGGAGACAGCCTCCCGGAGGCCTTTCTGGCGGGTTTCGGACGCCACCGTTCGGGATGCCGAGACAGGACAAGGGGGCGTCCCTGCAGACGTGCGGCGCGTGAAGCGAGTTCGCCAGGTGTTTTCTGGCCAATTCTCACGAGCGTTCTGCCCAAACCGGGATTGCTTTGGGCAGAACGCTCGTTTGAATTGGCCAGCGTTGGGCAGCCCTGCGAATGCCCTGCTCCCCGTGGCCGAGGGCCCTTTCTCGCTCAGGGCATGTCGCGGTCACCCAGAAAATGTGCCGAGACAACGCAGACCACCCAGGGGCCCCGGTGCAGGGCAGCATTTCCGGAGCAGAGTTGAGGGAGTGTTTGTGGCCGGGCGTCCACCTCTGAATTTTCAGGCGGCTGGGGCGCCCAAGGATGGGTATGACCTCAGTGGGGGCACGAAGGTTTCCCTCCAAGGCATGTCCAAAGCACCACAAGGCACCGCTGGCACTGGGCTGGGAGGGGGTCATTGCGCGGGACTCAGGGTTCCCCGGGTGGAGGCCCTGAGGCACAGGACCCAGGAAACTGAAGGCTGAGGAAACAGGAGAGGGTTCATGCCCGGGAATCCAGGAAGGCCCGGCCCAATCAGCCAGCGCGGGAGCCCCATCTAGCTTTGCCAGAGCCTGATTCTCAGAGGGCTTTCTGGCGGGGTTCAGATGCGAGCTTGGGATGCTGGGCCAGGCCCAGGGGGTGGCCCTGCACACGTGCGGCGCCCCAAAGGAGTTCGCTGGGTTTTCTCTGGCCAGTTATCACGAGCGTTCTGCCCAAACTGATCCCGGTTTGGGCAGAACGCTCGTGAGAATTGGCCAGCATTGGGCAGCCCTGTGGACAGCCCTGATCCCCATGGCCAAGTGCCCTCCCGGGGTCCCGGCGCAGGGGAGTGTACCCAGAACAGACTTGAGAGAGACGGGTTGTGGCCGGGCATCCGCCTCCAACTTTTCGGGCGACTGGGATGCCCAAGGATGGGGCTGACCTCCTTGTGGGCAGGAAGGCTTCTCTTGCTCCGAGGCTTGTCCGAAGCGCCCAAAGGCACTGTTTGCGCCGGGGTGGGAGGGGGAGTCGTGGCACGGGACTCAGGGATCCCCAGTTGGAAGCCCCGAGGGACAGGACCCTGGAAACAGAAAGCTGAGGAAGCAGGCGAGGGTTCATGCCCAGGCCTCGGGGCAGGCCTGGCCCCATCAGACAGCACCAGGAGGGTACCCCTGGAGGCTGAGGAGTAGGAGGTGTCGGCCTCACCAGACCCTGCATCCCGGAGGCCTTTCTGGTGGGGTTCGGACGTGACCGCTCGGGATTTCGAACCAGGCTCAGGGGCGTCCCTGCAGATGAGCGGCGCCCAAAGCGAATTCGCGGGGCATTTTCCGGCCAATTCTCACGAGCGTTCTGCCCAAACCTGGATCAGTTTGGGCAGAACGCTCGTGAGAATTGGCCGGTGTTGGGCAGCCCTGTGGACTGACTGCCCTGTGCCCCGTCACCAAGGGCCCTTTCTCGCTCAGGGTATGTCGCGGCCACCCGGAAAATGCGCTGAGACGACACAGCCCACCCGGGGTCCCCGGCGCAGGGGAGCGTTCCTGGAGCAGAGTTGAGGGACGGATTGCGCTGGGTGCCGGCCTCTGACTTTTTGGGCAGTGAGGGCGCCCAAGGATGGGGCTCACCTTCGTGGGCGCAAAATGTGTCTCTGGTTCCGAGGCTTGTCCGAAGTGCCGAAAGGCACCGTTTACACCAGTGTGGGAGGGGTGGACGTGCAGCGGGACTCAGGGTTCCCCAGTTGGTGGCCCCGAAGCACGGGACCCTGGGAACAGAATGTGAGGAAGCAGGCAAGGGTTTGTGCCCAGGCCTCAGGGCCGGACCAGCCCCATTGGACAGCGCCAGGGAGGGGAACCCCAAAGGCTGAAGAGCAGGAGGCATTGGCCTCGCCGGAGCCTGCCTCTTGGAGGTCTTTCTGGCAGGGTTCGGTTCAACTGCCCGGGATGCCGGGCCAGGACCAGGGGGCATCCATACAGATGTGTGGCTCCCGAAGCGATTTCGCCGGGCGTATTCTGGCCAGTTCTCATGAGCGTGCTGCCCAAACCGGGATCAGTTTGGACAGAATGCTCGTGAGAATTGGCCGGCATTGGGCAGCCCTGCGGAACACCCTGATCCTCGCGAGGAGGGCCCTTTCTCGCTCAGGGCACGTCATGGCCACCGGGAAAACGCGCCGTGTCAACGCAGCCCAACCATGCGTCCTGGCGCAGGGGAGCATTCCTAGAGCAGAGCTGAGGGTCGGGTTGTGGCCGGCCAGCTGCCTCCGACTTTTCAGGCAGCTGGGGTGCCCAGAGATGGGGCTGACCTCCGTGGGGGCACGAAGGTTTCTCTCACTCTGAGGATTGTCTGACCCCCCAAAAGGCACCATTTGCACCTGAGTGGGAGGGGGAGTCGTGGCACAGGATTCAGGGTCCCCAGTTGGAGGCCCTGAGGCAAAGGATCCTGGAAACGGAAGGCTGAGGAAGCAGGCAAGTGTTCGTGCCCGGGCCTCGGGGCAGGCCCAGCCCCATCGGAAAGTGCCAGGAGGGGATCCCCAAAG
The DNA here is from genome assembly GCF_002288905.1 of Enhydra lutris kenyoni. NCBI lineage: Eukaryota > Metazoa > Chordata > Mammalia > Carnivora > Mustelidae > Enhydra > Enhydra lutris. Next base: position 36,875,638 of record NW_019154091.1, read on the forward strand.
GCTGAGGAGCAGTAGGCGTCAGCCACAACGGACCCTGCCTCCAGGAGGCCTTTCAGGCGGTGTTCAGACACGACCAATCGGGATTTCTGTGCCAGGCCTAGGGGGCGGCCCTGCAGACTTGCGGCTCCAGAAGCGAGTTTGCCAGGCATTTTCCGGCTAATTCTCATGAGCGTTCTGCCCAAACCAGGATCACTTTGGACAGAACGCTCGTGGGAATTGGCTGGCGTTGGGCAGCAGTGCGGACCACCCTGCTCCCCGTGGACGAGGACCCTTTCTCGCTCAGGGCAGGTCAGGGCCAACCGGAAAATGTGCAGAGACGACGTGCCCCACACAGGGGCCCCAGCACAGGGGAGATTTCCCGGAGCAGAGTTGAGGGACAGGTTGAAGCCTGGTGTCCGACCCCGATATTTCGGGCAGCTCAGGTGCCCAAGGTTGTGGCTGACCTCCGTGGGGGCACGAAGGTTTCTCTCACTCTGAGGCTTGTCTGAAGCGCTGAAAGGCACCATTTGCACAAGAGTGAAAGGGCGAGTCAAGGTGCAGGACTCAGGGTTCCCCAGTTGGAGGTCCGAGGCAAAGCACCCTGGAAACGGAAAGCTGAGGAAGCAGGCGAGGGTTCATGCCCAGGTCTCAGGGCAGGCCCGGCCCCATCAGACAGCGCCAGGGAGGGGAACCCTGGAGGCTGAGGAGTAGGAGGTGTAGCCCTCGCCATAGCCTGCCTCGCAGAGGCCTTTCTAGCAAGGTTCGGACGCGACTGCCTGGGATGCCGGGCCAGGCCCAGGGGGTGTCCCTGCAGACGTATGGCACCTGAATCGAGTCCGCCAGGCGTTTTCCGGGCACTTCTCACGAGACTTCTGCCCAAACCAGAATCGCTTTGGGCAGAACGCTCGTTTGAATTGGCCGGCGTTGGGCAGCCCTGCGACTGCCCTGCTCCCCATGCCCGAGTGCCCTTTCTCACTCGGGGCACATTGCAGCCACCTGGAAAACGCACAGAGATGACGCGGCCCACCCGGGGGCCACAGCGCAGGGGAGTGTTCCCCGAGCAGAGTTGAGGAACAGGTTGCAGCCGGGAGTCCACCTCCGACTTTTCAGGCTGCTGGGGCGCCCAAGGATGGGGCTGACCTCTGTGGGGGCACGAAGGTTTCTCTCGCTCCGAGGCTAGTCCGAGGCTCCAAAAGGCACATTTTGCACTGTAGTGGGTGGAGTAATCATGGCACGGGACTCAGGTGGCCCCAGGTGGAGGGCCCGAGGCACAGGACCCTGGAATCGGAAGGCTGAGAAAGTAGGCAAGTCTTGGTGCCCGGGCTTCAGGGCAGGCCTGACCCCCTCGGACAATGGCAGGGAGGGGACCCCCAGAGGCTGAGGAGCAGGAGGCATCAGCCTCGCCTAAGCCTGCCTCCCGGAGGCCTTTCTGGCGGGGTTTGGACGCGACCACTCGGGATGCCTGGCAAGGCCCATGGGGTGGCCCAGCAGACGTGCGGCACCCGCAGCGAGTTGCCCGGGCATTTTCTGGCCAATTCTCAGGCGCGTTCTGCCCAAACCAAGATTGGTTTGGGCAGAACGCGCCTGAGAATTGGCCGGCATTGGGCAGCCCTGTGGACCGTCTTGCTCCCCGTGGCCGAGGGCCCTTTCTCGCTCAGGACATGTCGCGGCCACCCGGAAAATGCGCCAAGAGGACGCGTCCCACCCGGGGGCCCCAGCGCAGGGGAGCGTACCCAGAGCAGAGTTGAGGGACAGGTTGTGGCCAGGCATCCGCCTTCAACTCTTCAGTCAGCTGCAGTGCCCAAGGATGGGGCTGACCTCTGTGGGGGCACAAAGGTTTCTTTCGTTCTGAGGTTTGTCCGAAGTGCCGAAAGGCACCGTTTTCACCAGGGTGCAAGGGGGAGTCGTGGCGCAGGACTCAGGGTTCCCCTGTTAGAGGCCCCGAGGCACAGGACCCTGGCAACTGAAGGCTGAGGAAGCAGGTGAGGGTTCGTGTCTGGGCCTCGGGGCAGGCCCAGCGCCATCAGTCAGCACCAGGGATTGGATCCCCAGAGGCTGAGGAGCAGTAGGTGTCAGCCACGCCAGAGCGTGCCTCCCGGAGGCCTTTCTGGCGGGGTTCGGACGCGACCGCTTGGCTTGCCGGGCCAGGCCCAGGGAACAGCCTTGCAGAGGTACAGCGCCTGAAGCGAGTCCACCAGGCGTTTACTGGCCATTTCTCAACAGGGATGGGTTTGGGCAGAAGGCTCATGAGAATTGGCCGGCATTGGGCAGCCCTGTGGACCACCCTGCTCCCGGTGACGAGAGCCCTTTCTCGCTCGGGGCATGTTGCAGCCACCTGGAAAACGCGCTGAGACGACGCGACCCACCCATGGGCCACAGCACAAGGGAGCGTTCCTGGAGCAGAGTTGAGGGACAGGTTGCGGCCAGGTGTCTGCCTCAGACTTTTCTGGCGGCTGGGGCTCCCAAGGATGGGGCTGTCCTCCGTGAGTTTATGAAGGTTTCTCTCACTCTGAGGCTTGTCCAAAGCGCCAAAAGGCACTGTTTGCACCGGGGTGGGAAGGGGAGTCGTGGCTCGGGACTCAGGGTTCCCCAGATGGTGTCCCCGAGGCACAGGACCCTGGAAATGGAAGGCTGAAGTAGTAGGTGAGTATTCGTGCCCCAGCCTCGGGGCAGGCCCTGCCCAATCGGACAGCTCCAGGGAGGGGACCCCCAGAGGCTGAGGAGTAGGAGGCGTCAGCCTCACCTTAGCCTGCCTCCCGGAGGCCTTTCTGGCGGGGTTCGGACGCGACCGCTCCGGATGCTGGGCAAGGCCCAGGGGGCAGACCTGCAGACATGCGGCGCCCAAAGCGAGTTCGCTGAGCATTTTTCGGCCAATTCTTTTTTTTTTTTTTTTTCCGGCCAATTCTCACGGGTGTTCTGCCCAAACCGAGCTCGGTTTGGGCAGAACACCCGTGAGAATTGGCCGGCATTGGGCAGCCCCGCGGACCACCCTGCTCCCCATGGCCACGGGCTCTTTCTCACTAGGGGCATGTCACGGCCACCCGGAAAACGTGACGAGAGGACGCGGCCCACCCGGGGGCCCCGGCGCAGGGGAGCATACCCAGAGCAGAGTTGAGGGACTGGTTGCGGCCGGACGTCCACCTCCGACTTTTCGGGCGGCTGAGGCGCCCAAGGATGGGGCTGACCTCGTGTGAGCACGAAGGTTTCTCTCGCTCCAAGGCTTGTCCAAAGCGCTGAAAGACACTGTTTGCGCCGGGTTCAGAGGGGTGGTCGTGGCACGAGACTCAGGGTTCCCTAATTGGAGGCCCTGGGGGACAGGTCCCTGGAAAGGGAAGGCTGAGAAAGTAGGTGAGGGTTCGTGCCCGGGCTTTGGGGCATGCCTGACCCCATCGGACAGCACCAGGAAGGGGACATTTGGAGGCTGAGGAGCAGGAGGCGTCAGCCTGTCCAGAGCCTGCCACCCGGAGACCTTTATGGCGGCGTTCGGACGTGACTGCTCAGGACGCCGGCCCAGGCCCCGGGGGCGTCCCTGCAGACATGAGGCTCCCGAAGCGAGTTCGCTGGACATTTTCTGGCCAATTCTCACGAGCGTTCTGCCCAAACTAGGATCAGTTTGGGCAGAACGCTCGTGAGAATTGGCCGGCATTGGGCAGCCCTGCAGACCGCTGTGCTCCCAGAGGCCGAGGGCCCTTTCTCGCTCGGGGCATGTCGTGGCAACCCAGAAAATGTGCTGAGATGACACGGCCCACACCGGGGCCCCAGCGCAGGGGAGCGTTCCTGGATCAGATTTGAGGGACGGGATGCGGCCGGGCGTCCGCCTCCGACTTTTCGAGCAGCTGGGGTGCCCAAGGATGGGGCTGACCTCCGTGGGACACAAAGGTTTCTCTCACTCCAAGGCTTGTCTGAAGCACCGAAAGGCACCGTTTTCTCTGGGTTGGGAGGGTTGGTCGTGGTGCCAACTCAGGGTGCCCCAGTTGGAAGCCCCGAGGAACAGGTCCCTGGAAAGGGAAGGCTGAGAAAGTAGGCGAGGGTTCGTGCCCAGGCTTCGGGGGCAGGCCTGACCCAATTGGACAGCTCCAGGGAGGGGACCTCCGGAGGCTGAGGAGCAGGAGGCATCAGCCTCGCTGGAGCCTGCCTCCCGGAGGCCTTTCTGGCTGGGTTCGGATGCGACCGCTCCGGATGCTGGGCAAGGCCCAGAGGGCGTACCTACAGACGTGCGGCACCCAAAGCGAGTTCACCGGGCATTTTCTGGCCAATTCTCTTGAGCGTTCTGCCCAAATCGGGCCCTTTCTCGTTTGGGGCATGTGTGGCCACCTGGATAACACACCGAGACGACTCGGCCTACTCATGGGCCCTGGCGCAGGGGAGCTCTATTGGGAACATTGGATCGTGACTAAGAAAGGTACAGGATAACTAAAAAAATGAAACCAGATTCCATGGGGTGTGTGATCTGAGTGAAGTCAGGACAAACTAATCAAAAATATTTAGCAAAATTTGGCAGAACTGAACGAGGTGATGGTGCCATCTGCTACTTTGTATTAGGAATTTCAAGACAAGTTAGAAGAAGTGAATCTATTTTATTCACTTTTAAGTAAAACTGAAGAATTTCTGCAGGTTGGACCCGATTCATAATAAAAATGTGACTTTCACTCTGCTTAAAGGCATCTGTATTATTGCCATGTATGCTTATTTAATTTTTTTAAAGATTTATTTATTTTTTAGAGAGAGAGAAAGCATGAGGACATGAGAGCATTGCAGGGGGATGGGGTGGTCAGAGGTAGAGAATCTTCAAGCAGACTCCCAGCTGAGCAGGAAAGCCCAACTCTCACAAACCATGAGTTCATGACCTGAGCTGAAACCAAGAGTGGGATGCTTAACCGACTGAGCTACCCAGGTGTCCCTAATTTTTAACTTCTTAACTTTTGCCACTGTATCATAAGTTCCCAGAAGGCAGGGACCTTGTCTTTTTCACTACTAATTCCCAACATCCAAAATAGTGCTTGCACATGTTAAATACATGAATAAAATTGTATACATGTAGCTATTTTTAATTTGTTGTCTTTCTTTAGCCACTCTAGACGGTAAGCAGCATGAGAATAGGCTCTATGTATATTCATTACTGTTTACACTGTTAGTATTAAAGAAAGAAGGCACTCAAGAGAGCTGTTAAATAAATGAATAACCAAAAAATGTAAATGAGAAAAATATTTAATCCACATCTCCCTGTGAAAGTAAATTAGAATAACTTGGAGAAAACAAAATATCCTGATACTATTATTTTGGTATTTCAGTTACTGAAATGTATAATCAGCTATTTTAAAATTAAATATTAGGTATCCTACATTATTTCCAAAATGTAACACATGTGCTTAATATCATAGTCATAATATTTGGAAAAATTGCTCACTCGAATGTTTTTCATAATGTTTGAGATTTGTTGCAAACAAATAGAAGACTTGGTCCCATATAAGCATATTTCAGAAAAGGGCTTAGTGAAGGCAGATCATTTGACATTTATGAATGTATTAAGGTGGATTTCTGCCATCAGTCTTATAGGCTACTTTACTGAACTTGAATAATTTATACTACTACTGGATTGTCTATTCTCTAATGGTAGAATTATAAATGATCTGTCAGCTGTGCTCTTAATGGAGTAAAAGAGCCAGGGAAGAGCTGAGCCATGTAACTGTTCACTGACGTATGATATGGACCATTAAGTTTAATTGTGTCCCAACTAAGAACCAACTCAATAATGTTCAAAGCCACTTAGATTTTCTTATGGTCCAGGTACAAGCCAAATGGCTAATACTCCTACTTAGAATTCTGAGTTTCCCAACTATGCAAATGCTCAGAACCACTTACTTCTCTCATGTTTAAAATTTGCTCCCAGGAAACATGGTCCATCAAGTCTCTGGTCCATGGAATCCTTGGCAGATTAATACCATGCACACTGTGGGGATGAAGATAAATGATCATGGTAGGGCTGAAGTTGGAAGTAAATGTAGGTGCAAAGAAGGTACGTTTGGAGATACTAAGTTGTGAAGGTTGGATATTTAAAATTTGCTCATTTTACTCACTAAGATGTAAAAACTTGAGTGATAGATTCAGGAAAGTATGCATATTCTGCTCATGTCTCCAAACCAGCATAGATAGCCTAACTCTGTGAAGTACTCTAAGGTAACCCAATATCTGAAATAATATTCACTTATATACACCATCCACTCTCATACTGACACAAATGCCTTGCAGAGCCCTGATTAACTCAGAAAATCTCTACAAAGTAGAAAGAAAGAAAAGTTGAAAAGCAATTTTTAAATTTAATTGATTAATTTTTTTTTTTATTGCTAAGGAAACAAGTGCCAAGTCAGGGTACATTCTACAGCACACTATTTCAAGAACAACAACAACAATAATAACAACAAATTCTAAGCAATGTTTACAAAACACAATTAAACCTAGGTTAAGAAAGTCTTTAAGTTATTTGGCCAGAATTTATTGTAAGAGGTTGAGAACCTACTATTAGAAACACTTGTAGCACTTTATAAAAACAGGAAGAAAATGAACTAATAATATAAACAACTAACATTTCTTGAACTATTGACAAATCTTGGGCATGACGTGAAGTTTTATGTAAGCATTATCCCATTAAATTCTATCTATAAGCTACTAGATGTGAAGATCTATGAGTTACTAGCATGATATTTATATCTTTCAATTAAGGAAATCAAGATAATAAGATATCAGTTAAAGATTTCAATTAAGGAAATCAAGGTACTAAAATATCAAGTAACTTGCCTTCATTACAGAGATGGTAAAAGAGCAGGATTTGAACTCCAGTAGTCCAAATTCAGGGTCCTTGTGCACATCTTTAATGAGAAATAAACACAGCATAAACATTAAGTTATTTATATCAGGAGTCAGCAAACTTTTTTGTGCAAAGAATGAGAGTAAATATTTTAGACTTTGTGGATCCCTTACAGTCTTTGCTGTGTATTTTTTTTTTTTTTAATAACACTTTAAAATGTAAAAACCAGCCTTTGCTGTCAGGGTATACGTAAATATGCTACAGACCAAAGGTTGTAGTGGTTTAGCAATAACTTTATTGATTAAAGTGATTCAAAGGAAGCAAGAAACAATCACTTAAACTAAGAAAGAGAGAGAGATCCCAAAATTGACCAGATTAGGTCAATTGCCTCTAAATCTAAGGTTTAAGAAGAGAAGCCACCAATGTCTGTAAGAACTGGAGACAGAAATAGCAAGTGTGACTGGACAGGTGACTCATAGGCACTGTCAGCTTGGCTGACAGCGACAGCTCTGTCATCAACTTGGAAATAGAAACTCTATTAGACACAGAGGCAAGAAAGTCATGTTCTAGAATTTTTTCCCCAGGGATTCTTTCAGCTCAAACTATCTTCGTTCAGAGATATCAGTAGCTCCAACAGAAAGAAAAATGTAAGTAATTAATTATGAAATCCTTCTCTTGGACTTTTGCTTAAAGCCAACACGGATTTACCTTTTCACTTGAAACACAAACAAAACCAGGCATATCATAAAGCAGCAGTTCTCAAAACACTGCTTATGAGACAACAAGGGGCCATGATTCATGGCAGATGGAAAACAAACAAGGTAAGCTCTGTTGCCTGTCATGGTTACAGTTTGCAGGCCACACGCAGGGAAGGGGAAAGGAGGAGGGTACTGGAAGACACCTGAATTGAGAAAGAGAAAGACAGGAGTTTGGAGAAGAGTGAAAGAGAAACAGCTGCCCAGAGAGAGAAGACATTTGCAGAGGGTCCACTGTGAGCAACCAGCAGGGGGCAGAGCAGAGCATGCCTGTGAGGGAACTGCCAGGAAACTGGGGGAAAGAACCCTCCAAGAAGAAGAGGGAAATACTACACAGTGTTCAGTCAGGGCAGGCAATAATGCCCTTTCTCAACAACAAGGCTGAAAAAGAGCACAGTTCATAGACCACTGAGAAGAATCCTCAGAAAATCTTCCCTTGGTTATGGAGAATAGTTAACCCCAGGGTAGAACTTCTTTGGTGCTGCCTATCATAAAAGGAATAACCAGGAAGATTGTACTCTTTCTATATAACTCAAATGCCTCTCACAATAAGATTTGGGAATACTTACAGGAACACAAAAATATCTGGCATTGACCTAGGTAAAATTAATGATGCCTGGCTTTCAATTGAAGATTAAAAGTCATGCCAAGAGTCAGAAAAACATGACCCTTATGGGAGATGAGGTCAGGAGGAGAAAAATAATCAAAAGCAACTCAGAGGTTAGAATTAAAAGGTCCAGACATTAAAATAGTTCTATGTTCTTATTCATATATTTAAAAAGCTGCATAATGACATGGAAGATATTTTTTAAAATGATAGGGGCACCTGACTGGCTCGGTTGATAGAGCACATGACAACGCTTGATCTCTAGGTTGTGAGCTTGAGCCTCACAATGGGTGTAGAGATTACTTTAAAATAAAATCTTTAAAAACAACAACAACAACAACAACAAAGCACACTTCTAGAAATGAAAACTATGAAGTGTAAGAAGAAAACCACACTGAAAGGTATTAATGACACATTCAGCAAAAGAGATTAATGGATTTGAAGATATAACAATAAAAACTATCAAACGTGCAACATGAGAGAAATAACTTTAAAAAAGAAGGACGAGAGAAAGAAGGAAGGCCAGGGGGAGGAAGGGAAAGTGAAAGGAAAGAAGGAAGCATTAGGGTACTGTGAGATATCTTCTGGCCACCTAATATACATGTGATTGGAGTCCCTGGCAGGCAAGAGGGGTTCAGGGTGAAGCAAAATACATATTTGAATAGATAATAGCTTAATAGCTTCAATTTTGTCAAATGTGTTCAAAAAGCAGAAAAAATTCCTCACAAACAGACCTTCTCAACAGGAAATGATAAAGGAAGTCCTTCAAGACAAATGAAAACGTCACATGCTGATAATGTAGATCTAGGGGGGAAATGAAGAGAATCAGAAATAGTAACTACATGGGTAAATATGTCTTTAAAAGATGATTTACTCCTGGGGTGCCTGGGTGGCTCAGTCAGTTGAGCAGCCAACTCTTGATTTTGGTTCAGGTCATGATCCCAGAGTTGTGGGATCAAGCCCTGCGTCTGCCGGGGATTCGCTCTCCTTCTCCCCTTCTTTCCCCAGAGCATGTGCTCTCTCTCTCTCTCTCTCACACACAAATAAATAAAATCTTCTTTTTTTCAAAAAAAGATGATTTACTCTTTAAGTAAAAATAATAACTATGTATTTTAGTGTTCATATTATATATGAAAATGAAATATATGGTACCATTAGCATGATAGCTGGGAGAAGAGAAATGGAAGTATCGTATTGTCGGGTTCTATTCCTATACATTAAGTTGCATAACATCACTTCAATAAGTCATGATGGTATTATAAATCCTGAAACAACTACAGAAATAACATATTGAAGAGATAGCTGATAAACCAAAAGGGAGATAAAATGGGATAGTTAATTAATACAAAAGTGGGTAGCAAGGGATGCCTGGGTAGCTTATCAGTTAAGCATTTGACATTGGCTCACATCATGATCTCAAGATCCTGGGATGGAGCCCCACATTGCCCTCCTCACTCTGAGTTCAGCAGGGAGTCTTCTTCTTGCCCTCTCTCTCTTCTTCTGCCTCTTCCCCTGCTCCTGTGAAGGCACTCTCTCTCTTTCAAATAAAGGAATAAAATCTTTTTTTTTTTTTTAAAGGAGGCAGGAAAAGGAAAAGGAAACAAAGGTAAGTTGAAACAAATGGAAAACAAATATCAAAAAGATTTAAATCTAATTATATCAAAATCATATTAAATGTAAATAGTTTAAACACCCAAAGGATAGAAATTGTCAAGTTGTATAAAATAATAAGACTCGGGGCACCTGGGTGGCTCAGTCCTTAAGCCTCTGCCATGGGCTTGGATCATGATCCCGGAGTCCTGGGATCCAGCCCCCCACTGGCTCCTTGCTGGGCAGAAAGCCTGCTTCTCCCTCTCCCACTCCCCCTGCTGTGTTCCCTCTCTTGCTGTGTCTCTCACTGTCAAATAAATAAATAAAATATTTTTAAAATAAACAAACAAATAAAATAACAAGACTCAACTATATGTCACCTAGAAGAAATACATCCTAAGTGTAAAGAGAAAAAATATGTTAAAAGTAAAAGCACTGGAGCACCTAAGTGGCTCAGTGGGTTAAGTGTCTGCCTTCAGCTCAGCTCATGATCTTAGGGTCCTGCCCTCAAGCCTTGCATCAGGCTCTTAGCTCAGCCGAGAGTCTGCTTCTCCCTTTCCCCCTGTGCTCTCTCTCTCTCTCACTCTTGCTCTCTCTCAAGTAAATAAATAAAAATCTTAAAAAAAAAAAAAGGTAAAAGGACTAAAAAGGATACACCATGTTAACATTACTCAGAGAAAACCAGGAATGGCTATATGGCTACATCAATTTCAGACAGATAAATACACAGCAAACATTATTAACAGAGATAAAGAAGTTCATTTCATAATGACATAGGGGTTAATTCCTCAAGAGGGAATAACAATCCACAATACTTACGCCTCTATTACCAAAGCTTTAAAATATATGATACAAAAACTGATTGAACTACAAGAGAAACAGGTAAGACTATAATTTATAGTCAGAGGTTTAGATATTTCTCTTTCAATGATTGATAGGATAATAAATCCCCCAAAATCATCAAGGATGTGGTAGACTTGAACTACTTTCACCTGTTGCACATTTTTAGAACACTCCACTGAACAGCAGAATACACATTCTCCTTAAGTAGACATGAAAATTTTAACAATAGGCCTCAATACATTTAAAAGTAAAGTTATAGAAAGTTTGTTTTCTGCCTAGAATAGAATTAAATTAAAAACCTATAGCACATATGTTGAGTGCTGTGAAGTGTGTAAACCTGGCGAGTTACAGACCTGTACCCCTGGGGCTAATAATACATTATATGTTTATTAAAAAAATTAAAAAATATTTAAAAAATTAAAAAAAAACCTATAACACAATGATCTCTGGAAAATCCCCAAATATTTGGAAACTGAATAACACATTTCTAAATAACCAGTTGATCAAAGAAGTTGTTGGGGAAGGTTATTGGGGAAAAAAAATGTAACTCTTAATTGGCCCGTGAGCTCACCGCTGGGAAACTCCTCACCCCCTCCTCTGTTTCCGGATATGATTCCTCTTGCTTCTCCCATGCCCAGAGGCTGCTCCAAGATCATAGGCTTGAGATAGTGTGTCTTGTTGAGAACATCTGCATAGTGTAGGTGACTGGACCTAATTAGGGTCTCTACACAAACTTTTAAATTGGTGGGCGTGGGGTTTCACTGTCTTATAACAGCCCAAGATGAGCTTTTTATCTAAGTTTCCTTTGCTTATTAAACCTGCCCCCTACCAATCTGGAAAGGCCTGCCTCTTTCCTTCATCTCTCTCTGCCCTTGGTGAATATGGGGCTGGTTTCAGGGTACACGGAGGAAACTCCCAAGAGGGTTGCAAACAAACCACTGGTGAGCCAGCAACGAGACTGAAGAAACAAGCCATGGGAATGAGGGATCTCGTGGGGATCCGTTGATTTTTATGTGGGGAGGGTGGTCAGTACATCAGATGCTTGTGGACCAGGGCATGACTCCAGGGACCGCCCCCCTCCCCGGGAGTGCTGCCTGCTGTAATGGACTTATTGGAGAAACTGCGGACAGCGCCCTCTGGCAGAAAAGAGAAGCACATGGGTGCCGCATCAGGCTGGTCTCTACGGTGGGCAGCTCGGCTGGCCACCAATGCCCAACTAGAGGCTGAAGCTTGGGTTAGAAAGTTGGAAAAGCCGAAGTTAGAGAAGGGTGTGTGGGTGTCCACTAGTCCGCCTAGCGTGGGCCAGCTGCCAAAGTGGGAGAGCAGGATAATCAGTTGGAGTGCTTAGCATGCTCTTTTGCAAAGCTAGGAGGGTGCATGCTGCCTCTGATTAAGATCCAGGCAGTGGTGACAAAGCCTGATTAAGAGGTGGAATTTCTGGGAAAGATGAGAATGAAGAGGACGCTTTTATGGTGATTGATGAGGGAACAGACAAAATATCCCATGACTTGGGATCCTTTATACAAAGAACATTTTAAATAGCGATCACCCCAAAAGCTCCAAGAGAAAACTTACATTCTTTCTGTGTCCTTTTGAGTTGTAAACCTTATCATGTTTTTGAAATGTAAACAACCAGTAGATAACCTTTGCCCACAGAGACTGAAGGAAAAAGCGGGGAGAAGGGCTTTTTAAAATACACAGTGCTGGAGAAGTTCCCTTGCCCCAAAATTAACCCTCAAAAGATCACAAATATCCATGAAAAACTTAAGCCATGGGAGTGGGTACCCAATTCACAGCTGGAATTTTGGAATGACAGTTGAATGGGTTTAGAAAACTGTGGAAGGTTTGCGGAAAAGGAGTATTGAGAAAAGAATTTTACCTGTAGTCAAGCTAAGATTAGATTTGATTTCTGGAAGGTTTTTTTGTTTGTTTTAGAAGAGAGTTTTGATTTCACAAATATACCATAGTAAAATTAAAGTTTGGTTTTCTCTCTGTTAGGAGGAAAAAGTTTTTGTAGATTAGTGGTCTGCTTTTAATAAGAAATTATAAACAAATTTTTTCCTTTACTTATAATGTAATCTGCCTAGAAAATAAAGATTCCATGTTTTTTCTTTACCAGGTTTTTTATTACTTAAGAAACTGAGTCTTATCTATTAAAAAAGTTGAGTTTTTTTTTTAACAACTATTTTTTTGTCTATGTTAAACTTGATGAGAAGCATTGCCGACTCAAAAGTGGTGCTAAACTTTCTTTAGGATATATTTGTATACAATTACTAATATCTGATATGTCCTGGTTTAATGTTACCAATCACAATTTTTTTAAGATTTTATTTATTTATTTGAGAAAGAGAGGGAGAACACACAGGGAGAGTGAGAGGGAGAAGCAGGCTTCCCACTGAGCAGAGAGCCTTATAAGGGGCTTGATCCCAGGGTCCTGAATCATGACCTGAGCCAAAGGCAGATGCTTAACCGGCTGAGCCACCGAAGTGCTCACCAATCACAATTTTAAAATGTATGTCATATAAATAACCAAGTTCTCTTGTCAATTTCATCATAATGACCTCTCCTCCAGTCTTTAAGCATGGCCATTTTTAAGTTTTTTTGTCATTCTCAGTTATTGTTTTACTCTGATGCTTGGTTAAAATAAAATAAAATAAAAAAATGTCTTGTAAAAGTGCTTCACCTTCAAGGAGATTTGTGGAAAACACTTGGATAAGCACATGTTTCTGATAACTAAGATCAATTTGTCTTCATGTGGGAGAGACAATGATGAACTTTTCAGTGCTCCCTCAAGTCTGCCTACACAGCACCACCATATATGGGATGGTAACTGGGACCTGTCCCTGTTGTCCTTCCCCACATCAGTAAAATGGGCCCCTTAATGATGATACAGTATTAACGTGGGAAGACCTGCTTCTGCTGCAGGACACTCGTAGCCTTTGCTAGAGCATCTGTAAGGGAGGAGATGGGTAATGGACCTACCGAAAATCCAAAGCCCGGGCACTGCTATAACATTTTGGATGTTGCTGGTGGGGTAAAACCCATGTTGCCCCAAAAGCTGTACTTAATAAGGTACAAGCCTTTGTAGGGATGATGGGGTTCTGGAAGACTTTTATTCTCCACCTGGCCCAGCGCCTCCATTCCTTATACCACCTGGTAAAGAAAGGGTACATATGGGACTGGAGATCAGAGCAGCAGTGAAAAAGCAAAAGTTCAAGTTAAGTAGATTAAATCTCTGGGCATCTCTCAAGCAGGGCTTCCGTTTGAGTTACATGTGTGTATGACTCCAGAAGGGATGAGTTGAGCACTGTGGCAGAGATAACAGAATAGGGAGTGCCCCTAGGATTTTGGTCCTGGCTCTGTAAGGGGACAGAAACCCATTTTACCCCAACAAAGCAACAACTCCTAGTGGTGATCCCCGTGTTTCTCCAGGGAGAGCCTCTCACGCAGCCAGTGCACTGAGCTCAAAGCAGTTTGTCTGGTGATCACTCATGAGTCCTGGTCATTAATCCTTTGTACTAACAGTGGGGCTGTTTTCAGAGGGATTAATCCTATGACTTGGACAATGGGAAGCCAAGGGATGGATGATGATACATAAACCCTTGTGGGGGCTGCATATGTGGAAAGACATTTGGGTCCATCTGCAAGAGCCTGTGGCACTCTTCGCTGTCCTCCATGTCCCAGCTCACAAGGAACTGATATCCCCTGGCCGTCAGAAAGCTGATACTCTAGCTCAGTTACAAACCCTAACTACTGACCCTTCAATAGATTCAGCAGATGGGGCGCATAGAAAGAGGGGCCACTGGGGCACCTGGGTGGCTCAGTTGGTTAAGTGTCAGCCTTCGGCTCAGGTCGTGATCCCAGCGTCCTGGGATCAAGCCCCGCCTCAGACTCCCTGCTCAGTGGGAAGTCTACTTCTCCCTCTCTCTCTGCCTGCCATTTCCCCTGCTTGTGTACTCTCTCTCTTTCTCTCTCTGTCAAATAAATAAAATAAAATGAAAGAGGGACCTCCACAGTGCCTGGTGGGAAGGCATATTGCCAAGGATGCTGGATTGCCCTTGAAATACAGTGACTTGGTTCATGAAGTAACAGCACACCCTCTGTATTCTTCAACAATGCCCAGGACAACTGCCGAAAGATTCTGGGACCATCCACTGAAGTTTCCAAGCCGTAAGGAACTGACGAACTGATTATATTAGCCACCTTTCTCCGAGTGAGGGTTCTAAGTATGCCTTAGTTTGTGTGGACACTGAATCTGACCTAATCCAAGCTTTCCCCTGTCACTGGGAAACCAGACTACCACCATTAGGAGATGAGAGAAGCTGAGTATTAGGAGAGATGGTAGTGAGGGGTCACATTTCAAAGGTCATGATGTACAAGACTGGGCAAAAGAGTTGACATTGGCTGTTCCATGTCCTCTATAAATGGCAAGCAGCAGGGTTGGTAGAAAGGAAAAATGAAATATTAAAACAGCAGATTAAATTAACAGGTAAAACCACCTCGACTGAGTGGACTAAAGTACTATCCCAGGCTTTAATAAATTTGAATGATCAACCAGTAGGGCCTGTCACCCCACATGCCAGACTGGGGACCCTGGCTGAGGCACAAATACCATAAAGGTATGGAAGTCTTGGGAAACAGCCATTGACCTGATTCTCACTGAGGATCAATGTTCCATGCTGTTGAGAGCACAAAGCCATGTTATGACTGGGGGAAAAAAAAATTATCTACTGGAATTTGCCATAGTATATCCCCCAAGATGAGTGAGCTATTTGCACCCTCTGGGTGAGGGGAAATTATTCAATCTCCACTGAAATTCTGTTGTCCTGATGCAAGATGGACCATGTTGAAATATATACATGGACTAGAACACACATCACTGAAAGAGAGGAGAAGATAGGGGTTCTGGTCTGACATATCCTGTCCCCAGGCCATCTCCTCATGCCTGGCAGTGCTGCCTCCCACAGAGGTATGTACAACCAGGTCAGGTTCCTAAAACTGCCAACCTTCCTCTCCTCAAGCCAGGTGGGCACATTCTGTTTTCTACTGGTTTCTTATTTGGCTGCTATCTTTGCTCCCCATTGGTTTAGAGGAGGTTATGGAACACAGAGAAGCCCTTACTAAATTCACTCAACAAGCCTTAAATGATAGTCAACACAGCCTGTTCTTACTGAATGCCAAAATGACTCTAATGAGAGTCTTCAAAAAAATAGAATGGCCTTAGACATTATCCCTATGTCTCAAGGAGGCACCCGTGCCATTACCCAAACAGAATCTTATGTGTTCATACCTAATACATCTGCTAATGTATTATCTTTATTAAGTCATAGAGAGATAAAGAAAATGCCCTAAATGATCCAACTCTCAGCGCAGGGGACTTAATAAACCAGTGGTTGGGATCTTGGTCTCTTGGTTAAAAAAAAAAAAAAAAACGTGTCACTGATTTTGGACTCATTGCTTTCTCTTACATGTACCTGTGTTATTGCTGTGGCATCTGCCTCCAGGACAGCCAGAGGGCCACCAAAGGAGCCACCTGCATGCTGGTGAAACCCCTTGCTGACTGCTCAGGGCACACTGTAGAAGATGGAAGTACGTGAGATTATAAGATAAGAGACAGTCATAAAGGGTGGAGTTTTGGGAAGGTCATGGAAAAGGCATGACCTTCAACTGACCTGTGAGCTGGACCAGCAATGTGCAGTTCCTCATACCCTTCCCTGTCTTTCAAATGTACGTTCTGGGTCACCTGGGTGGCTCAGTGGGTTAAGCCTCTGCCTTCAGCTCAGGTCATGATCTCAGGGTCCTGGGATGGAGCCCAGCATTGGGCTCTCTGTTCAGCAGAAAGTCTGCTTCCCCCTCTCTCTCTGCCTGTCTCTCTTCCTACTTGTGATCTCTATCAAAAAAAAAAAAAAAAAAAAAAAAAATCAAATCAAATGTGGGTTCTGTTTGCCTTTCCTGCTCCCAGGAGCTGCTCCAAGGATTTGAGACAGTGATGTGATGAGAACACCTACCTAGTGTGCATGGTTGAGCCTAGTTAAGGCTTCTGTATAAATTTTTAATATTTGGAGGGTGGGTAGGGGATTAACTAGTCTTGCTGCCACCTGAGACAGGCCTTGTATGTAAGTTCCCTTTGCTTAT
Source organism: Enhydra lutris kenyoni (assembly GCF_002288905.1). NCBI lineage: Eukaryota > Metazoa > Chordata > Mammalia > Carnivora > Mustelidae > Enhydra > Enhydra lutris. Next base: position 36,892,352 of record NW_019154091.1, read on the forward strand.
TAAACCTTCCACCTAGTAGCCTGCCTGTCTTTGGTCCCGCTCTTGCCCTCTCAGTAAGGGAGATGAGGCTGTTTCAGATTTCAACCAAAAACAGGAAGCTCCCAAGGGCTTTATGAGACAACAGAAACTAAAGGGAAATTGGTAAGTATTTTGAACTGAATAAATATGAAAAAAAAAAAAAAAACAGAATTTGTTGCATACCACTACAGTTAATGCTAAAGGGGAAACATAAAGCACAGCACAGATATATTTAAAAAAGAAAAAATCTGAAATCAATGAACTGAGCTTTCATCTTAAGAAATTATAACTAGAAGAGCAAACTAAAACATAATTAAGTAGAAGAAAGAAAAAAATCATTGAAGCTGAAGTTAATAAAATAGAAAACAAAAGTAATAGACTTTATTTTCTACAAAAAAAGTAATTTCAATGAAGAAAAGAGTTTCATCAAGAAGAAAAATGAACTTTTTCTTCTAAACCAAACTAATTTAAAAAACAAAAGACAAAAATGAACAGTATCAGGAATGAGAGAAGTTGCATTAATACAAATTCTAGAGATATTAAAATGACAATAAGAAAATACAAAGAAAAATGTAAGGTTAAGAAATTAAATATTTAATAAAGTGGACGAATTCTTTGAAAGACACTAATGCCCAACAAACGACACTCAAGAAAGAATTCTTTAAATGGTATTACATCCATGAAGCTGAATCTATTGTTAAAAATCTTATAAAAAAAAAGAAAACCTATGTCCAGATGACTTCAGTGATAAACTATATCAAACACTTAAAGAACAAATAGTACCAGTTCCACAAAAACCTTCCAGAAAATTGACATTGAGGAGTACTGCTCTAAAACATAAACCAGACAAAGCCACTACACGAAAAGCAAATTACGATCAATATTCTTCATTAACACACTTGGAAAAATTCTAAACCAAAGTTTAGCAGAATTAATCCACCAATATATTAAAATGATAATAAATTCCAAGAACCCAAGGTTGGTTTACCCTTTTATAATTATTCAATGTAATTCATCATGTTAAAAAATTAAAAAGAAAAAAACTAAAATATCGATCATCTCAATAGATGTAGAAAAAGCAGACGTAGACAAATCAATACCCATTCCTGATAAAAATCTCTCAGCATTCTAGGAATAAAAGGGAACTTTTTCAAATGAATAAAGAGTATCTATGAAAAATATACAGTTAACAGCATACTTAATGGTATTAACATGGATTTCTTCCAAGATCAAGAACAAAATAAGGACATACACTTTCACCACATTCTTTCAATGCTTACTAGAGTGTCTATTTAGTATATGAAATCTAGCAAGGAAAAGAAATAAAAATCATCCAGGAAGGAAGAAATAAAAATGCTTTTATTTATAGATGACATGATTATCTATGTAAAAATCCAGTGGAATACACATACACACACACCACATACAAATTATTAGAAAAAATAAGTGTTTCAAGATCTATGGTTGGTATAAAAAATTTTATTATAATTCTATATACTATCAAGAGACATTTGGAGATTAAAATTACAAATGATGACAATGCCGTCTCTAGTAGCATCAAAAATATGAAATATATGCTGATAATCTAAGAAAATATGTAAAACATCTATACAGAAAAAATTGCAAAACCTTGCTTAAAGAAATTAGAAGAACACAAGTAAATGGAGAGCTATACCTTGTTTATGAGTTGAACAAATCAGTATTTTTAAAATTTCAGTTTTGCCCACATTTTTCTAATAGGTTCAATGCAATCACATTCAAAATTTCAACAGGATTTGTTTGTTTGTTAAGTTTAAGAAATTCACAAGCCAATTCAAAAGTTAACATGAAAATACAAAGATGTAGATTAATTGAAACAGCTTTGAAAAAGAACAACATTTAAGGGTTACCGTGAAGGGTTACATGATTTCGAGAAACTGATATTCATGGTGGTGTTGTAAAAATCTATTAAGTAAGTCAACAGAACAGAATAGAGAGACAGAAGTCGACCCATCCATATATGGGTAACTAATTGTTGACAAAAGCGCAAAGGCAATGTAGTGAACGTAGTCTTTTCAACAAATGTTGCTAAATCAGTTGAGTATTTATGTGCAAATAATAATAATAGAAAGAGAGAGAGAGAGCACTTTAATACGTGACTCACAAACTAACCCAAAATAAGCTATAGATTTCCATGTAAAACCTGAAACTATAAAATGTCTAGGAGGAAACAGGAGAAAATTTTGTCACTTTGAGTGTGGTAACAAGTTCTTAGAAACACCAGTAAAAACACAAAGATGGACTTCATCAAAATTTAAAACTGCTTTTCCAGAGAATTAAAGTCAAGCCATAAACTGAAAAACAAACAAAAACGATCAAAACGAAATCTGATAAATTTAGGACTTTTACCTAGCATATACAAAGGGTTCTCAAAATGTAACAATAAAAAAAAAAAACCCTTAAAACTTCTCTGAAGATTTGTATTAACGTTATCAAAGAAAATATGTAGATAATAAATAAGCAATATTAGCAAATAAAAAGACCTCAAGATGATTTTTCATTTAGGAAATGCAATTTAAACCACAGTAATATAGCACCAATTACAAGACTGACCATACCAAGTGGTAGCAAGGGTAGATGGAATTGGAACATTCATACATTGCTGTTATGAATACCAAATGGTACAACTTTGGTAAATAGCTTGGCAATGTCTCAAACAGCTGAACATACACCTACTGAGACATCCTGACATTAAACTCCTAAGCATTTACCCAAGAGAAGAGAAATTCTATGTACAAACGAAGACTTGTACACAAATGTTTATAGCACCTTTATTTGCAATAGACAAATACTGAAAACAACCCAAATGGACATCAACAGGTCATTTATCAACAGATTGGGGTATAATCATACAAGGGAGTAATACTCAACATTTAAAAAGAATGAAAAATTGATGCAAGCAACAAGATGAATGAATCCCAAAATGGTTATGCTAAGTGAAAGGAACTAGACCAAAAATAAACAAAAAGGCATGCTGTTTGACTCCATTCATATAAAATGCTACAAAACATAATCTGAAAGCTAGCTGGTGGTTGTCTGAGGAGAAGGCATTGGGGAAGGGGATGATAAAAGCAGGAGGGATGATGGAAATGTTCACTATCTTAATTGTGGCAATGATTTCAAGGGAACATGTTCACACATACGAAGATTATTGTGTAATCAAATATGTTCAGTTTGTTATATGCCTATTAAACATCAATAAACGTGCTAAGCAAAGAAAATATCTCTTGTCTTCCTAGGAATAATACAATTTTTTGTTTTTTTTATAAAGTTGGTGCTGGATTATGTACAGTAAAATGAAAAGGCTTCCTTTAAAAAGGAAAAGAACCTGTGAAGGAAGGTAGCAAGGGAATAAAAACACTGAAAATAGAAGGAATACTTCTGATTCCACCTGTTTCTATTCAGCTATATTTCCATACCTGGCTCAGTTTGTTTTTTAGTTGAGTATCTTCTTATTTTTGTCCTGTGTGTTTCTGCACTAACACAACAGAGTTGAGAAGAGCTCATTTACAAATGGTGTTTGGTTAAGGAAAAATAAAATCTATTATTTTTACCTCAGGCCCCATGTTTCTAACAAAACTATTCTGAAGGATTAAAGAGATTAAGCTGTCCTTTGATAAAGGATGAAAAAAATAATTACAGATTTCGAAACCAATAATGAATTGTGATTAATTCGCTGAAAAGATCATTCAATTTGTAATTACCTCCTGGGACATTGCAAATGCCCCCAAAATGTGATGATGTGGGGGAGGGGGTGTTGTGTGTGCATGTGTGTATCTAGTGGAATCCAGAGAAAGATCACAATTTAAAAGACCAACAAGTGGTAGATTTTAACATTGAGAACCCAAGTTTCTGGATTCCAGCATGGCCTTTTCCCCTTTTCTGTTTCTTCTCGGGCTGTGTTTGCATGCATTTTTCCATGCACCCACCAGGTGGGCAAGTTCTCCATGTTCCATCTTCTATGTGGTTTAAGAAGGTGAGGGGAAGATGGTACTGAGGTAGAGGATTGAAGAGGAGTAAGAGTTTAAAATTTAAAAAAAAAAGGGAAGGCAGGGAGACTTGGGACAAGCTAGGTGAGAAACACAGAAAGAGAGAAAGATGGAATTAAAATTTCTGATATCAAAGTGCTAGGCAGCCGAAAGCCCAGTCTCTGCTAAGGAGTTCTGCCGTCAGCTAATAACAAGCAGTTCTCGGGCCTCTCATAGTTGGCACCTCATTAATCGAAGAACAACTTAAATTCCAGAAGAGAATTCTCCTTTTCTTCTTCCAGAGTCTTTGAATTCACTGTGGTCTCAATAGATTCGCCTTCTTCTGACATATACTGAATGCCGTTAAAATGCAGTTGTCGGCAAAAACAGCTCCTCTTTGTAGATAGGCACAACTGCCTGAAGGATAGATCTGGGAAACAGGACCGTGGAGTCTGAACCTGCAGATGGGGGGGGGGGGGTAAATTTACTGCCACCTTGTGTCAGAAATTTAGCCTTGTCTTAAAGCTTCAGATCAGTAATGAATGTGGGAAGATAAACTGGAGAGAATGTCTGAATGGCTAAATGGACAAGTCCTTGTCTGACAGAGGTGGAGAAGGAGATGTTCCTGAATTTCCCCCAAGCTTCTCCCTGACAAGAAGAGGACATTATGTGGAATGTGGAAGCGACGTCACTAACACGTTCAGCAAAAAATAGGAAACTTACAAGTGGGGCGTCAAAGGAGAGCCGTCCTCCCAGAGCCATGAGCTGCTGGGTTTCCTCAGAGACAACCCCATCCAGAACGGAAAATTGGAATGGGCACTCGCTTGCCGGATGAATTCCTGTGGGGAGGAATGTTTATCTAAAGTGATGATAAAGTCAGTGTGGTCATTTTACATTAGATTCACAAAACCAAAGAACCAAAAGAGATCTTCGACATCCTTTCCATGGTTTTACAGACCTATTTACTGAAGCCTAGAGATACTATGTAACCTCTCTATCCGAGGTCATGCAGTCATTAGCCAGATGAGGCTAGAAAATAAGTAATTTGATTCTCAAACATGTGCTCCTCTGCTAAGGGCGTAAACCCGATTTATTTCCCTATAATGCACCACTTCAGCCCAACGTACCACCATAAAAACTCACCAAATCATCTGTGCTATTAATTTTCAGCATCTGGGCATCCAAAGACAAGCAGTTCTCCTGGCTTTTTTCCCAATTAAATGGGCCAGAGGAAAATCGGTAACAGTTTTCTTCATGCCAGAGCCAGTCTTGGGGACAAGGACCTAGGAAGTGTAGCATATCTGATCAGTGAGTGATGTCTGAGTAAAAATATTTCTACAATTCTTGAATCAATTTTCCCCTCAGGACTGTCACGTGCAAAGCATCTCTTCTTAATTAGAATTATGGGGGGGCTGGGTGGCTCAGTCCTTAAGCATCTGCCTTTGGCTCAGGTCATGATCCTAGGATCCTGGAATCGAGCCTGGCATTGGGCTTCCTGCTCCATGGGAAGCCTGCTTCTCCCTCTCCCACTCCCCCTGCTTGTTCTCCTTCTCTCTCTGTGTCTCTCTCTGTCAAATAAATAAATAAAATCTTTTAAAAAAATTAGAATTATGTCCAGTCTTCAAAGACTTCAATAGATCCATAGTCTTTATTTCTCTTAAAGTATTCTGATTTAAGTAAATTAAATGAAAAATAAGGCTGTTCCAAAGCAAAATTTGAGCTGAGACGTAACTATAGAATGTGACCTATTTTTTATAATTATGTTTGGAAGAATGGAAGTAAGAGCTCAGGGAATGGATCCATTAATAGTTACACTGCTATTAAGAAGATATGCTCCGGGTACTGAGCTGACTCACTCAGTGAAACGTGCAACTCTTAGTCTTGGTGTGGAGGCCCATACTGGCTGTAGAAGTTAATTAGAAATAAAATCCAGGGTGCCTGGATGGCTCAATAGGTTAAGTGACCAACTCTTGATTTTGGCTCAGGTCATGATCTCAGGGTGGTAGGATAATGCCTCTTGGGCTCTGTGCTCAACACAGTCTGCTTCTGGATTCTCTTTCCCTCTGCCCTTCTCCCCCTCACAAAGTGTGTGCGCTTTCTCTCTTTAAAATAAAAAAAAAAAAAGAAAAGAAAAAGAAAAAGAAAGAAAATCTTTTTAAAAAGATACATTTATGCATTTTAATACTTCAGGTTTTCAAATAATGAATTTATGCTTAAATGTTGTGTTTCCTGTTCCTAGGCATGTGTTGTCCAATACATAGCATATGTGGTATTCAAACTACCTATGTTTCTTTTAATTAAAAAAAAAAAACTTGTTTTAAGTAAACACTACACCCAAGTCCCCAAGGTGGGGCTCAAACTCATATCCCCAAGATTAAGAATCGCATCCTTTATAGACTGAGCCAGCCTAGGGTCCTTTTTTATTTATTTATTTTTTTAAGGAACATAATATCACCATGTTGGCAGTACTTTTCACACATTAACACATTTAATCCTCCTAACAACAGGATGAAATAAATTCCATTCATTTTCTTCATCTGGCAGATAAAGGGGACCATGAACCTTGGCAGGCTTGCTCTCGTATCCACGTGTTTAATCACGACAGGCACTGCCTCTCAAACTTCTGAGTTTGAATCAATTGAGGAAATATCTTTTGGGGCCCTTCAAGATATTTTGATACAGAATCTAGGGGTAAACCTGGAAACCGCCATTTTTAAAAAGCTGCCATAATGATAATGTTGTCAACCAAAGACTGACAGGCACCACTAATTTCTGTCCTGAACATAAAGTCCCTGACTGAAGACTCCACGCCTTTCTAGCTAGACGACCTTCTGCAAACCACTTGTTTGGTAACTTTTCAGAATCTCTCTCTCTCTTCATATCTACACTGTGGACTACAGACTTGTTAGTAAGAAAGATAAAACTTGTCTCAAACTTAAGGAAACCGGTCTGTTTTTTTCCTATGCAGTATTTTATTATTAATATTTTTGAGAAACTTCTCAAAGCTGCTTGATGAAAAGCAGTACTTTATCTGCTATCTCTACTAATTGGCCTTTATCTGACACTGTCAAGGAATGGAACATGTTACCTGGGACATCTACCAGTGAAAAACATATTACTTAATATTTTTGATTGGTTGCCCATGCCTGGAATCTCTGGGAGATGGTTCTGGATGGTCCTGACGTAGATGTAATATCATAAAACTGATAAAAAAATAAATTTTAAAAAAACCTGTTTAACAGCCCCATCGGGGGAATAAATCATTGGTTGGTATGTAGCTATGTCTGTTTATATGAAGATTCCTATCTTTGCTAGATTAGTCTCCCTCCTTTATACCTTCTTAGAGACACCACATTCTTTGGTTTCCTCAATAGCTCTCTCCTTAATAAAGACATTAAATACAGGTTTGATACTTGCTAAAGGTCAGTTTGTCTAAAAATCTCTGCTTCTTTTGGAAATTTAAATAACCCTATAAATATTGAAGGGATTTATTAACTCCAAAACTTTATTTAAAAAAGAAAAACTACAGGGGCGCCTGGGTGGCTCAGTGGGTTAAGCCTCTGCCTTCAGCTCAGGTCATGATCTCAGGGTCCTGGGATCAAGTCCAGCATCCGGCTCTCTGCTTGGCAGGGAGCCTGCTTCCTCCTCTCTCTCTCTCTCTCTCTCTCTCTGCCTGCTTCTCTGCCTACTTGTGATCTCTCTGTCAAAAAAATAAATAAAATCTTTAAAAAGAAAGAAAGAAAGAAAAACTACTTATCATTATTATCACCACTTAACTTCTCTGGCTATCAATTTTTTTCCTCTATAAAATAAAGACCTGGGGTATTTGTGAACTGTTACTATATAATCCGTTTTCAAAGAAATTGCATAGTTCAGACCAAGTGAGATGTGCAAGCAAGAAATTGGAGAAATCTCTGCTTATTAGTGGCAATTAGTTACTAATGCTGAGAATAGGGTACTCATTCATACACTGCCAAGAAAACAATGCATCTTTGAGAATAATTCCATCTCATATCCCTTAAATCTCCCTGTGATGAAAAGCATACACCTGATTTAATCACATGTTGTCCAAGACTAAATGACACAGATAACACTGTAATAACATCAGAGTTCACATCATCATCCCCTTCTTATAGATGCTAGTATTTCTACCTGCCTCCTAGATTCCGAGATTAACTTAATTCTTATATAAACTGACTTCCTGGGCTCTTTATATTTTTTTCTTACCTAAAGTATCTACCCAACACTTCCAAGTCAGCCTACCTCCATTCATTTTATTTAAATTGATTGTTGTATACTTTAAGAAATAGGGTTACAGAATAAAATTAATGTAGACCTTCCCAGAGACAAAGGAGACCCCATAGGGAAAGAAATCAATGATTAAGATATATTGGAAGAGAAAGAAATAAGAATTGATGGCAAAGGGTAAGGGCAGAAGAATTCTTCCAGAAAAATCTCAAATCTAGATTTTAAAAATAAAGAAGAGGTTCTTATGAGAAAATAAAATTTAAATCTGCCAAAAAACTGCACTTAATTAAATCAGGTATCTCAAGAATTTAGCAGAGGGAAGGGTGGGGATGATAAAAATAGAGAAATTCTGGTGTCATACATTATGAATATATGTCGATATGTCAATTTTGTGCCTAGAGACATTTTCAAAACACAGTTAAGTTTAAACAGAGCAGTTTCCACTACTTCTTTTCACCTCTCCATCCCTCATACCTGAAAAGTTTGCTGCTTTCCTCAGAGCCTCTTGGAGATTCAGGTTCTGCTGATGAAGTTCCATCTGTTTTTTGGAATTTTCATCCAGCTTCTGGGTAAGGGTTTCTATCTTTTTTTTGAGTTCCCTTTCTGACTCCTGGGAAGCTTTTTCCGTCTGGCGCTGTGCTAAGATCTGTCCCTCCAGTATCATTTCCTGGTTAGTGAGGTTTGCTTGCTGTTGCTTTAGGCGATCAGACACCTGTAATACTAAATGACAGCTGAAATAAGAACTCCATTACCAATCCTGAATAAAAATCCCTCCACTGGATTTTGAGGAAATCGAAGAATCAAATCAAATAATCCATTTTGACAACGATAAACTGCTGGAAAATTACTCAAAAATTATGGATTTAAAAGTTATTTGATATTCCTGTACTATATTTTTTTTAATGTTAGTAACTGTCACAGGCACATTTGATTAAAACAACAACAACAACAATAACAACGGGATTTTACTTGTTACTGATGGTTCCAGACAAGTTTAAAAGCAATCATAAAATAAAGGTATGTCAATGGCATAAATAAAATGCAGACAATCTGAAATAGATGCCAACCAGACTCAGTGATTAGTAATAGTTGTCATCAATGACTTACTCTATTTGTGTTTTTATTCCTCTGCTAACTCTCTACAACTCCAGACTTCCTAATTTTATTTAAAAACTGTGACACCCCTTTTTTGAGACACCCTCCCACAGAATTATTTTAAGTTGCTATGTCATAACAATTTCAATAATTTTTTGTTTCTTTTTTTTTTTTTCCACAGTACATTTAGGAAGAGTGGGGATGAAATGAAGTTTGTGAAACCCGGCAGGCAACTAATGTTAAGGGTCAAATGTCTCAGTTCTAGAAGCTTGATGGTTGAGTACAAAACAGACCCTTTGGCTTGAAGGCTGGATCTGAGACTGTTTTAAAGTGATTCTTCTCATGGGAAGACTCATCCAATCACCACCACTGAGTCAAGTGCACTTCTCCTAGTTGTTAGGGAAGGCCCTAAGTGTTAACAGATTGAAAAAAATAAATGGTTGGTGACTTTAACCAACAACTGAGAATCAAATAGCACTTCAAAGGCCTTAATCATCTAGATTCTAGATGGACAAAAGAACTCAGATCTACAACCTGAATACACAGGCAGATTATATGATGATCAATATCATTTTCATTCCTTCTTGGCCACTCTCCTTCTTCTTATCACTTCTTTTCCTCTCAACATCCTCTTTTCTAAGTGGCCATATTATAAATTTGAATTACAGTTATTTTAAATGTCTCATTTATTGATAGGGTATTTCTTTGAATTGGTATTTAATCATCTCTATTAAAATTCAATGTAGGGGTGCCTGGATGGCTCAGTAGGTTAAGTAACTGACTCTTGATTTCAGCTCGGTCGTGATCTCAGGGTGGTCAGATCAAGGCCTATGTCAGGCGCTGTGCTCAACATGGAGTCTGCTTGAGATCCTCTCTCTCCTTCTCCCTCTGCTCCTCCCCCCATGGATGCTCTCTCTCTCTCAAGAACAACAAAAACAACAACAACAACAACAAAAACAACCTCAATGTGAACTATATAACATTTCTTTTCCTTTCGGGTCTCTCAGGGGATCTTGTGGCTTAGGAGTTTCAAATTATTTTCTTTTTCATCATTCCAGGATTTAAACAGACTTTGTCCATTAAGTTATAACAACAAAACAGAACAAAACCTACCATTAATAATCTTAAGTCCGTGTCCCAGTCAATTTGAGGGACAAGCACAATGTACTTATTCATGTTCCCACTCATTCTAAAAAGTTAGCCTAAAATGTATCTGAATCGAGTTTGTTTATAGTTATTATGAAACCAATTAATAAACCATGTTTGTAAGTTCTCACTTTTTCCCTCTCTCCAGTACTTACATTGCATTGTCAGTATAATAAGGGTTACCAGTAATCCCAAGCAAAGGATCCCCAGGGTCACAGCCATAGGGCACCACCACCGAGAAGAAGGAAAATGAAGACCTAGAGTGACAGAGGATAGAATCAGAAAGACATAAAAGATGGAAGCAAGTCATCAAACAATTCTTTGGAAACTATACCTTGTACTTTGCATTTCTTACCTTACTAGTCCTCCCAAGGGCTCTGCATATAATTCATTGTCTATACTTACAGATGAAAAATATAGACAGAATTTAATTAATTTGCTCTTGGTCACACAACTGACACAATTTAAGAGCCAGAATTCAGTATCAGATATGTGATATTAAGTATCTGATTCTTAAGCTTACACTTTATCTACTTCTACCATAATGACTAAGAAACTCTCAGTCCAGCTTGGCTGGATCAACTTCATCCAAAGAACAGACAGCCTGGTACTTTTAATAGAGACCATGTCAATGCACACACACACACACACACACACACACACACACACACACCTCATACACAATATGTTTTATAAGTAGTATACCAAAGAAGAATGTCAGACACCAAGAAAATAAGCTTTAGTTAGTTAATCAACAGATCACCTCAAAGAATTTAATTTTGTGTTTTCAAATTTTATTCCACTAAAATTACATCTTAGAACTGAGGTTATTGACTGAAGAAAAGTAGGGATTAAACTTCAATATTCATTTGACTCATTAATGTCATGTCCTATACTTACACCAGCTATGGCTCTTGTTGTTATAAAAGTTCACCATTATTATAGAAACAATAAGTCCTATAGCTCACAGCTCCACCACTACAAAAGCACAGATATTTTGGTTCAATAGGAAAATATTTCATATAATCTATGTGAACTCCTCACCCTGTACAATAAACAAATAGAGTACTGGTAGTGTTATCCTCTACATGCAGATAAGGAAACTAAAGTCTCAACGAATTGTATAAGATGACACTGATGTTAAGATCCAAACAGAGGTCTTTAATCCAACTTTAATTGCTACATAGCTTGGAACGTTTCATCACAAACTTTCTAGTGCAAATGTGTAATGATCTAAATCAATCAATGGTCAAATATATTCACAGAGTCAAAGCCTTTCTGTTAGACTCTAGAGAAGAGACAGAAAAAATAGAAATTTTAACAGGAAGAAACACAGTTCATTCACTGATTTAAAAGTCATTAAGCTCCTGGAGTGTACGTAGCAAGCTGGCAGAAAAGTAGAGAATAGTTGTGTCTCTTGCTTAGAATTCTAGCTTGAGGGTAGATATTTGTGTAAATCTGTCAACCAGTATTTCCCTCTGGTCAATATTCATTCTATACTATAAGTGTATGCCTACCACTCTTGAGTGTAGAAACTCCTGAATTTTTAAAAGCAAATCACAACTTCCACACCTGTGCAGGAAAGGTGCAACCCCCATTTTCTAAAGGACACCCTTTGTCCCATTTCTTCCGTAGGTAGAGACCATTAATCCAACCTGTTCCCATTAGTGATTTTCTGATCAGAAAGCAATTGGATTATTTTCAGTAGGTGACTGATCTAATCAGGTTCTGAGAGATTTAGCTTCATAATTGTAGTGAAATTCGGGCACTCAATATTTACAACATGAAGAATGAATGAACAAACAAACAAATGACTCCTGTTAACTTGGATGTCTGCCTATAAACGCTGATTCAGAGAAATAATGCATGTAAAGTGAATAGCATAGAACCTAACCTATGGTAATGTTTAATAAAATTTATCTGAATCTATATACATCATCACTCATACCAAGTTAGTTCATTCACAGATCATCATCATCATCATCATCGTCATCACCATCACCATCACCATCATCATCATCATTATCACCATTATATCTGAATTGTTTTTCTTTTAAGTAAATGTTATTAATTCTACATTTTTCCATCCTTGGGCATTTCAACTATCTAATCCTATATTCAGTTAATTTACATTTTTGAGCTAATCTTAGAATTCTGTTGCTGTGCTCATTCACCCACCCCTAGTACCTCTAGCTTTCTTTCCGTTTGGCTTCTGATCAGGTTGATCCTTCATAGTCTTGTTCTTGAAGTCATCAAAAGTCATTTCTGAATTCATTCCAAGAATGAGAGAGTGAGGCAGTCAAGGACTTCTGCAAAGTAAAAATTTGGAGTGTTTAAATAGCTACTCCTGCTGGAGTGTTTAAATAGCTACTGCTATCTAATAGAAGAATGACTCAATCATTGGTAGGAGGAAGAAGAGATTTTGCTTCATACGGGGAAGTTGGCTGACGCAAATTCTTGGGTTATGCCTATTGCAGGTGGGGAAAGTGGTGATTCTGCTAGTATTTCAGGATGTTTCACTAGGTAATTTATGAAAAGGAAAACTGTATTTTCTGTGAGCATTAGAGGAGAGGCATTTGTATTCACTCTTCAGATAGGGAAACTGAAACTCAAAAGAATAAGTCACATTAAATTTGTGGAGGACTGTGCATTTAAACCAGATTACTTAATTCCATTGTCCATATTTGTTTACTGCACTGTAGCAGACCCTCTATACCGTGGCTTTTGTGAGCCTCACATTTTCCTTTTTAATTTTGACTGTTTAAATCATCATTAGGTTAGAAATGTTGGAGTTAATCATGTGTGACTCATCTCCAGCCATGGTGACGTGTGTAATTTTAGAAGTTAATTAGGAGCGCTGTTTCATACAGTGGCAGTATAACATAGCAGGAGTATAACAAAGCAGCAGAAATTTGAAGCCAGATGGAGCTGGTTTCGGATCTTTCCTTTCCTAGTACCTTAGTCTATAATCTTGGGGAATTACTTAATACTCTTAACTTGTGTCTTTGTCCATAAATTGGGACATTGGAATTTCCACTGGATAATGTTGATAATGTTGCTATCAGGATTCATAAGAAATAGTGCATGAAAATGCTAAATACTATACTTCAAACATAAGAACTCAATAAATGATAGTTATTAATATTAGTAGTAGTAATACTCAGCACAATTGAATTGCCCATCAAAGGATACATTTTACACATAAATAACTGGAGTCTCAAAGACTCTTCAGCGAGCTCCCCATAAGGCTGTCTATATGAATTCATTGATAGAATTCTCACCTATTTTCCCTCCATAACCTCCTAACCAGAGAAGAAACATCTCATTGCAGTTATACATGCTTTAAAAAAAGAAATTCTGTATTAAAGATATTTTCTGAAGTATTTACAGCCAAAATGATATGATATCTGGAATTTGCTTTAAACTACATGACGAGGGATGCCTGGGTGGCTCAGTCGGTTAAGCCGCTGCCTTTGGCTTGGTCATAATCCCAGGGTTCTGGGATCGAGTCCTGCATCGGGCTCCTTGCTCCGCAGGGAACCTGCTTCTCTCTCCGCCTCTGCCTGTCTGCCACTCTGCTGGCTGGTGTGCGCTGTCTCTCTCTCTGTGACAAATAAGTAAATAAATAATATCTTTTAAAAAATAAAATAAAATAAACTACATGACGAAAAAATAAAAGGAGGGGATCCATAAAAGAACATTGGAGAAAAACATACAAATAAAATATCTAGGAAACTATTTAGAAAAATCACTGATCTTGACAGCCTACTTAAGATTCCATTTCCCTCCTCTTTCCTGGATTACTTGTATTACCTTTTTCTGTGCAAGTATCTGAGACCAAATGGAAAATAGGTCACCTGTCATTTAAAGTTTTACTCTATGGGATGTTTGGGTGGTTCTGCCTATTAAGCGTCAGATTCTGGATTTCAGTTCAGGTCATTATCTCAGGGTCATAATCTCAGGGTCGTGAAACCAAGCCCCATGTCAGGCTCTGTACTGAGTGTGGAACCTTCTTGAAGATTCTCTCTCTCCTGGGACACCTGGGTGGCTCAGTGGGTTAAAGCCTCTGCCTTTGGCTCAGGTCACGATCCCAGGGTCGTGGGACTGAGCCCCGCATCGGGCTCTCTGCTCAGTGGGGAGCCTGCTTCCTCCTCTCTCTCTGCCTGCCTCTCTGCCCACTTATAATCTCTGTCTGTCAAATAAATAAATAAATAAATCTAAAAAAAAAAAAAGATTCTTTCTCTCCTTCTCCCTCTGTCCCTCTGCTAGCTTGCTCTCTCTATATAAAAATAAATAAGTAAATAGATAGATAGATAGATAAATATTTTTTAAAATTAAATAGTTTTACCCCATGATACAGTTCACTAAAAAAAGCTCAGCCTATAACAAGTATATTCTAGTCAAACCAGCTTGTAACAAATAAATGCTACTTACCTTTATCACTCAAGCCCCACAACACCTCCCTGATCTTGAGTGCCAGGAAGCAAAATTGCTACCTGCATTCACCATGCTGACTTTCATATAAGTAGAATCTCAGGGAAGTGTTTTTATTTTTTATTTATTTATTTTTAAAGATTTTATGTATTTATTTGTCAGAGAAAGAGAGAGAGAGAGCACAAGCAGGGGGAACGACCTGCAGAGGGAGAAACAGATTCCCCTCTAAACGAGGACCCCAATGCAGGACTTGATCCCAGGACTCTGGGACCATGACCTAAGCTGAAGGCAGATGCTTAACCAACTGAACCACCTGGGCATCCCAGGAAAGTGTTTTTAATAATGAATTAATACTGAAATCATATCACAGTGAAGAGAACACTTTTTCATTCCCCAGTGACTCAATTATTTTGCATGCCATTAGTATTCTAGTGGATTAAGATGTGATATGGAAGCGCACTTGTTGATATGACACATTTTTTCCTTGTGAGCTCGTCACTTCCTAGTAACCTTTTATGGATTGTCCTAGGAAGAACTGTCTTAGAAGGACATATATGACTATATACCTAAAACATTCAAGGTTACACACAACACTAGAAATAACTACATTCTTTAGAGAAGGTCTCTAAGATTGAGCTAGATCTCTCAGACTTCAGTTATTCACATTCATACCCCACCCATGAAACCCAGGAGAGAATAATCATCCATTGTGTTTTTGGGTCCACACTGATAAAAACATCACTAAGCAATCCAGGACCTGGTGATAAGGTCTACAAATCCTGTACTCCCTTCAAATACAATTCATTTTTTTTTTCTTTAAAAAATCCTCTGTATTCAAAATCTCAAGGTAGGATTGCCAGCATTTTTTACTCTCTCATTTTATATACTCTGATAGTGCACTCTATTGATTTTCAATTCCATTACAATTATTCCCTCTCTAAAACCAAATTACAAGTTCTTTAGAAATAGATAGATCTCGTTCTATCAATAAAAACTCATTCTTTCCTATCACCTTGGTGTACCATATAAATTGTAATATTCTGTAATATTCTGCAAGCAGTAAATAGTTAACACTTGAGATTCTTAGTGATTAAGACATCACCCAAGTAAGTTGGGTTTTAAAAATATAAAGAAATTTAAGGAAAATATATCTCGGTTCTTATTTTGAGAAGGTGGAGATGAAGCCCAAAAAATGTAAATGATTTACTGAACATCTCTTTTCTATCTGATGCCAATTAAGAACTCAGCTTACTATTCTTCTTCTCCAACTAAAAACTCTGTATTCATTAAATAATAATTCCTGGATGTTTAATTTTATGTGTCAACTTGTCTGGATCATGGGGTGCCCAGTTATTTGGTCAAATATTTTTCTGAGTTTCTCTGAGAATGTTTTTGGGTGAGACTAACATTTTAATCAGTAGGGTAATGATTTCCCTCCATAATAAGAGTGGGCCTTATTTAATCAGTTGAAGACCTGAATAGAACAAAGACACTGATCTTCCTCCAAATAAGAAAACATTCTCCAGCAGACAGCCTATGGGCTGGCACTTCATCATTGGTTCTCTTGGGACTTGAGCTGGCTGATCCACATAACAGGTTTGGATTTACCAGTCTCTATAGTTGCATGAGTCAGTTCCTTATATAAGTCTTTCTCTATAAATATTCACATCCTTTTGGTTCTGTTTTTTCTGGAGGACCTGACTAATATAACTCTCCATTCTTTTTTTCTCCTAGTTCCTGGAAACCACCATTCTATTTTCTATGTCTATGAATTTGACTAAGTACCTCATGTAAGTGGAAACATACAATATTTGTCCTTTTGCATCTGGCTTATTTCACTTAGCATAGTGTCTTCAAGGTTTATCCATGGTGTAGCACGTATCAGAATTCTCTTTATTTTTAAGGCTAAATAATATTCCATTGTATGTATATACCACATTTTGTTTATCCATTCATCCATTGAGGGACATTTGTATTTCTTCTGTTTTTAAAGATCCATGGGATAATTTCTATAATCCTGATGTAGCAGATAGTTGGACAGGTTTTACAGACTAAGTGATTCTCATTATCCCTGCCTCATGCTGTTCATGCCCTTGTGTAATCTTCTCCCCTTGAGTGTGGGTGGTATCTGTGGCTTGGAATGTAGCAAAGGTGATAGAACATATATGATCATGTATATCTGATTACCTAAGGTATAGTGCCTATCTTGCTAAAGGTGCTCTTACTCCTTTCTTCCTCTCTGGCCAGATTTAAAGAAACAAGCTTACACAAATCAATAGCTGTAAAGAAATGAATTCCTGCCTGACATAGCTTGGAAGTATATCCTTCCCCAGTTGAGCCATCTGATGAGAACACAACCCAACAGCTATCTTTATGGCAGCCCATGAGATCCTAAACAGAGGACCCAACTAAACTGTTTTTATACTTCTGATCCACAGACACTGTGAGATAAACAAAAATGTGTGTTGTTTTACATTGTTACTCAGATAATTTGTGGTAATGTGTTAGATGGCATATAAAACTAATAATCTTGTGATAAACTTAATCCTTCTGTTTTGTTGAATTTCATATCTAATCCTGATGGTCAACACCTCTGAGGCTGTCACTCAGTGCTTACACTGCAATCTTGATTCATAAGATAGAGGGACTTCCTAGTGGAGAAGTTGCAAGATGGAACTGATCTCTTCTGCTTTATTATCTATTTTTTAAGCCATGGATATGGCCTAACTTATTGCTCAATACTCTATAATTCATGCTTGATGACTCACAGTGAGGGTAGTCTTGGCCTCTATTTCACTGAGGCACAGAAATAAAAGAAATTCTTAGTTGGTCACCTGATATAGACAAGGTCAAAAGGAGAATAATCAAAGGGGCCAGAAATAAGTAATTTTTTAGCTTCACTTGTTACAACTTTTGTCTAACAATTTCCTGAGACATAGGTGAAAAGGTCTATGTACATGCACCCTCCATTGGTTCCACTCCAAGTCCTTAACAACCTGGGTATAAGCTAATGATTCACTAACTTAATGGAAGTACAACAAGATTGTGTAGGATTGAAATGAGGTCATTCCCCTCTCCCTCAGCTACTTGCCCTTCCAGTGCGTATACTCTTCAATCTTCCTACAGGGACCTTTCCTCTGTCATCGTTCCTGACATGGAGGCTTTGGCAGGGACTGAACTCAGCATTAAAATTGACACAAGCCATGATCACTTGCATTAGGATAAATAGGAAGTTCTATTCCTTCAAGGAATAATTCAGTGAGAACAACAACAACAAAATGGCAGTAATAATTCTGAGAAAGAAAAGTAACGAGGAGGTCATTAACAGAATCCCATTTTGTTCAAACCTGTTAGAAAGCTAGAGGGCAAAACAATTATGGCAATCACATGCAGGAAAGTGTAACGGGTAAAAATCATGTTAATTGGCAAACCTGTTCATGCAGGTTCGGTTGGTATGATTGGGAGAAGATATGACCAGAACAGCAAGGGGAAATACTCAAGAACTGGAATATCAGGAAAGTTAAAACATGGTCATGGTAATAATACACCGAGAGGACTTCAATTATTCAGCATATTGAAGGTGAAGGTCATTGGCAAAACTGAATGGAAATCAAGATAATGCTGATTAATGCTTATAAAACACTTGTTGCATCAGGACAATTGTACGCATTTCACACACATTAATTTACTTAATCTCTATAAGTCTATGAAGTAACATTATTATTACTACCCCATTGTAAAAGAATGAAACTGACCCAACAGAGATATGATAACTTGCTCAAGACTGCACAGCGAATATGTGACAGAGCAAAAAATAAATAAATAAATAAAAATAAGAGACAAAGCGAGTATTTAATCCCAGATAAGCTAGTTGGATTCTTAGCTACGATGCTTTCCTGTCACTCTGACAAGAGAAAGAGCAGGGAAAGATTAGTGATGCTACTACCATGGACAGGCCAATCTAAGTAGAAAGATTCTAATCAAAATGACTTCATATCTCTGGTAGTATTTTTTCTATGAAACAACACCTAGGGCAGGTCAATGGAGCATTCCCCTCCTGTTTTATAAATGGGACAATGAAGGCTTGGAGAAACCACAGAGAATTTAGTGGAGGGCCAGGATTTTTCTGCCCTTTTTGTCCTAAAAAATACCTCCCACCTTGTCAAGTTTTCTGCTGAAATTTGGAAAGTACTCTTCATCCTATCTCTGTCTTATTTACATTAAAAAGAAAAATAATGTAGTGCTCATTTAGTTTTGGAACTTAATGATGTCCAATCACCAGTATCATACCGGGCTTTTCTGTCACTATTTGACTCCCTTAGCTAAGAGGAAAAAAAGATTATATTTGCCATGCTGATATCATATTTTAATGCTGTGTGAGGACTCTTTGAATCAATCCCACACAACAGTTGCCTTCAACAACTCAGTAAAATTAGACTTTCAGAAGTATATATGATCTGAAAGATGGTTTTATTCAGTTCTTCTGAGATAGATCAATCTTCGTAAACTGATGTCTAATTTTTCTATGAAATACTTTGGATTTAAAAAAAAATTTTGAAATACTTTGCATTATGCAAAAATATACTGACTTAAGTATAAATCATTTATACAGTATTCACTCATTCCTGTAGGGATGTGTCTTGACAATATTCTCTTTCCATGTGTGCTTATTTTTATTCTGACCTTAGATTTTATTTGAGAGATAAATCTAGAGACCCATAGATCTTGGAACCCAGTTTATTCGTTATTTTTTGGAACCCAGTTTAAAAAAATATGTGTGTCTGTCTGACTAATGTGTTTCAAAGGAAACTAAAGTCAGGGTAGAGGGGACCTGCTTTCCTCAAAGGTGGGAGTGCTTTCCAGTCCATTTGTCAACCTCTCAGGGCTATTGCAATGGTTAAAATAAATGACCCAGAACCAGGAGAGTTGATTATCAACATAGCGAAGGGGAGGGTTTCAAAGAGTGAGAGAGGAGGGCTAATCACATGGAGAGGGGAGGGAATGGAGATTGGCAGTTACTCAGTGGTCCCCCGTGAACTGCCGCAGCGAAGGACCAAAAATTTTACTCCTTTTTTTGATGGAGACGAGAGAGCTTGTTCAGTCACCAGCTATTTGCCTTTGAGCTTCCTCAAGTCAAGTTTCTCACCACTGCCTATAAGAATACCTAATTCTGAGGACTGATGTGTCCTCCCTGAATGTTTTCCTTTTGGGGACAATTGGGAGAAAGTAAAAGACAAATAGAAAGAATTGCTAGTAGAAGGCAGAGAGAAGTCGATGTGGAGACCGTAACAGCAGAATAGACATAGACAAAGAAGCCAGGATGAAAGGGGAGAGAAAGACCACAGAAAATAAAAGCCCAAAGGAGTAAGGGGCGAGAGAGAGCAAAAGATTTACTGCTGAGATAAGTTTGTCTCCTTAAGTCCTCCAGGTCAAGAAGACAGACCGACACAGAACATGGAAAGGAGGCAACAGACGTGGACACTCTGCACCTGATCCTGGAGAAGCCGTTCAGCCCCATGGGGGTGCGAGCCCAGGCCGTGACAGCCTCTGTCCTGGTGTACTGCGTCCAGGTGAGTTGAGAAAATGCAAAAATAAAACTTTTGTTTGTTTCTCAGACAAATCAACTCTCAGAAGGACCATGGGGGAAATGAATAAGGGGAAGGACATAGACTGAACCAAAGAGGTAGTGGGGAAAAGAATTACTAGAATGTTTCCTTAGTGTGATAAGGATTCATGGCCCCTGTGTGGCTGAGGCATCGGTGAAATGGGGAAACAGAAATTAGGGTAAACATAGATACATGCAGGATAGCTATGGTAATTAGAAGTGCCACTTATCTATATTTCTCTCTTTTATAGGGATTTTATTTATTTATTTGACAGAGAGAGAGAGAGATCATAAGTAGGCAGAGAGACAGGCAGAGGCAGAGGGGGAAGCAGGTCCCCTGCTGAGCAGACAGCCTGATGCGGGGCTCCATCCCAGCACCCTGAGATCATGACCTGAGCAAAGGCAGAGAGGCCCAACACACTGAGCCACCCAGGCACCTCCATTTCTCTCTTTTAGCATCTTACCATTCATCCCTCAAGATCCCAAATAAATGATCAAAATGAACACATAATTCCCCTAAACAGAGTTTCCACATCAGCCCTGATACAATTCTAGCAACTTACATGCTTCCAGATCATGTAACTCTTAAAACTCTTAAAAAATACTTCTGACCTTTTATTTCTCCCCACCAAAAATCAGAAGGCCCTAGGTAATTCATTAGCTGAGAAAAAGGTCAGTAGGGTGAGGATTCTGGACAATTGTCAAGGGGAAGTTTACACAGCGATGAACACTAGTAAAGAGGAAAAGCGGGGACACCTGGGAGGCTCAGTCAGTTAAGCGTCTAACTCTAGATCTCAGCTCAGGTTTTGATCTCAGGGCTGTGAGTTCAAGCCCAGAGTGTTGAGCTCCATGCTGAGTGTGGAGCCTACTTTTAAAAAAGAGAGAAAGAGAGAGAGGGGGTGGGGGGAAGCAAATGAAGCCCTGGCTTGTATCAGATTCCTGTACATCTCCTAGCAGAGAACGGACCGACTGTTTTGCTTTCTATATCGCAGTTAAATTATTGTCTGTAAATCCATTTCTTCTTGTATTTTCCTTTTGCTTCCTCTTCTTTTCCTTGCCCTGAACTTTCTTTCTTTTTAATTTTCTTTTTTTTTTTCTTTTTTGGCAATAGTCACAAAAAGAAGTATTTTCTCTGTTTAGCACTTTAAGCTTCTCAACTTCAGAGTCAGAAAAGAGAAACAGAGAACCAGAGGTGGGTTAGAGGAAGTACACACTTTGTCATCCTTAGTGGCCAACCATTTTAAATTAAAAGAAAAAAAAAAAAGGAGCTTCTCAAAAGCTGTCTGCAGAGGACAGCTCTTAAGTCCTTTTACAAACCCTTTTCACCTGGTATGTCTTGAGTTTGTGTGTCCCCTCTTCCTCCCATAAACTCTCAATAAGTACAAATATCTGTCCCTTGTGGGTCCCTTGTTGTTGATTTCCTGAGAATATTAAGTCATTTGATTTACTGGAAGAGAGATGCAGTTTCTAAACAAAAGTTCCTCTATGTGAGGGAAAAAGTCAACTGAAATACAAGGTAAAAGAAGGAGAAGAAGCTTTCATCATCAGTAGCAGGAGGGGTTTGATAGCAATATCAAGGTGTTGTCAGAGCAGATTTAGCCCTTGTTCTACTAACTCATTCAGCACACATATATGATAGAGTCGGATTTGAATTCTGGCTACATCAATAGAAGCGTGCGTTTGCTCATGTTAACTTAAACCCTTTTGCCTCTGTCATGTAACCTTTCAAAATAAGGTTAAATATACCCACCTACATGATTATTGTCATGAAATGTTATGACATACTGAAACTTCTTAGCAGCCTGACTGGCATAAAGTGGGATATTCAATAAATACAATTGTTCCCCTCCTTTTTCTCCTTCTTTTTTTGGGGGCAGGGGTGGGTTATTGATGAACTAAGGGAATAGAAAAGAGGAGCGGGATAGAATTCAATTTGTAACTGGGAAAGATTTAGGAAGGTGATAACAATATCCTGAGGGATAGATTAGGACATTTCTAGGACAAATTGATTTAAATGTTGCCTCTGCCTCTCATTCACAAAAGTTGTAATGCTTACCCACCGAACAAACAAACAAACAAACGAAAAACCCCCGACAGATTAGATATTTGCTCTTCTAGTTTCTCCCATTTCAGATATAATAATCCACAGGCATGGGAGCTATGAAAACAAACAGGGCTGACCCTATGACCTTGTCCTCATATTTTCCCGGCTCTCACCAAGTAAACTAACAGAGCAGAGTCATGGGGAAGCGATGCCAGGCTGCTGAGCAGAACAGATGCGACATTTCCCTATTTCCCTTCCTGCAGCTTCCCCCAGCAAGATGTGAGGAGAACTGCGTGAATCCTGAACAGTAAGTATCTGAGACCAAACTGGGAAGAAGGAGAAACAGACAAAAACATTAGTACCCAAAACAGGAGGTCAAGAGGTCATTAAATATCTCTCACTTCCCTTTATCTTTACTTAAATGGACATCAACTCACCCGTCTGGTAGACAGATCATGCAAAAATAAAGACATGCCCTTGTGTCATCCTAAGTACTTGAAATAACATAACTGAAAGCATTTTTTCCAAAGCCTATCTTCCCATTAAAACAACAGAATTAATCTCAATTCATACAGTCACAGAAATTTGCTAATGGCTTTCCTTCCCATGCTTCTCAGTGACTCATCAGGACCCACTGGATTTAAAATCTCATCCCTGGCAGATATGTTTGGGTAATTCCAAACTAACCTCACCATCGTAACTATGATGAGCATTTTCTGTATTTTAGGGCATGTCAATACTTCCTGCAGACTTTATGCAGCTATCACATTGAGGTTGTAATCCCTTAATCTAAACCTATCACTATTAGGTCTTACACAGATACAGAGGACATAAAAGGGGAAGAGATTCATTCCACTTGGAGGTAAATTATTAAGAAAGCAGGGGCAGTTGGAACAAAACACTTGCTCAGCCTGAAGGAAAACAAATATTTAGCCATGGGAAGGGTTTCTCAACAGCCAAGACTGTTAAACCCAGGGGAAATGGTGGTGACCTGGGTTGCTTGTCACACTGTCTGAGGCTTTAGACACCTACCACTTGGGAAGAATCACTTTTAACAGACTCAGAATCATAACTCTAGAACTAGAAGAGGCTTTAAATAAATGGAGAATGTGAGAAACCTACAGGAGACATTGTTTATTGAAAAACAAACTGTATGTTCTACAACTGTGCAACCAAAGAGAGGATGTGAAAGAGAATTTCAATAGATTTCAACAGTTCAATATATCAGAGATTATTATTAGGTTTGTTCATCTTCAAAGATAAATATTTCCTTCCTCTCCTCTTCCCACTCCTGAGCTTATCCCATACTCCTTCTTCCATGCAATCCATAAAATTTTGCCATCTCTATAGAGAAAATTCAGTTAGTTAACTTTTAACATGGGGAAACTGGTTTCTACATTTTTCCTCCTTCCTATTCGGCTTAAGTGGGTATGCATATCAGTTTTGATAATGGATGTGAAAGTTTAGGGGTTTTTTCATAGTGAGAATTTTTATGGTATAATGGGGACCCTTTTTGCAGCAATTTGCAAGACATAAATTATAAACTTCATTGTATTACTTTCATGCTTATAACTGAAATTTTCTTTATGTTTAAATTTTACTGATCTCAAATATATATACAAACCTTAACTTTCATGCCCATTTTCAAACTTTGTAATTTTATATTCCAAATTCTTTCCTGGTAATTGTCATCATAACTGTTTATAGTGGTCATGGTTATATTTTCTATTAGCACCATTTTCATAATCACTAGTCTATCTTAAAATGATTTACAAAAATATTTACACAATGCCATCTATAGTATTAAACACTTAAGGCATCCCATTTTGCAATAGATTCTGCTGGTTATATTAAAGTTAGTATAACTTGTTGTATGTTAACTAATGGGAATTAAAATGCAAACTTAAAAATATATATATAGGTTGTAATGCTATTATTATAACAAGGTAGCATACTATATTGTAACTCATATTCCAGGTTATGGAACTACAATAGGCACTGACTATGTTTTCATTGCAAAAAAACTTTATTCTTTCTCCATAGTTGCCTGACCACAGATTGGGTACATCTCTGGTATATATGGTAAGTTTCAGCTATCATACCCAGAAAGACATTTCAAAGGAACTTTATTTTTCTCAGGGGCATTCATTTTTACTTTTTTAGCTTTTAAATAAATTGACGTCAGGAAAAAAAAATGTATGAGACAGCCAGCCTACTTACTTAGCATCTCATGGAGTCAAGTTTCTTTACCTCATTTTTAACTGTGTGACAATATGCTAGGATTTCCTATTTCAATACCATCTCCTCAGCCAACATCAAAAAGTTATTATGTATTTTCTCAGTTCTAGAAATGTCTATAGAGAGGAGAATATAGAGTAGAAAGCAGACCCTCCAAACCATATTAGATCTCTTATTGTTTTAATGAACTGATTAAGTCTTGCTGACAAAATAAGTATGCCTGTGAAGTGAAAATGTTGGAATTAAAATCTTATGATTATTGTGTAAAATGGTCAAACAAAGTCAAAATGTAGACACTGGGGGCGCCTGGGTGGCTCAGTGGTTTAAAGCCTCTGCCTTCAGCTCAGGTCAGGATCTCGGGGTCCGGGGATCGAGCCCCGCATGGGGTTTTCTGCTCAGCAAGGAGCCTGTTTCCCCCTCTCTCTCTGCCTGCCTCTCTGCCTACTTGTGATCTCTGTCAAATAAATAAGTAAAATCTTTAAAAAAAAAAAATGTAGACACTGAAGACCAGTTAGAGCCAGGACTGGGAAACACACCAGATCACAGAGCTCTCATCGGGGGGCGGGGGGTCTTCCTGCAGGCTGCTGGTAGTCATCGGGGTGCTGCTTCTCCTGTGCGGCCTGACTTCCGCGTGCTTCCGCTGCTGTCTGAGTCGCCAGCAAAATGGGGAAGATGAGGGCCGGCCTCCCTATGAAGTGACAGTTATAGCTTTCGACCATGACAGCACTCTCCAGAGCACAATCACTTGTGAGTACTCTGATATTATAACCTGAGTGGGGGTTTGAAAGGATAACCAAGGAGGTGGATGTTTGGCAGTCGATTAAGTGTTTGCCTTCCACTCAGGTCATGACCTTAGAGTCCTGGGATTGAGTCCCTGGTCAGGCTCCCTGGGGAGCCTGCTTCTTCCTCTCCCTCTGGCTGTACTCTTTCTTGCTGTCTCTCTCTCTGTCAAATAAATAAATAAAGTTTTTTAAAAAAGGGTATGATTGGGGGCACTTGGGTGGCTCAGCTAAGAGTTAGACACTTGATCTCATCCCAGGACTGTGAGTTCAAGTCCCTCACTGGGCTCCATGCTGGGTGAGGAGCCTACTTAAAAAAAAAAAAAAAAAAAAAAAAGACAAATAAAAAGAATGATCAGGACGATGAAATAATATAGAAACATGGATTGAATTGCATTAAAGATGCTAGAACTCAGGGTTATTTTAATTTCCAGAAGCCTGATGGTGTGGTGACCTGGACTTTCACTGATGCTGTGTTCTCAAATATTGGTCTAATGATAGAGTGAAGAAAAAAGTAGAATGTTGAAGAAAATATTGGAAAGGTCTTACAGGAAGAATTACCCAGTTCATAAAGTTATTTTGATAAAACTATTTTAAGCTCTGAGTGTATCCCTTTTTCAAAAATGTCTTGGATTTTGTGAGAACCTGTATTTTTTTTTAAGATTTTATTTATTTAGTTGACAGAGATAGACATAGCGAGAGAGGAACACAAGCAGGGGGAATGGGAGAGGGGGAAGCGGGCTCCCCACTGAGCAAGGAGCCCGATGCGGAGCTCGATCCAGTACCTTGGGATCATGACCTGAGCTGAAGGCTGACGCTTAACCGACTGGCCACCCAGGCACCCCGAGAACCTGTATTTTTTATTGCCTATATATTATTTTGTATCTTTGAAGAAATTAATCATGTGTACTTTCCATTCTTTGTTCTGTAGTGGATCTGTTGATACATTTAAATGTTAGCTTAACATCACCTTGATGATTATAAAACACCTCCTTTATGTCCTTCTGTTCTCTTCTTCATATTATATTCTTTCCTGAAACGGGAGAAGAGAGACCAGGCAGAACAGCAGTGGCACAACATTGTGAAATTTCTTTTGAAAAGAGGATACATTGCTGTCCACCTTTCCTGCTTCACTAATTGCCCTTTGGGAAAAGATAAATAAGACAGAAATAAATATTTCTAAGGAGTCTGCGTTATCAGTGGGTTGGCATAAAGGGCCCCGATTCTGTAAAAGGGAAGGACAAGGTTGTGAGATATGGGGTCACAATTTAGATTAGCTGAGGACCCCCAAGAAGACAGGATCTCTCAGCAGAGTGAAGCGGGTTTCCAAACAAGCTTCACAGCATTTTCATAACATTTGTGGCCGAGAGTGACAATGGTTTGGACACTCGCTAAAAATGAGGCGGAGTTAAGTGTGTTGTAAGTCCCTGATTTTTGAGGATGTCACAGTTACTTTAGCTCTATTCCTTCTTTCCTCCCTAGCCCTGCAGTCAATATTTGGCCCTGCAGCTCGAAGAATCCTGGCTGTGGCTCACTCGCACAGCCCCCTCAGCCAATTGCCCTCCTCTTTGGACACCCTCCCAGGGTACGAAGAAGCTCTTCACATGAGTCGCTTCACTGTGGCCAGGTGTGGACAGAAAGCACCTGACCTCCCCCCTGTGCCAGAGGAGAAGCAGCTGCCTCCAATGGATGAGTTTCCTCGGGTAGAACACCCTTCAAACTGATGGCAACTCTGGTTTTATAAATGGGGTGGGGGTTTCTCCGCCTTTGCTACAGACAGACAAATGTAACTTTTATTCCCCCCTAACTTTTGGAAGATTTAGGATGACAACTAAACATTATTCAGTGAAAAGGATGGGTTCCAACTCTTCATTTCCAGCTGCATCTATTTTCTAAGATGAAATTGCTCTAATTGGGAACTCTTATTCTTTATTCAGTGACCAAAGTTTGCAACTAAGCTCTAGCAATGCTGATTACTACTGAACCAAGAAAGCATCAAAAGTATCTTGAATTCCTTTAGCAGTGGAGTTCCTTCACCCATAGGATACTGCAAGTGTTTTTTCCTCCTATCAGCTATAGCACAATAATAGATCGTAATACACAATAGCGTAGGCACAGCCACAGACAGGAATGCACCAAAGTCATGAATTCTTCCTCTTGAGAAAACATTCCCTTTTATGCTGAGTGACAATGATACTCTTGGACATCATACAATACCTATGTGGACGTCCATGATCCATCCTTACAGATATGGG
The DNA here is from genome assembly GCF_002288905.1 of Enhydra lutris kenyoni. NCBI lineage: Eukaryota > Metazoa > Chordata > Mammalia > Carnivora > Mustelidae > Enhydra > Enhydra lutris. The sequence goes on from NW_019154091.1 coordinate 36,920,221, forward strand.
CTAAGAGAACACAGTATAGTATCAAAGAGCCAAATAATCAAGGTCTTTCTTTCACTCTGGTCCGACCCACTAGCAGTGTGAGAAACCGCATAGGGGGCAGTGAGAGTTTCTATTCATTTTTCAGTTCCTCTGCCTAGCAAACACATGTGTGTGCGCGCGCACACACATACACACGCACACGCGTGCTGGCATGCACATGCACACGCAGTCTTTTCCTAAGTCTGAAAGAATGGCATTGTTTTGCTTTTCTCTTTAGTGACACATTATAGCGGGGTGGCCTTCACTGCCACCTAGTGGAGACATGGTAGAAATGGCTGTCCGCGCCGCTCTCCAGTTCCTAGAGCAACTAGAGTTCCTGGAACTCAGCCTGGAGGGGATCCTTCCCGCCCGGGACACATTCCTGCCGTGTAGTGCTAAGCTGTGCACCCATGTAATACTGGACATACGAGGATTTAATGTATTTTACTGGACAATTGAGGAAGTGATGTGTATCGGGGAAAAATGACTTGCCAGTCACCTTAGATAAATCACTGAAAATCTCTAAAGCAGTTTTCCCACCTGTAAAACAGGATTGTTGTGCAAATCAAGTAAACTAAATATAAATGACAAGATTTATAAAGTATTATGCACACGTATTTGGTATTCTTACTATTGACATCAAATTTTCCCCTTTCTGCTAAGATTCTCCTGAGAGGTATGGTCTTATTTTTCTTTTCGCCAGTCAGCCTGTTATGTTATCACTAAGTCGCACCGAAAGTCACTTTATTTCATCAATAAAGATTTGTTGATACAGGTTAACAACTAAAGATATGTGATTCCTTTGAAAATGGTCTGTAGAGGTAAGGAATATTTGAGAAAACACGTTTATTCGGCAATTAGCTTCAGCACTCATAGAGAAATAGACCCAGGGAATGGCTGGTTAGTATAACACCTCATTAAATACGTTCTTGGAATGCTCCCTTAGCCCAAGGGGGAACATGTTCTGAGTATAAGCTGCTGGTGATCTGAATTTATCCTGAGTCATTTATCAAATTGCCTCTGGAAATTTTAAGATGCTTGAATTGTCGAATGACCCCGTGGTGGCCTTGTTTTGCTCTGGCCAAATGAGTCACTTCATTATCACACATTCTATAAAACATTTTAGGCTCTTTTGTCCTTCAAGACACCCAGTCTTGAGGAAGTTAAAACATCATTTGGTAGAAAAAGATCTTGGAAGAAATCCTCCCGTAGGTATCTTATTCTGAAGAGATCTCTCAGCCCCACCTCTCTCCTCAACCTCTCCCTCTCCTCAGACACCTGGATACTTGCAATCCTGTAATCCTCTCATTTGGCAGAATATTAGCAGCCGTTTGGCTTTGTCTCTTTCTCTCTACTCCATCTAAGATCTCTGTTAATCAGTGCCATCAGTTTCACCACTGTTCTCAATTTTTTAAAATGCCTTTTTACTCCCTTTCCACCTATCCTTCAAACTTTAAACATTGGTTCAGTGAAGCTGATTTCTCCCCAAAGCCTATGCTGTGAGCAGTGCTGCAGAAACTCTCAACTCTACTAAGAAAGGTCATGACAAGATCCTGGTCCCCAACACCACCTGTTGAACCACCTGTCATTTCTTCTAGAGTTTCTTTTGTAATTCTCCTACTCTTTTTATTAGTTATTCAAATTTCAGTGGCTCTCAGGATGCTTGGGTGGCTCAGTTGGTTAAGCAACTGCCTCTTGATTTTGGCTCAGGTCATGATCTCAGAGTAGTGATACTGAGCCCCGCCCAGGGTTCTGTGCAGAGTCGGCTTGTCCCTCTCCCTCCCTCCACTTGTATTTTCTCTTTCCCTCTCAAATAAATAAATAAAATCTTTTTAAAATTTTTCAGGGGCTCCCTTCAAACCCCATACCCCCTCTTCTACTCATTAATTCTAGGCAGGGAACTTGTTCTCATTCAGAAAGGAAATCAAGCCTTCCCTTTGATAACTTCCTACCCCAAAGCTATAAGCCCTTAAGACCTTCTCTTTCCTCCTTCTTTCCAGTCTCATTAAAATAAATGTCCTTCCTTCTCCCCACTATAACCCTTCCAATTAGGTTTTGCATCACATTGATTCAAAGTTTCTGTGTTCAAAAGGTACTGTTTAAAAAAATTATCTGCTGGGAATAGTGCAGAGGCAGCTGGGGGTAAAAGAGTGGGCAAGACAGTCAGGGACTCTGACTCATGGTCATCACAGAGCTTAAGAAAAAGTCAGAAATTAAATGATAGCATCATGAATAGTGCAGAGAACTCTTGGGAAAGGCGGAGTGAGGGGAGGACCTTTTCAAAGATGAGGGAAAGTTTGATAAGTTTGAGGAACTGAACAAAGAGTAGCTGATTCTGGTAAGCTAAAGAGAGAACTCCCCAAATGGAGTCAGAGGGGAAAGGAGTCTTGGGGTCAAGGAGTCTACACTATATTTTACACAGAGAAGCTACCGGAAAATTTTAAACATAAGTCACTTGATACAAGTAGAATTTTTTTTTTTTTTAAGATTTTACTTATTCATTTGACAGAGGGAGAGAGAGAGACAGAGAACATGCATAAGCGGAGGGAGTGGCAGGCAGAGGGAGAGGGAGAAGCAGGCTCCCCACTAAGCAGGGAGCTCAACATGGGGCCGGATCCTAGGACCTTGGGATCATGAACTAAGCCGAAGCCAGATGCTTAACTGACTGAGCCACCCTGGCATCCTCAATGCAATTTGAATTTTAAGGCAAAGATTCTTGAATCTATAGAAGAATGGACTGGAATAGGACAAGTATGAAAGCATGAAGACTAGATGGGAGATATTAAGGAAGAGTAGACAAGAGGTGATTATGGCTAGGAATTGTGATTGTGGATAGTCCATGACTGTGGACTAACATGGTGCTGTTAGAAGTGGAATTAGAGATAAATGTAGGAATTTTAAAGATATGTTGGGGATAGGATCATCCACATTTGCTGATGGATTGAGTAAAGTATGTAGTAAGGGAAAGGAATGAAAAATGACTCCTTGAGCCAACACATGGAAGGTGTAGCTGTTGATTAGGGTTAGGGAAGGTGTAGCTATCTATTGATTAGGGAAGATTGCACAAGACTAGATTTAGGGGAAAATTCAAGGTAGCGATTTCTAAAATGGGGAAAAGGCATTTCATGACAAAATATACACAAAGTTAATCTAAGGTAATGCCTACTTCACTAAAGCAGCAAAAAACGTTCAGATGTTCCAGTGGGAAAAATCAAAGTTTTCTTTGAGATTAAATGAGGAAAGTCTCAATTTGTGAAAAAGAAAATAAAAAGAAATTTCATATTAGGCCTTCATAATTTCAATATTTATAAAATAATCTACTAGAAATGGCAAAGATTATTGGATATGCCTATCTGGGACAGTGGGGTCTGGATAGGAAGGTGCAAGTTTAGAAGCCCATCAAGTTAAAATGTCCATTTATATTGTGGTAATAATTCCAAACGGAATTCGGAAGTCCTGAGACGGGAGCTCTCAAGCATGTACCCCTCATTATAGCCTACAGAACCAGCAGGAAAACGGAAGATAAGAATTATTTTCACAAGGGAGGACATTACATCTCCTGATTTTTAAAAAAGGAAGGGAGATCCCTCCCTGCCCCAGCAACAACACAATAACAACCACTTGTGGACAATGAAACACCACTACAACCTTGAACTCTTATTCTTCTGTAAACTTGTTCAAACAACTATTCCCAGGTTCCTCCTAAAACCTAATAAAAGCTAACCTTCCCTTTGTCTCTTCAGACCTCCCTACAGTTCACCATAGCTTCCTGTTCTGAATTGTAATTCCTCCTCTGTTCCCAGATAATCTTTTTTTTTTTTTTTACTTAAATAAAATCATCTTTGTTATGTTTAAGCTTAATAATACACAGTTGACCCTTGAACATCAGTTGGAATTGTGTGGATCTGCTTATGCATGAATTTTTTTTTGATACAGCGTAATACTATAAATGTATTTTTGCTTCCTTACGATTTTCTTTCTTTTTTTATTTTTAAGATTTTATTTATTTATTTGACACAGAGAGAGAGAGAGAGAGAGAGATCACAAGTAGGGAGAGAAGCAGGCAGAGGGGGAGGGGGAAGCAGGCCCCCAGCTGAGCAGAGAGCCTGATGTGGGACTCCATCCCAGGACCCTGGGATCATGACCTGAGCTAAGACAGAGGCTTAACCCACTGAGCCACTCAGGCACCACACTCCTTACGATGTTCTTAATAATATTTTTTTTTTTCTCTAGCTCACTTTATTGTAAGAATACAGCGTATTAGATATATGTTAGATAGAAACATAGAAAATACACGTTAATCAACTATTTATGTTATTGATAAGGCTTCCAGTCAATAATGGGCTATTAGTAATTAAGTTCTGAGGAAGTCAAAAGTTAAACATGGATTTTTGACTGCATGGGGATCAGCACCCCTAACCCTTCCCCCTTCGTTGTTCAAGGATCACCTGTTTATGGGTATAAATGAGGTAATTAGTTCCCCATCTTTATCATCCTCCTTCTTCTCCCTTTTTCTTATTCTGTAATTATTTACTTACTACTGGCTTCCTTCCTTTGTTATATAGTAGTTTAGAATAAATTACGTATTGCAAAACATGGAAGCTTGGAGTTAAAGAAAAATGTCATATTGTTAAGGCTTAAATTAAGTAATTCAGATACTGAACTTGAAGACAATGAGGACTACTTAATGTCTTATTAATGAGAGACTTTTATAACATGATCAATATTTAGAAAGATACTCCAGTGAAAGTCTGAGGTCTTGGGTGAAGTGTAAGGAATTCAGATCTTCATTTCAGCTAGGAACATATTGTAAAAATCCTAGTTAAAGATGGTGAGAGTCTGGAAACGAGCATTGCAGGTGCTGATGAAAAGGACTACAGTTATTTCTTTTCCTCAGCAGAATTCTAGGTTCTTTTGTTCTTTCTCTAGATCTTTCCTCTGATTTTATTTTATCTTTTTAAAGATTTATTCATTTATTTATTTAAGAGATAGAGAGTGTTAACGGGGTGAGAAGCAGAGGGAGAGGGACAACCACACTCTGCACTGAGTGCAGAGTCCAATGCTTGGTTCCATCTCACAACTCTAAGATCGTGACCTGAGCTGAAATCAAGAGTTGGATGCTCAACCGAGACCCCCAGGTGCCCCTTTCTTCTGATTTTAAGCAGTAGAGATTCTCTCCTACCTCTTTCTTAGCCCAAATGACACAAATATGTGTGAAACCTTCTGTAGCCCGGTGGTGAAGCTGCACTATCCACCCTCTACTGGTTACTTTGGGCTTGTTGGGGTGATTACACTGGACAAACCACCACCCCCATATTTTCCACAGTTTTGTTTTTTTTTTTTTAACTTGGCCCAACTACAACTCTTGTAAAGGGTAGTGTCTAGTGGGATATCACTATCTGGGAGAAGGTGTCTGTACCTACGCAGTGGAAGGAATTGACTCTGATAGCACAAAGCTTCCAATACAAGAGGGAGACCTGAAAGATGGACATGTATTGATTTACAGAAGAACAATACAGAGTCTCCCTCCTGGGCCAGGCGGATGGGTCTGAGAAATGATTGACTGTGCTATGCTGACTAGTTTATCTGTGGTTTGGAGGCAAATAGAACTGTACAGGTTGCTTTGCAGTGGCTTGTGGAGAGAAGGACAAATAATTTTGCCTCTATGTTTCTAGGTTCTTGGCTGAGACACCCCAGGGGTAAAAAAAAATCAGATTAACAAGAGAAAAGTAGAAATTTAATAATATGTATATCTACTGTATACATGGGAGAGACCCAAGAAAATTGAGTAACTCCTTGAAATGGCCCAAGCCATCATCTTGAATACCATCTCCAGCTAAAGATAAAAGAAGATTGGGTGGGGTAGGGGGTGCATGAGAGGTTACCTGGAAAAGCACAGTAATCAAAAGTATGGTTGTTATGCAGATTTAAATCAGGGTCTTCTCCATTGTTGAGAGTTTCTAGAAATTTAGTCATCCTCCTTTTCTTGGGTAAGAGGAGACACCCTTACAAATGGAGATTTCCCTTATAAATGTAAATGTCTCTTACAAAGTTTTTAGAATTTCTCCTGTCTGTTGTTTTTAAAAATAACCAGTTTAGGATAATCCTTATGCCAAAGAAACCTATTTTGAGGTGGCAATTCTGCTACCCTTCATCTGTCAGGAACTACAGTATTGAATCTTATTGAGTTAGTTTATTAAGTGTGGTCTGTAAGAGTTTACACATGAAGAGTATACTTGATTATGAGAGTAAGGAAATAAAGCAAAAATGGGATTTATGTAACGAATTTAAGAGGTTGAGGAGAAAAATTGCAGAGACAGAAAATAGCAAGTTTTGTTTTCTTTTCCTTGGGTAAGCAGATTGTCTGGAAGGTAATAAGGAGGCCAGAATAGGAAGTTTGCCCTTGAGCTGGCAGACTGACTGGGAAAACAATTACAGTGATTTATGGACTGTCGAAGATACACTGAGAGTTCAATTGTGGGAAATATTTTACATGCTGTCTCTGAATGATGTTGGCCAGTGTCTCTCTTGGCACCTTCACCTTAGTTAACCCATAATTGCACTATATGCCACCTCAGAACTCCTCATAACATTAAAAGTTTGGAAAGGGCATTGTGAACGTGGTAATACTTGAGTTGAACCCTACAGGATGATAAAATTTTAAACGTCGAATATACAGTATAAGAGCATTTTTTTTTTCTTTTTGTCTGTGAATAAAGAGGAAAAATGAGAATGTGAAGCATGGAGAATGTTAAAAATACCAGGAGTGATATAATGGGAATGAATCTGGAAGGACAGGTTAGCATCTTTGTGTGAAAGGCATTACATGGGAGCTGAAGCACTTTGATCTTTATCATGCATTCTGTGAAAGCCATTGTAAAGTTCTGAAGACAGAAAAGAGATCCTGTAACTTGTAAAATGGTTTGGCTGTGGATGGAGCATAAGTAAGAGGGGAGATCTGTAAAACAAGGAGACCATTATAGTCCCGAACTACCCCAAAGACAATACTTCTTCCCTGTGTTTCATAAAAGGTTAGTTATAAGCAAAATTATGAAATAAGGCCAACAAAATATTATGACTCTTCTCTATATTTCAGCATCTCGGTACTTCTTCTTCTTCTTCTTTTTTTCCCTGTTCTTATTCTTTAATTGTTTCTGTTGCCCTTTGGTTATTGTGATCCTTATTTGACAAATGTTATCAGTGTTCCAAGTGTCTAGACCTTTCTTGAGTCCCAGTTTGTATGTCAATGGGTCATCTCCTGTACCCCTTCTTACACTAAACTTAGAACCTGCTGTCCCCCCATGATGTTAATACTAATTACTATAGTTGGTAAAGCTGGGCATTGCCCTTTCCCTCCTCCAAAAAGGTCAAAAATTCAAGTAAATAAATACCAAAGTAGATCATAGAAATTCAATTTAAAGGGGACAAAAGTCCGTCAGGAGTCAAATAACCGGTAAGTAATCATAACTATTTGAATGCCTGAAGTGCAGCATTTAATTCATTAATCATCAGCTTTGGAGGCTGAATGCCAGAGAAGGGGTACACCCTGCAGAGAGCTGATTTGACTGGACTGGTTTTATACTCAAATTACTTAAACCTCAAACTCCAAATTGAAAAATCTGCTGCTCTTCTTTTATTTAATTAAAGCTTTATTCCTTTTAATCAAATTTAGCCTTTCATACAGATTAAATTAAGGATTTCCTTTCTGAAGTCTGTTATTGGTCATTTGTCACTCTTCTTTTTTAGACTCTAAAATGGTTTTCTATTTTCTCTCTTTCTCTCTCTTTTTTTTGACTTTTTGAGTTTTGACTTCTTTTTCCTTGTACAGTCTTTACAGTCTGTATTTGTTTCCTCCAGCTGTAGGATGCTGACACCAGCTCCCATGCTTGGGTTTTTCCCCCATGCCAAGCAATTCTCTGACACCAACAGTGTGTCTTGAAATTCAACTAAATTCAGATACTATAGTCATCTGAGAAGAGTGGCAAAACTGAAAAAGAACAAAGGTCTTTATTTGAGGCCTCTGAATTGAAATTTGGGGAGCAGACCCTCAGGTAGAAACCCAAGTACTGTCTCACTGAGGGAGTGAAATTGTCACTGGCGAGTTCCTAAAACCTGACTGACTTTCACTGCCCACCCGCTAGTACTCACTAACCTGTGTTTTCCTTAAGCTCTCCTTTCCAGCTCAGCTCTTAACTCAGGCAAACAAAACGTGAAGCCATCCCTCAGGTGATGTTGCCTGCCCTGACAAGACCTCCCTTGGCCCAGACCTTTTGACCTAAACTTGTGCTGCACAGATGGACCATGGCGTAACCCCGGAATGACTGGAAATTGCCTTTACGTCTTTATAATACTAAAAATAATAATAAAATGAAAAACTAAAAATCTCCATACAAGGAGGAGCCTCAGCCTCATTTACATAACATACAATGTTTGTAGAGGCATGTTTCCTTAAGGCACACATGAGACCTTATGCCCACCTCTACATATGGTGACAAGGCTTCCTTATCTAAATATTCATCCTAGCCTTAAATAAAAGGAATCCATTCACCCTTGTGAGGGAGTCGCAGTCTTTGGAAATTATTCCTTGTGATCTCCTTATTTGTTGCAAGTAAAGTTTGTTTTGTGGGACAACTTGTCTGATGTATCCGACTCACTGAAGAGCAAACTCACATTGGTCCGGTTATAAAAGCAGGGGTTGGGGCGCCTGGGTGGCTCAGCGGGTTAAAGCCTCTGCCTTTGGCTCAGGTCATGACCTCAGGGTCCTGGAATGGAGCCCCCGCATCTGACTCTCTGCTCAGCAGGGAGCCTGCTTCCCCGCCTGTCTTTGCCTGCCTCTCTGACTACTTGTGATCTCTGTCAAATAAATAAATAAAAATCTTAAAAAATAAATAAATAAAAAATAAAACAAGGGGTTTTTATCAGAAAAAGGAAAGAGGGCAATTATATGACCTAGATTAAAAAAGAAAAAATAAGTCAATTGGCACCAACAGGCTGAACTGCTTTTGTTTGCACTTTGATGGACTATTCTGTCGGTGCTAAACAAAATTATTTCTGGTATGCGTTAGCTAACTATTTTCTTTTCAGAAAGTCTGCAATCAAGTCTTACCATCAAGATAACTCTGGTCCTGTTGACTTTTAAAAACAATTCCTTGTAAAAGAATTGTTGCTTCTGGCCCAGTTCAAGAATTCATTAGTTTTGGAAAGGACAATGGAGCTTTTCTCAAAATGGAGTCTCTCATGTCCCCAAGTCTCATACAATTTTATTCTATCTGCCTGGAAATGGTGTGAGAACATATAGGTTAAGGACTCAGTCATGTAAGACTGCTCTCCTCAACCCCAACTTCAGATGCCAGTTGCAAATCCAGATTGTCACCTGAGCTTCTGTAGTTTGGAGGTTCTGAAGACCTCCTCCTTGGGTGATTAATTTGCTCCAGTGGGTCACACAAGTTCGAGAAACATTTTACTTATGGAATTGATGCAAGGGGAGGGTATGTGGGAAGAGGTGCTGAATTTCCGTGTTCTTTCCAAGCACGCCACTCATCCAGGACCTCCAGGAACTCAGCCAACCCAGAGGCTCTGAGAACCCTGTCCTTTTGGGTTTTTATGGAGTCTTCATTACCTATGCACAACTGATTAAATAAATCATTGGCCATTGGTGACTGAACTCAATTTCCAGTCTCTTTCCTCTCTTCAGAAGTGGGGGGGTAGGGTGCGACTAAAAGTTCCAATTCTTTAATCCCTTGGTTGGTTCCTCGGGTGACCAGCCCCGTTCTTATGTTGCCTAGGGGCATTCCAAAAGTCACTCATTAACACAACAAAATACACCTTTATTGCTTTCCTCACTTAAGAAATTCTAAAGGTTTTTAGGAGCTCTGACAGGAACTAGTTAAAAGACCAAATATATATTTATTATTATAAATCACAATATCACAGACTTCCATAACTAAGTACCACAAACTGGACGGCTTAAACAACAGAAAGATATTCTCTCAGTTCTGGAAGCCAGACATCTGAAATCAGGGTATAGGTACAGCTGGATCCTTTTGAGGTCTATGAGAAAAACTATTTCCTGCCTCTCTCCTTAACTCCTGGTAGACTCCTGCATTTTGGCTTGCAGATGGCATTATTCCTGTGACTTCACATACTTTTTTCCCTTATGCGTGTCTGTCCCTATATCTAAATTTTTCTCTTTAAAAATGACATCAGTCGGGGTGCCAGGGTGGCTCAGGGAGTTAAGCCTTTGCCTTTGGTTCAGGTCATGATCCCAGGGACCTGGGATTGAGCCCCACATTGGGATCTCTGCTCAGCAAGGAGCCTGCTCCCCCCTCCCCACCACCTACCTCTCTGCCTGCTTGTGATCTCTGTCTTTAAATAAATAAATAAAATATTTTTAAAAAATGACATCAGTCATAATGGATTAAGGCCTCCCTTAACAGCCTCATCTTAATTTTATCATCTACAAAGACCATTATTTCCAAAGTCACATTCACAGATACTGGGGCTTAGAAATTCAGCAACTTTTGGGGGGATACAGTTCAATCCATGACACTGTTGCTTTAGGAGAGTTTCAAGAGACAACAAAAGCAAATATATCATTTTTTATCTGCTATCTTAAATTTAAAAATCTACCCTTTGTTCTCTTGACTATGACACACTCCACATTTTTTGTCCTTATTTTGCGTCCAAAGCACTCAGGATATAAACACAAGTAATGTTAGCGTAGACGGCAGTTAGTTCAGGTCGAACAGGATAACTGGAGGCCAGCAGAGAGGAAGCCAGGGCCAGGTATCAGGAAAGTCAGAGCCTGTCCTGGCAGCACTCTGCAAGGACCCAGATCAAACTAGACAGGTCCAAGATGGCGGGTGCCATGATAGGAAACCCTTGACCAAATGAGGGAGAAAAGGTGCAAAACCCTCCTTTCAAGAAATCCCTGCCCCAAGTAATGAGTATTCCACCCCTCTGTTAACAACTACCAATAAAAGATAGAAACCCAAACACGGGGGGTACTCAGCTTTCTCTCTCTCTGGAACTTCCCTATTCTTGCATCTCAAGAGTGTACCTTTGCTTTAATAAATTTTATTACTTTTGTTGCTTGTTAACTGTGCTGTGTCTGTTCTTGAATTCTTTCTTGTGACATGACCAAGAACATTCCATGACATCTTTGGGATGGGGTGGGGGGTCATAGCCCCAAGGCCTGGCGTCTCCCTAGTTCACTGGGCAGCAGTAACATGCCATCAACTAGCACAAAGTGGGGCTCAGTGGGTTAAGCCACTGCCTTCGGCTCGGGTCGTGATCTCGGGGTCCTGGGATTGAGTCCCGCATCTGGCTCTCTGCTCTGCAGGGAGCCTGCTTCCTCTCTCTCTCTCTGCCTGCCTCTCTGCCTACTTGTGATCTCTGTCTGTCAAATAAATAAATAAAAAATCTTAAACAAACAAACAAACAAAGAAACAAACAAACAAATAGCACAAAGTCTACTGGGAAAGACGACCTGGAGCTAAGGATTTAGATGCCATTAGGACTCCCTCTAACTCTGTATTTATCTCTCTATATCGCTTGCATCTCTGAATGTCACTTTCTTAGTCTTATCTCTGACTGGTGCATTTGGACTGCATGAAACTAAAACGATGCCTATTGTAAGCCTCTGATCTTATAACATCCAATTTCATCACCAGAGAAGAAGCTTACTTTGTTAAAAAAGAGACAAGCCCCGGATGCCTTGGTGGCTCAGTTGGCTAAACGCCTGCCTTTGGTACAGGTCATGATCCCAGGGTCTTGGGATCGAGTCCCACATCGGTCTCCTTGCTCAGCTGGATATCTGCTTCTCCGTCTGTCTGCCACTCCCCCTGCTTGTGCTCTCTCTCTCTGACAAATAAAATCTTAAAAAAAAAAAAAAAAAAAAAGACAGAGAGAGAGAGAGAGGGAGACAAGCCCCAAATGGTGTGACTTGTACTAAGCCCACATCACCATAGACTTAATGCCTAACCTAATTGCAGTTTCACCTTCTCCCAGGAATATGACCTTTCCCCAGTCAATCTGGAACTACCTGGTTACCACTAGTGACGTAATCTGCCTAACAGACCCCCCACTTTCTCCCAAAGGAAGGTGACCTTGCCAACACTAACCCCTCTTTGCAAAAAACTTTTTCTTCCTCCTTCTGCCATAAAAACTTCCTACTTTATACAGCTCCTTGGAGCTCCGTTCTATCTGCTAAGATGGGATGGGATACAGCCTGGCTCAAAAATCATCAAATAAAGTCAATTATATCTTCAAAGTTATTCTTCTGAATTTTTCTTAACACGTTCCTTAGTTCATATGTAAGAAACTTTAAGGAAAGATTCTGATTAGTCTTGTTTAAGTCATGGGGCTTTCTAAATAGTCAAGGCTATCAAGTTTAGTGGGCCCCACCAGAGGAACTATGTGTTTTCAGTGTGAGAGGTGGAGTCCCCTGAAATCCTGTATATGCCCCCTCTCCAATGAGGAGTAATGGGCATTGTATTAGCTAATGTACATCATTATAAATACTAAGACAAGATAAGAACACAGGGCTTTGGAAGTGCTCTGAAGAGTTAGAGAACCCAGGCAAGTGAGATGAAAAAGTTTCCCAGGGAAGGTGAACTAAACTAAACCTTGAACTAAACTAAGCCCGAACTAAACCTTGAATGATTTACAGGAATTAGACAGAAAAAAATGGAAAGAACTTTGAGAATATCCAATGGCCAGAAACAAAGGCAGTATAGGGGAAGGAGTGGCTTCAGTCAGTCAGTCTGCATGCCTGGAATGCAGAGGGCAAAATAGGCCATGGGTGAACACGAGGCCAGAGGGAGAAACAGCAACTAGATCATAAATAGTCGATTTTTCTAAGGAATTTCCACTTTTCCCAAAGACTATGGAGAGTCTCTGGCCACTGAATGATATTAAGAAGAGAATTGATGCAATGAATATGGCTTTATTGCATTTATTCTGGTATCAGTGAGCTTTCTCTCTCTGTCTCTCTCTTTCTCTCTCTCTCTCGGATGATATTAAAGACTAATTAAAAATGGGTTTGAGTAATATTAGTGGTTTAAAAACATGTCCATAAATCCTTTAACACTTTTCCATCTGAGGAGGTATGATTGTCCTCTCCCTCTGGCTCTGGGCAGGACACTGTGACTGCCTTGAGGAATAGGATGAGGCAGAAGTGTCACATCAGAGCTTAAAAGATGGGGTTTCAAAGGCCATGTGCTTTCTGCCAATTTCTTGGGGGGAAATTTGCTCAGAGAGCCTTCATCTGCTATGGGAAAAGCCTACCTAACTTGCAGCCACTATGTGAAAGACCCGCGGTAAGACTCCATGAGGAAAAAAGGTCTTGGTCAACCACAAGATGAGTAATACATTCTGCAGTCTCACCTCCTTGAAACCTGCTTCTGTGGCCCTAGGGAGTGGGGACTACGTGCTGGGAGGCCATCCTGGAGGAAAAGGCTTGAGAATAGTGCATCTCCAAAGCAGATCAAGGATGTTATGCCCCAAGGCTGTACTTTAAAGTGTGGTTAAGCAGAAGGAAAAAGAGAAGGGGCAAGCTCAAGAAGGTTGTGAGTCACAGAGCATCATCAGGCAGATTTGTCCAAGATAGCTGTAGTCTGGGTCATACACATCTCCTAAAGGAAAGTGACCCTGCCACAAACAATCCACTCTCTCTAATAACTTTTTTGTCCCACCCTTTTCTGCCTATAAAAGTCTTTATTCGGGGCGCCTGGGTGGCTTAAGTGGGTTAAGCCGCTGCCTTGGGCTCAGGTCATGATCCCAGGTCCTGGGTTCGAGTCTCACATCGGGCTTTCTGCTCCGCAGGGAGCCTGCTTCCTCCTCTCTGCCTGCCTCTCTGCTTACTTGTGATTTCTCTCTGTCAAATAAATAAATAAATAATCCTTAAAAAAAAAAAAAAAAGTCTTTATTCAAGGGATGCCAGGGTGGTGAAGTGGGTTAAGCTTCCAATTCTTGGTTTCAGCTCAGGTCATGCTATCAGGGTTGGGAGATCAAGCCCCATGGTGGACACCATGCTCATTGTGAAGTCTGTTTGAGATTCTCTCTCCTTCTCCCTCTGCCCCTTCTGCTTATGCATGCTATCTCTCTTTTTTCTCTCTAAAATAAAAAAGTAAATCTTAAAAAAAAAGAAAGTCATTTCATATAGATCTTCAGAGCTCCTTTCTATCTGGTGGATAGGATACTGCCCAATTCAGGGATCATTGAAAAAAGCCAATAAGATCTTTATTATTATTATTTTTTAAAGATTTTATTTATCTATTTGTCAGACAGAGAGAGAGAGAGCACAAGCAGGAGGAGTGGCAGGTAGAGGGAGGCTCCCCACTGAACAAGGAGCCTGATGTGGGACTCAAACCCAGGACCCTGGGATCAGGCCTGAGCCAAAGGCAGATGCTTAACTGACTGAGCCACCCAGATGTCCCACAAATAAGATCCTTAAAACATACTCAGTTGAGTTTTGTTTTTTAATAAAACTAAACTAGCATAGTGACACTTGGGACAGAGCAAAGTGAGCACATTCAAATTATTAAGAAGGAAGATCCACCTATGCACAGTCCTGGGGCAAGAAAGTTTCCTGATCTTGGAGCCAACCAGGCTCATCCTGATGGTAGCTGGCACTGTTTTGCCGATGGCAGCTTATCTAAAAATTCAAATTAACTAACTGCTTTGTTTAAATTCCAAGCTTATCAAACAAATTTGGCAAGTGGTTATGAGTTGCTGAACTTCATTATTGTGTTTCTCATTTGAGATGAATACATTGAAATTCTGGTTTTATACACGAGTTCCGTTTTATTAATTTATTTTTTATTAAAGTTCAGTTGACATGCAATGTTATATTAGTGTCAGGGGTACAACATAGTGATTTGGCAATTTTATGCTTTACAGCCTGTTCATCATATTAAGTATAGTCACCACCGGTCATCATACAACATTATTACAATATTATTGTCATTACTATTATTATTATTATTGTTTTGAAGAAGAGAGAGAGTGAGGGGGCAGCAGAAGAAGGCAGAGACTCTTAAGCAGGCTCCATGCCCAGCATGGAGTCCGACATGGGGGTCAGTCTTACGAACCCGAGATCATGACCTGAGCTGAAATCAAGATCCAGATACTTAACCAACTGAACCACCCAGGCACCCCATAATAACCATTATTACAATATTATTGTTTCTATTCCTTCTGTTGTATTTCTCATCCCTGTGACTTATTTATTTTATAACTGGAAGTTTATATCTCTTAATCCCTTTCACCTATTTTTTCCATCTTTCCAACCCCTCCCTGCTGGCAACCACCAGTTTGTTCTCTGTTATTTATAATTCTGTTTCTGTTCTTGTCTGCTTATTTGCTCTGGATTTTTGATTCCATATAAATCTAAATTCCAAAATCACATGATATTTGTCTTTCTCTGATTTATTCCTTTTAGCATAATACTTTCTAGGTCTATGCATGTTGTCATAAATGTCTCATTCTTTTTAATAGCTGAATAACATTCCATTGTATGTACATATACCTCCTCTTCTTTACCCATTTATCTATTGATAGACACTTGTGTTACTTCTGTAACTTGGTTATTATAAATAATGCTGCAATAAATAGGGGTACATATTTTTTTTCAAATTAGTGTTTTCATTTTCTTGGGGTAAATGGTCAGTAGGGGAATTATTGGATCACATGGTATTTCTATTTTTAATTTTTGAGACCCCCAACCCCTGGTAACCACTGAAATTTTTATTGTCTCCATAATTTTGCCTTTTTCAGAAGGTCATATATGGTTGGAATCATACACTATTTAGCCTTTTAGATTGACTTCTTTCACTTAGATATATGTATTTAAGATATTTTCATGTCTTGATAGTTCATTTCCTTTTGGTACTGATAATATTACATTGTCTGGATGAACTACAGTTTATACATTCACTTACCAAAAAGCATCTTGATTGCTTCCAAGTTTTGGCAATTATGAATAAAGCTGCTATAAACATCTGTGTGTAGGTTTTCATGTGGACAGAGTTTTAAGTGTCTTTGCATAAATACTAAGGAGGATGGTTGTTGGATCATATTGTAAGAGTATGTTTAGTTTTCTAAGAAACCACCAAACTGTCTTCCAAAGTGGCTATGCCATTTTTCGATTTCTCTCAGTAATGAATGAGAATTCCTGAAATGTGAGCTTTTTAATATAGTATTTTATCTCTGGTTAAAAGAATGAATGTTGGATATTTTATCTGATTAAATGTGTTAATTTGTAAAATTACTGTTTGCATAATATTTTAAATGTTATGCTGACAATAAAGGTAGAGAGCAAACTTTGGAAGATACCAAATTGTGTATTCTAAGATTAGCTTGCTTGAAACTTTGAGTTAATAATACTAATTAAATTTTATCTTCAAATTATCTTTCATATGTAAGTTGCCTTGTGCTTAGGATTTTTTTTTAAATAAAAGTTAAAATCAGCATTTTTAACGAGCTATGATTTGATCAGAGAACCACACCCTCAAAATACCAATCTCCGTCATGATTACCTTTCTCAATTGGTTGTGAAGTACTTCCTTTACAAGATCTTGGCTATATTGGGTTAAAACTGAAATGAGCTAATAACTTCAACTTGAAAATAAGGACTAAAAATGACAAACATATAATGTGATACAATAGTTCCTGGATTTTAATGCAAAAAAGGACTGAAAAATGCCATAGAGAAAAATAATTAACATCAAGAAGCAAGGCTATGTTTTTCATTTTCCTTTTTTCAATGGTGAAACTTATATATACATATAATGATGAAACATACATATATAATATATGTAAGCATATTTTATATATATATATATATATATATATATATATATTTTTTTTTTTTTTTTTTTTTTTTTTTTTTAACTTTTTGGGTTTTTTAAACTAGACACTGCTCCGGGGACTCAATCAGAGTAAAGCGGTCCTTCCTGTCTCTTCTGTATCTCTTATGGTCTTTGCTGCCCTCGCCCTACAAGTCCCTGGAATCACAGCAGTGTGGTCGTAAAGGCCTTAGATTTTTAGGAGAGTCAGAGGGAGGCAACGATGTCACCTAGCCCACCAGTTTTCCACCAGCTCTTTGGGTGGCACTTTATTTTCACCTTAGGGACACTTCACAAATAGTACCATCCTTTGGTGAATTTTTGCAGAAAACAGAAATGTTTAAGGAGTATCGAGTTAACCTTAATATTTTCTTTTACAGGAGACAGGCCCAACTTCTGAGTTAAGAGGAGAAAGTGAATCATTTCTATATTGGAACATGAACGAAGCCCTTAGCAGTCATGACTGACATCATTTCTCCAGACCTTGATTACATCGCTTGCCCTTCACCTTGTGCATCTCCTCAAATTCCTGAGTCATGCTTTGTTTTTGCTGCTGCTCTAGGAGCAAATTGCAGCAAGGAACCAAACAAAATGACGCCAGCGTGGTGAAGGAGGGGTCAGGGTCGAAGGGAGCCAGCCCAGCATCCCGGGAGCTGCCGGCGCGACGGAAGGAGCCCAGGGCAAAATGCAAGCACCCGGCAGTTCTGTACTGGTCAAAGGAATTACAGGACCCCCATTCCCTCCCTCCCTACACTCCAGATCCCAATAAGCAGGAAAAAGCTGGATTTTCGCCCTCTGTGTTTGTTTTTGGATCAAACCAAGAAACAGCGAGAAGGAGGGAAGAACATATCTTTATAACGTATTTTTTGCACTCAAGCCCTTTTTAATATCACAGTCACAATAAGAATTCGAGATAAAAATTTTTTCATGTTTGCAACAAACTGGACACAGGAAAGTTTAGATTGAAAGAAGACTCCTCGAAAATAGATCGCGTTCGTTTCTTCCCCCCACCCAGCGCGGTCCAAACGCTGGGGGCGGGGTGGGGAGGTGGGACGTCATGACGTCACAATGCCAACGCGCCGCCGTGTTGTTTTTGTGCTCCCGGCTCTCGGGAAAAGCAGCCGGGATTTCTCTACCTGAGCGAGTCCGTCCTGCGTCCGAGGGGCCCCAATATCCTTTCTGAGAGCTCTGCCAAGCAGCGTTGCGACGGGAGCTGACATTTCTGAGGCGGTTCTCATACCTCCCGAAATTTGGCGGAGGGAAGGGAGACGGGAGACACGCAACCATCAGCGAGGAAGGCAGGCCCCGTCCGGGGATCTTAGAAACCCTGCGGTCCATCATGAAGTTCCAGTATAAGGAGGACCATCCCTTTGAGTATCGGAAAAAGGAAGGAGAAAAGATCCGGAAGAAATATCCGGACAGGGTCCCTGTGAGTGCAAGGGGGAACGGGGAGAGGGAGGGAAGAGGATGAGCGGGGGTTGTGGGGACGGGGGGAGTCATGATGGCTGCCCTTAGGCACAGGAAGAAGGGTGGTCTCTGTGATGACTGAGCCCTGAACGCCCTTCACTGCCAGGAGAGCCCGTGGAATGGATGTTCTCACTGCAGATTTTTCAAAACGCATCTCCCCAGGGCCCATCATCTTTAGAGCTGACCGCATCTTCAGAGCGGAGCCTACGTTTGAGTGACTCAGCAGTTTTCAGAGGATGTGCAGGTTGAGATGTGTTCAAAATGTGGCCCTTTTATGAGAGAAGGATCGGGTTGGGATCCTATATTTGTTCGCTTTAAGACCCCAGGGAAAATGTTCTGGAAATAACCTGATGCGATGAGGATTGCGTCCATCCGTTTCTGCCTTAGGGGCTTCTCCCTTAAGTTGACTTTGGCCCTCATAACATTGGGTTTGGGAGGGAAAGATTCAGAAACCAGGGGATCCTTTCTTTTATTCCATAAGAATTAGAAAAGTATGTGTTGGGGGGTGGGGGTGGGGCGACACAAGACAGGCCTGGCCTAGAAAACAAGGTCACGTTCTCTGCGCAGCAGCCGGATTGCCTCATCATTCTTGGCTCCGGGGGCATTTGTGGATGCAGCAGCCTCTCTTCGGTACTCATTCTACTAGATTATACCTGGACGCAATAACGAGAACTGAGGCCCTTTTCTTGACGTCTTGGAAGCTAGTTTATGTGGTTAAAATGAGTGCCGGCAGTCAGGAGGAACAGAGGAAACCTTAAGGTAGCTTTCTGCATCCGGGCGCTTTTCCCTCACCCCCTCCCCCACCACTTGCCTGGTTTTCTGTAATGTAAGCTACGCACCCGGATTGGAAGGCAGAAGACTTTTAAGTGTGGTGGGGGAAACAACAACCCTTAGGTTTTGAAGATGGTGGAGCAGAGACTTTCAGACTGTGATATATTCAGGCGGGGATATTAGGATAAAGATTACATATTATGTACAGGTAAAGTAATTGTGATTATCTGGTGTCAGTTCTTGACCTGCGGGGGCGGCGGGTACTCTTCTCCAATCCTTACCTGATTCTCACGGTATTACAGCTACTGGAAGCCACTTGGGCCTTCTGTCAGCAGTAGAAATGCCCTGCAGTGCTTTATAAGGAAGCCAGACCTTAGGGCTGTTCCATTCACCAGAAATTGCACACATGGGTGTTCCGGTAAAAAGGAGAGCTAGCCCAGTTACCCACTGACTAAATGATCCTTCTACTTGTTTAATCTCTGGACCTTGGGTGGCCGCTTCAGAAGCTCCCCCGATTGTAGGATAGCAATCCTACTTTCTTAGAATATTTTAAAATGATAGCTTTCATTGATTGATAGTTATCTCTGTACCTGGCAGTATTGTACGTGCTCTGACTTTATTCAGTTCAACCCTCACACCATTATAATCCCATTCTACAGATGAAGGATCTGCAGCCCAGAGAAATCAAGTATTCCTAAAGGTTTCCTGTGGGCTGGTGTGTGGCAGAGCTGAGATTCCAGCTCTGGTTGTTGGATTCTCCATGCAGTATCGTTTCTCAATTTCTAATACAGTTCTATCAAACAATTAAGGAGGCACTGTGTACCTCACACTGTTAGGTATTGGAAATCAAGAAAAAAACATCACATCACATCAAAACGTGAGAGTCCTATGATGCCAGAAAACATCACAGACTACCGTTTACTCAGAATTTTCTTAAATATGAGGCTCTGTACTAGTAGCTCTGCCTAAGTCACAGACTTTGAAATGTACCTGTTCCTAAATCTAGTTAGAATTCCCATGTGTTTCTTCACAACTGAGACCTTCCCATCTCAGTCATTTACATGAATTCACCTAGAATATTTCAACTCATCCTCCCTATTTTCCTGCTTATTGTTTGATGTAAAGTGTTTTACCTGTGTGATAATTTGTAAGCTGTTAGAATCATCACTCAGATCTCATGGTTCCTCCAGTTGGATTTTAATTTATAAGCCGCCTAGCTGCTGCTCGGGTGCTCACCCTGTGACCACCTTTGTAGTTGTGATGCAGGAAGAAGAGTTCTCTGCTCTGAGTTGGGAGATTTTTGTTCTAGTTCTGGGCAGGATCCTTAACCTTGCTGTACTAAAGTGTCCAGTATACAGAAAAGAGGCTTAAGCGTAAGTGATTTCTAAAGCTCCTTCCAACTAGACCATTGGTGTTACCAAAGCAGTCAAGTACCCTGACTGCTCACGTAACTCAATTTCATTTGGCCTCAACTTACCTCTTAGCTATCATGGAAAGAACAGAGGGCTCATAACTTGGGAGGCTTTCTTGAGATCTTAAAGTATCTTAATAGCTACAATGTATTGAAAACCTGGAATACTGCAGGAAATTTAGGAACAGATTGTCTAGCCTTTAAACTTTGTCAAAGGCCCTGTGGAATATTGACCACATTGCACAGAAGAAAAACCTTAGAACCAAAGAGGAAATGGATCTAGCCAAGGGCCCACAGGTAGAGGTGGGATTCCTGGAAACCTCAAATATTTTCTGGTAAGCCAAGACCTTAATGATTACCCAACCCCCTCCTGTTCCTCTCCAAATCCTGCCCTCCTGTCTGGATGTCTTACTTGCTGTATATTTTATTGCCCCCCCCTTTTTTCGCTCTCTCTTTGCTGTTTCCATCGCTTCCTACTGATGGGAGCTGGCAGCTCTCAGGGTCCTTTGAGACACTGCTAGGCTCCCTCTCTTTTCCCTTTGATTTTAGTAACCTGCTGCCTTCTGTCCATCCTCATTGTTGGGCCTTCACTGGTCTCTCCCTGAACCTCTTCTTACTTTTTCTTTTAAATTTCTGATTAATGTATTTTTTTCTCCAGTTTTCATTTTTAAACTTTTAGTGGGATCATGTCCCTCTGATCTTCCTGGTTCAGTATTCTTTTTCTCCAGAAACAAAATAATGTTTTTTACTATTTTAATGTGTTTCACTTAAGAACTTCAAGCCACAAGTCCCTCCCTTTAAGTCAGTTCATATATTAAGATAATTCTTTATAATTTACAAGTCATTTTCACATAAAATTTCATGGATCAAGGTTATTGTAGCAGTACCGTGACTGTAAAATGCCGGGAATAGCCCACAATCCCTGTACTGACAGGCAGAACGCTTGTTCCAGACTTCGCTGTAAAAGAGAAGAGAAGGCAAAGGGGTCAGTACTCCAAGAGGAAGACCCTTTGCTCTTCTTTGCTCCCGATTTTATTGGTCCTTCAGGATAGTCAAAAATCCTTATCACTGTTTTTCAAGCACAGGATGTGTGACTAGGGGTCTTACTGAACCTAGGAGGATCTGTTTACAAGAAAGATGCGCTATGCTAATCTGCATGTTCTATGAGTTCTGCTAAATTTAGCCTAAGGGACAGTGCGTACATCTGTTCAATCTCAGGGTGGCTGTTGGGACTAAGAACTCCCCACGGCATTCTAGTGGCAGAGTGGTCCCAGGCCCCGCATTCCAAAGGAAGGCCTACGCCCTTCTCAGAAACCTATGCCCTCAGCAGCCTCCATATTAACATTTTAGCAAGCCAGGTATTATGGCTGATTCCATCCTCTACATTAACCCCAACAATAAAAGATGTGTTGGAGAGTTACTGTCTTACTGGAATGCTGTGGCTCAGAGAAGTTAAGTAACCTGTTGAAGCTCACACAGTTCCTCAGGATACTTGCCTAGTGTTACTTCTACTTCTGTAACTCTCCATGTGTTTGATCAGGAATGATTGTATTTTCTAAACTAAAAATCTAAAGCTAATGGTTTTACAAAACATTTTAAATATTTATGATTTCCATTATGTAAGCTATAAATACTAAGCATATTTTTTTAATTATTCCATAAATATGTTATTAAATGAATATTTAAAATTTTATGCTTAAAATCTTTAATTTTTGTATATATTCTTTTTTCTTTTTTGTTAACAGAAATATATGATCTGTAAAATTTCAAGTAATCTAGAAATATTTAATGTAGACATTGAAATCCCTTTAAAATACTAACACCTAATCAATGTTGATAAATGGGTTATTGGAAGTGACATCATAATACAGGATCTCATACTCTTAAGTATGATTTGGTACTTTCTCTCACATAAAATGTGCCTAGAACATTTTTTGGCAGTCATTCTTGAAAATTTTAATAAAGTATAAAATTGAAACCACATTTTATCTATACCTTTAATAAGCAGCATTCATTAGTATAAAACTAGTAGGTACTTGGGAGCCTCGGAGGAAATGCACAGCCCTCTTTTTTTTCTTTTTCTTTTTCCCTTTTTTTCTCCACCTCCCCCTCCTTTTTTATTTTGTTATGTTAGTCACCATACAGTACATCGTTAGTTTTTGATGTATTGTTCCGTGATTCATTGTTTGCGTATAATACCCAGTGCTTCATGCAGTCCATCCCTCCTTAATACCCATCACCAGATTTACCCATCCCCTCACCCTCCTCCCCTCTGCAACCCTCAGTTTGTTTTCTGAAGTCCATAGTCTCTCATGGTTCATCTCCCCCTGATTCCTCCCCTTCATTTTTCCCTTCCTGCTTCTCATGTCCTCTATGCTATTCCTGAATATTCCACAGTCCTCTTTATGCTCTCATTAAATACCGGGAAGTACAGATCTGTACCTGACAGGTAGCTTGTAATTACTTAAACTCAAGGTTCTGTTTACATTTTGGCACTCTCCTTCTATTCTTACTGCAGTAATAGAACTATAACCTTACTATGGAAGCCCTTGTTCCCATAGTTTTTCTAAGAGGTAAAGGAGGATGAAAAATGGGAACATTTTATTGGGTCTAGACAAACGTACCTCAATAGGGTAACTGTAGAATGTGGAAGGAAAAATATTAGATTGAGTCCTGTATTTTTCATTCTCCCCCTCCTCTCTCCCAGGTGATTGTGGAGAAGGCTCCCAAGGCCAGGGTGCCTGATCTGGACAAAAGGAAGTACCTGGTGCCCTCTGACCTCACCGGTAATGCTTTCTCCCTCCTCAGACCCTCCTTCCCATGGAAGAGCCTCTTTGGTCCCTCCTGTGTGCGTGAAATTGTGGGATTGAAAGGAAGTAGAGTTGAAGAAAGTGGGTGGGATTCTCCCGAGAGAGGGGGACTCAAACAGGAATGACTCAACCGTTCTCCTTTGCCAGTTACCTTACTCATTTCCCATCACAGTGTCTTGTGTGATTTAGATAAAGCAGAATGCGCAACATTGAAAGCAATGACCAGATGCCTGTGTTTTAGAATCTGCTTTGTTACTGTACTAACAATTTATTCCAAAAGGAAAGTTAGAGGGAGGATCACATTTTAGAGATTCTCAGCTGAGTACTTTGTCTCCTTAAACTACTGTTTGTGGGAATATGTTTTGTAGATACTTTTGGGGGTTACAAAGACTATATTCTTCACCTTAATGATCCTTAACGGAATAACCAGTAAATCCAGAAAACCCTGGAAAGATTTTGAAGATGTATTTGCTCCAGAGTTGTTAGATTTGAATGCCAGTCTTCGAGAACTTTTTCAGTATGTTCGATAGAAGGTGCAGTGTTGAACCCAACCCCACTTACTGCTCAGACTTTGGGATGAGTGACCATGCTGAGATTACTGGAGTCCAATAGAGTTCTCCCCATAACTTGTTTGTCATAAGGTGGGAATGGGGATGGAAGTGCCTTTCAGATCCCATTTAGACAATGATGGTCTGGATGTACATAGGATTCCCTCAGAGTCTCCTCGGGCTTTGAGTGGAGGTGCTGACATGATGTCTGAAATTGAGTAAAGCGGGAAAGGATTGAAGGTAAACTTGGTGGCACATCAGGGAATATAGAGGGTTCTTTGAGCTGTAATTACATTTCTGAAGTTACAGGACAGTATTTGATTCTGCTGAGATTCTGTTTACTACTTTAAAGGGCGCAGGTGCCGTAGAGTCCTGTGTCCGTCCCATCCATCCCCTGCACCCACCCTTCCCCTTACGTAATCCTTTTCTGAAACCTTCCTTTTTCCAGTTGGCCAGTTCTACTTCTTAATCCGGAAGAGGATCCACCTGAGGCCCGAGGACGCCTTATTCTTCTTTGTCAACAACACTATCCCTCCCACTAGCGCTACCATGGGCCAGCTGTATGAGGTAAGTGTCCTGGTCACAACAATCCCGTGCAGGCTTGTGTTCTCCAGCCTTTGTTTCAGGGTCTGCTGATAACACACCTAGGAAGTAGGGCAAGAGGTGTTACTGTATCCTCTTACACACCACAGTGTATGGCTGTAGGTGGTTAGATGTCACTTGTCCTTTAGGGATTGAGCAGCCTACTAGATTCATTCTTTTTAAATTCTCAGTTTTGCCTTATTCTAGGGTCTCATCTTGGATTGTCTTTATTGAAACAGCAAGAAATTGTTTCCGATTGCAAATTCCAAATAAAATGAAATTTTAAAGTACAAGGTGAAGCCTTTAAATTGTTTCATGTGTCTTAACAGATAAACTGAGTTGGAGACAATAATTTGCTGACTTCATTTGGTTTAATTGGTACACTATTCAGAATCTAATGAAAAAACTATTGTAAAGGACTTGCTCATGCTGTATCACCCAATTTTGTGGCTATATTATTCCTTAAAGGATTTCGTATAGTACTTCCTTCTTATTATGCCCTGTGAGTTGTGTAAACTTGTTCTAATAATCTCTTAATCTCATTTTAATTCTATAGCATATATTCTCTGTTAGTGTATATTGTAGTATATATATATATATATTTTTGTATCTGTGTTCCCTTGCTGGAATGAGCTTTCTCAGGGGTCATGTTCTTATCTCTGATAATCTGTATGTACTGATGTTCTCCTTGAAGATTCTTTGTGAACTCAAAAGTTGAATTCCAGTCACTTCTGCGTATTCTTTATTCTTTTCTCAGTGGAAGCTAATGATGCCTTGCATACCTACCTACCTTGTGTGAGGCTCAGAATCCTGAAGCTAATGAGTGTTATGTTTTCCTCTTGTCTCTTCCCTCAGGACAACCACGAGGAAGACTATTTTCTGTATGTGGCCTACAGTGACGAGAGTGTCTATGGGAAGTGAGTGGTGGAAGCCCAGCAGATGGGAGCACCTGGACTTGGGGGTAGGGGGAGGGGTGTGTGTGGGACTTGGGGAAAGAGAGGGAGGGCTCCCACCGTGGAGGAGACAGAGGGGAAGACATCTGGAAACACTACACCGCACACACCGTCATCATATTTTCACACGCTCAGTTGATATTTTTTGCTGCTTCCTCAGCCCAGGGAGAAAGCTTGTCAGGACAGAGGTGTTGGATTGGCTTTGATAGAGGAATGAAGACGATTTAATTTCACAACCTTCCTGTGAATTAATTTTTGTGTGACTTCACAGAAGAGGCAGGAGGTAGGCAAGTTGGGGCCAGAGATGATTGTGGACCACCAGTAACTTCCTGCTCTCCTTCCTCTTTGGGCAGAGATTCTATTTTTGACATTTGCACAAGATAGGTAGGGAAAGGGGATGAGGATGTTTTAGGACTACTGGTAGTAGATCATTCCTAGGGACCAAAAGAAGCCCATTGTAATTAGAGCATTGTGACCCTGACCTATCTCCACGCCCCCACCCCATCCCATTCATAATCCCACAGCCAGACATCACAGCGCCGCCCAGTGATGCTGATAGACATTAGGCAGACATTGAGATGGCGCGCTCAGCACTGGAAGATGGGGGCCAGGCATGAGGGACGGTACGGTTTTGAAGATAGTTTTGGTAGCATTAAACTGGAATTGACTAAGTTGAGCATCTCTGTGTAACCTGCTCTCTCTCTGGTGCCCCTTATCCCACACCTCTGTGGGACTGCAGTGAGCCACAACCATTTCCCGTTATGGGCTAAAACCACTCCTTCAGCATTTCCCAAACTTCGTTCTATGTATAGGGACAGAGATGTCTTACGGGTGGAAGGGGCAGGTAGGAGGTGAGACAGGTTGTCTGTGCCTCTCACTCGGCCAGGATTCTTGCTCCCTTGTTGCTGTCCCTCAGTCCCAGGCACACAGAACTGCTAAGTGATGGCCAGCTGCCTCCTGATTTAGGTTTTCACGTACTGCAGCTGCTAGTTAGACAGGTGTGAGGGGATGATGTAATACTGCACAGGGATTCTAAGGATTCTGATTATTTTCACTTTCGGGGTTGTGTGGGTGGGGTTGGGGAGCAGGAATCACACTCAAGACATGACATTTCAGTTCATCTCTGCTAATGAAAAGGGTCCTTCCTGTGGGAGAAATCTGTGTCCGTTCTGTCAGCTGCAGATTTTTGTGTAATGAAGTTTATGCTGTCAGGCCAAGGAAATAAAATAATTGCATACCTTGAAAACCAACCGTGTGTTCAGAAATGTTGCTTGTTTGGACTGTACATGTGAGTAGATGGTGTGTGGACTAGGAGCAGAAAGCTTTGAGTGAGGGCAGCTGATAGAAATGAACGCTCCCGTGTGGTCAGACACAGACAGGTTTACTTAGCCTTTAAAGTTCAGAGGTGAGTGTGGTGGGCCAGTGTGCCTGGTGCCTGGGTGATATGTGTGTGATTGTCTGCTGCACAGATAATGCCTTGTCATTGCTTTCTCTGTTTCTCCAAGCTGAGGCTGGAACACTGCCTGGGTGAGACTATAAGGGGTAAGGCGGGGGTGTGCTCATTGAAGTGCAGATATCTGGGCCTCGTTCCAGGTTTAGCGGACTCAGAATCTCAGTGGAGGCATCTGTGCTGTTAACCAGCTTCTGATTTCTGCTGCACGCTCAAGGTGGAGAGGCATTGCTCTTTCTACCTGGTTTGAGTCTGAGCCCCAGCCAAACCTGTTCTGTCACATCTTGGTCATGAGGCCACCATCTCCCAGAGGAATAAACGGCACAGAGGTAAGCTTCTGGGATTAGAACAAGCTTGATGTCTTCTGACCGTATGAGTTTCTCATTTATTCATTTGGGACCAAAATGTCGGTGGGCAGTGAGGGTGCATGTTAGGAGACCCTGAAAAACCAAGGCAGTAGAAACTCCTTTTCTAATCTTAAAAGCTATTTCTAATCCGGTTTCATCTCTTGCAAGCCATGTGTCCAAGCGGTGTCTGTCTCTGCAGCCTTGCATGGACAATATCACAGTCACCAGATGGGCAGAAACAGGTGGTTACAAAAGACCCATGGGGGGGTTCCACCCACCACCAAACCATTCCCAGTGCACTGATGGAAAAAGTTAGTCAGGATTGAGACAAGGACGGAGCGGAGGCCCAGCAAGCAGAGAATTACGGAAAGCTCACAGGGATTTGGACTTTTGACAGCAAAGCCTTAAAAATGAACACCTTGTTGGTACTGACAGAAAAACCTCAGGGGGTGTTTCTGATAGAGTCAAGTGGAAGCTAGTATTTGAACTGACAATACAAACTATTTTGCAATGAGTAGACTTAACCCAGTAGTTAGGAATGAGATTAGGTGAATGTTTAGAAGCTAACAAATGCATGGCAGATCCAGCTCCCTGCATGTAGGAGACCGTCCCCGTAGCACAGGAGACCTGTCCTTGCTAAACCAAACTTGGGTTTGGAGATTCTCCCCGAGGCGGCTTTTTATTTCTGTCCTCCTTACATCTGGATACTCCTGGTGGGGCAATGCCCCTTGGGTGGGACGTTTCACATTCTTTTAGATCAGCCTTCTGATTTAATAGGTCCGTAAAGTTGAATAACTTTTTTTTTTTAAACATTTTGTCAGAACACAAAGAGGGGGAACAGCAGGCAGAGGGAGAAGCAGACTTCCTGCTGAGCAGGGAGCATGAAGTGGGACTTGATTCCAGGGCCTTTGGATCAGGACCTGAGCCAAAGATAGACATTTGCTCGACTGAGCCATGCAGGAGTCCTCATAAAGTTGCAGAACTTAGCTAAGATCAGAGCCATACCAGATACTTGAATGCTGTGATTTGGGTATGCTGCTCTTTGGTGAACAATATCTCCCAAGCCTGTCTCCTGTGTTTCCTGCTAATGAGGCTTGAAAGCCACTTTGTATCCTCAGGCCATTGTGTCAGTCTTGAACTAAAAACATACTAGGAAATATCCTTTTCATTAACCTTGGCCTCATGTCCCAGGTAATATTGACTTACTCTGATGCTTCCTTCTGGAGACCAAGGTTGAATGATGTGTCAAAAGCCCACTCTTCCCTTGGAGGCCAGTGTGACTCAGCAGCAGAGCTGAGTGAATCCTTTGCTATATTTGCTGTATTTGCTGGTAGAAAGATCTCATACTAGTATGTCAGCCGGGCCTGGATCTCGCTTTCCCAAGGATAGCCTTGGTTCATGCTCATTGTCCTGATTTATTAATGGTTCCTTACTTTACTGTCACAAGTTTCCCAGTGGACAAAATATGGTTCTCCTTATACTAAGTTTAAAAAAAAAAAAAAAAAAGTTTCTATCCCTATCAAGAGAACACCAGTGCCATCCAACGTAGCTAGCCCCAGTACAGCTCTGTGTGGGGGACATTGAGAAAAAATGCCACCTCGGAATGGCAGAGTGGACTGCTTTGTTCCATTTTTTCTTCCTCAGTGCAGACTTGTGCTCTTCCTTTAAAGCACTGTGCACTTAAAAGCATAGTGGTGGCTAGGGAAG
This sequence comes from Enhydra lutris kenyoni, assembly GCF_002288905.1. Taxonomy (NCBI): domain Eukaryota; kingdom Metazoa; phylum Chordata; class Mammalia; order Carnivora; family Mustelidae; genus Enhydra; species Enhydra lutris. The sequence continues at coordinate 36,949,132 of NW_019154091.1, forward strand.
CACGGGCACTGCCTCGTGTCACTCCCAGATATGCCTCTGTGGCCAGATGTGAACGGTGTCCCCAAAGTGGTTGCTGCACAGTCCTCTGGCTGGTACAGTGACCTTCGAACACAGTGTTTTATTGCCGGTTGCTATGGAAATACATTTATTAAGCCGTTCTGCATCTTTTTATCATTAAACAAATGCAGATATGGGATGATTTTGATATGTTGTGTCTGGGCTGGAGGTGGTGATATACACTTGAAATGTACATGTACGGAATCAAGTCTGCTGTAAAGAACAAAGTCCGTTACTTCTGTAAAGAAACGAGTTGGTACATTGATTCCATTTTGTGTTGATCAACTATCCATAGCTCTGTTTTCTTTTGGATCTTTTTTTACTCTGATATTTTTACTCTGATGGATTTGAACAAACTGAGCATTCATTGTTGTTTTTGTTTTTTGTTTTTTAACCACCCTGTATGAAACCACCAATTATTTTCAGAAACTGGCCCATTTTGGCTGAGGTGGCTGTAAGGCCAAGTTGTCCCTTCAGTGCAGCCCTGAGTAACCAAGTATGTCCTTCCTGTCCGTTGCCTGCCACATATCTCCTCACCTGCCCCTCTCTTCATCTGGATATTACTGTGTGGGGTGTGAAGTTCAGTCAACTCTGGCCTGCGGCACATGGTCCTGTGGGTAACTCGGGGCTGTGGAGTTTGTTTTTCTCACTTTGATACATGTTTAAAAATAATAATAATAGTAAAACAAAAACTCAGAAACACAAACAAGAGAGTCCCTGTTGCAAAGGATGTGACAGGCTGTGGTGATGTGAGCCTGATTGCCTGTATATCATAGGACCATTCTTTCCCACTTTCTATTACTATATTACAGCTGTGAGCACTTCGGTACTTCATAAAAATGCGTGCAGATTATTTTCCAGGTTTGAAGTAGCAGGAAGTGATCACCCCTAGAAGTGGTCAGGATGACAATTCAATATGCCATTGTTCGAACAGTGACTAAGAAGCCCCAGGTTATTCTGGCGTGGGTCCAACGGCGTGTTGGACCATTTATTTTAACCGTTCTGTTTGCAACCTGACAGGGTGTTAAAGATCTTTATGGCTTTGTTTGAGAGGTACTAAAGCACCTTAAACTTGAATAAAGTGATCTTGAGATCTTGAGTGGAGGGCTGAAGTGCATTTTCTATTTTTTGCACTTCTAAGTAGGTTCAACATTACCCCAGATTATTCAGTGAAAGTGTGCTGGTTGCCTCCTGCTGGGCGTTCAGAGGCTGAAAGTAAGCTGTATTTTAGGGGCTGGCATTAGCTAACTCCCTCTAAGTCTTTGTTCGCCTGTCATCTCAGGACCACGCTGAGCACCCTTTTAAGTATTTTAGCAACCTGCACCTACTCGCTGCTCTCCCACTCATTCCTACTATGCTTGTTTCTTAGCACAGATTACTTTTTTTTTTTTTTTTTTTTTTTAAGATTTGTTTTAGAAAGAGCACATGTACACAAGATTGGGAGTGGGGGAAGGGATAGGGAATGGGGAGGGGAAGGTCCCAGGGAGAAGGAGAAACTCTGAGCAAACTCCCGTGCTAGGCCTGGAGCCTGAGGTGGGGCTTGACCTCACCACCCTGAGATCAGGACCTGAACTGAAATCAAAAGTCTGATGCTTAACTGACTGCACTTTAACTCTTTTTTTTATTCAAGTCTTCTCACTAGATAATAAGTTCCACAAAGGCAGCAACTTTGTTTTGTTCACTGATTCACATGAACTGGGGAGAACCATGCTGACGTATAGTTTATGCTCAAAAGTAGTGAAAGAACAATAACTTCTGATAACACAGAAGGTCTCAGTTCCAGGACTAGGTAATTCTGTTAAGAACCAAATTAACCCTAAAAGCGCAGATTAGAAAAGGGCCACTCAAGGAACTCTGGGAGCCCCTTGGAGTTTACTAGGAGATCTGGAGCCCGGAAATAGGGCTTGAATCTCAGTGCTGCCACTTCACTAGGTCTTGGACAGGGGCCAATCTGTCTTCTGTTCCCATGAAATTCTGACTTCCTTTTCTCTCAGCTATAGCAATAATTACATCTTAGGTTGTGAATATTGAATAAATCCTTTGCAAACCGTTAAATAGCATTATTGCCTATTTGGAATATATTTTATCTATAATGACAATAACAGGCTAGCTGGCAGAACAATTTAGGTTTTCATTGTTTTATTGACATTCATTGACAATTACCGGATATGGCATGAGTCAAAATGAAGCCACTTATATATAGCGGCATGTCTGTAAAGACAGCTCTTAGATGATGGAAACACCACAGACAGGATTTTTGGAGGTTTTTTTTTTTTTTTTTTTTTTTTTCCTTTCTGTTAAGCTCTCCTTGAGGATTTATTTTCTTGACAATAGTAGCTGCCACTTAGCTTGCATTCATCCTCAGGACTGTGGGTCTTTTCCACAGCACACAGTAAAACATAGACGTGGGACAGAATAGCTAGACCATTTTTCAGCTTGATCGAGCTGGAATCAATATCATGAATCTTTATTTTGTTTTACTCTTTTAAAGATTTTATTTATTTGACAGAGAGAGGCACAGCGAGAGAGGGAACACAAGCTGGGGAGTGGGAGAGGGAGAAGCAGGCTTCCCTCTAAGCAGGGAGCCCCATGTAGGGTTCCATCCTAGGACCCTGGGACTAGGATCTGAGCTGAAGGCGGATTACCAACTGAGCCACCAAAGTGCCCAAGACCTTCCAAAGATTCATCTAAGGTATCTATCCCTCTATATTAGTCACGTTTTTCTGAAGAAACAGAACCAATAGGCTTAAATATAGAGAGATACACATTTCTTTACAAGATATTCAAGTACTTACACAGATCCTACTTGTTCTTCATAACTTGTTCCTCAAACAAACATGAAGAGTCAAAATATTAACCATGGGTTTATCATCTGGTTTTACTCCCTTGTCTTCTCGAAGCATAAAATTAGAAATTCCGTCATTTGCAAGAGTTGTATATCGGGGAACACCCAATAAGAAAAAGAAAAAAAAAAAGTAGCATTTGCAACAGTGCAGACAGAAGTTTGTGTGGCTCCGTTATTTCCTCTTAGGATGATGGTGAAGACCCTTGGCTTTTTCTGGTGAGACACAGCTGCAAGCCTTTCTCGCAGGGATCTAATCCTGTTAACTACAGCCCAGAAGGACACCTGTCACATGTCCTGCAGGCAGTGGTGGCCTGTCTAGCATGTCTAGCACTCATCTGCTTTGGACCGCAGCATGACATTCAGTAGAGAGAGCAGCAGGCAGAAATTATTATTATTATTTTTCCCAAAGCTTCTGAAAATAGCTGCAAGATTCTCATTAGGAAGGCTCATCTGGAAATTGAAGACTGTTCTTTGTAATGGTTGTTCTAGGCCCTTCAGGGCAAAAGAGAAATGGCATCTCTGTGCTCCTTTCTAGGCAAGGCCTCTAGCCTCCCCCATTGCCCAGCAGAACTGCACATGTTCTGCTCTGGGTCACCTGGGATGCCTGAGTCAGGAGAGAATGCTGGGTCGTCAAGTCACCCAGTCGCCTGGCCGGCTGGAGCCTTGGATTTCATCTTTTCTTTTATTAGCTATTGATTTTTCTCAGCTGAAGATCTGAGTGTGCTGATTCCAACCAACCTACGACACTACTAAGATAAATATACAAACATAATATTTACCTTTTATGAACCTTTTAAAATTCCAGTGCCTTATTTAACCCTTAACCACAAACTCACAGAGTCTTTGTCCACATTCTGGAAATAAAGAAACACTGCCAAAGGGTTTGTGTCTCATGGGTCTGGGTTAGGTAAGCACATTCACCTTTCTGTGTCGTCTTTGTCTCAGTTATCTCATCTATTAAATTACAAGTAATGCCAATTGCAGCTGACAAAGGAGTTAATGCTTCAAGCAAAATTCTTGACTCTGCTGGATAAATATTCCCTTCCTTTCTAATGTTTAATGAGGAAATCACTCTGAGATTAAAACAATTTATGCATGCTTTTATTCCTAGTAATTGACAAGAGGTGGGATTCCCATCCAGGTCTTGTGATTTCAAATACGATACATTTCCTCACATGTTCATACACAGCAAAGCTACACCAAACAGCCATAAGGGAGGATGGGATGGTTTGGCCAGTGGTTCTCAAATTTAAGAATATATCAGAATCACTGAAAGGGCTGGTTAAAATACATTTTGGGGGCCTCACCATGAGTTTCTGATTCCATAAGTCTAGAGGGGGACTAGGATTTGAATTTTTTTTTTTAATTTTTAAAGATTTCATTTATATATGTGACAGAGACAGACACAGCTAGAGAGGAAACACAAGCAGGGGGAGTGGGAGAAGGAGAAGCACACATCCCAATGGGCTGAGCAGGGAGCGTGATGCAGGACTGGATCCCAGAACCCTGGGATCATGACCTGAGCCAAAGGCAGATGCTTAAAGACTCAGTGCCCCATGCACCCCAAATTTGTGTTTCTGCACGAAGTTCCCAGGTGGTGCTGATGTTGCAGTACTGGTCTAAGGACCACACTTTGAAAATCACTGTAGTAGAAATGAAACATAAAAACATCTCTAACCTTATCTTACACACTCCCAAGCCCTTGGTAAATTAGTAAGTTGCAATATGGCTAAGCCATGCCTCCCTGAGATACGTCTCTGGATGGCTTGTTAAGTAAAGAGAGATTTCTCCTTATTACTCCAAACTTATGTGAATTTCTGAGGGGTAAATACAGAAAGCTGCATTTTAAACAAGGCTTTATGTATGTAGATAGAATCTCAGGAACCTCTAGGTTAAGTGTCACGCTTGCCAGAGAATGAAAGAAATTCACAATTAGTATAATAATGTCCACAATACAGTGTATCTAGGCCCCCAAAGGAATGAAGACCAGGAGACTCATTTGGGATACTTTCTTTTTAGAACAGATTGCTTGGAGTCTCTCTAAGGAAGTTCTAAAAATTTTTATTTTGGGTTTCTTTTCATCTTCTAACCCTTTTAAAAAACTTAGATAATATTGGTGTGTGATAATCTGCTGTAATATAGGGGGTTTTGTTTGTATATCATGGAACAAAATGACCTGTGGCTTTATATCATCCATCCTACTGAATGGGGTTAAGGGATATGGTGTTTCCATTTCTGGTAACTGTAAGGGCCTACTTAGCCAGAGTGAGCCATTTTGTTGTTTATGCAGTAAACTTAGATTGAACCTGCCCCTTCCCCCAAGAGGAAAGCGCTTAGAAACAGAATTGGTGAAATATGGCCAAATAGCCCCCGATAACGGAGTCCAGATTCAAGGACGTGTCCGGCCAGATGGAAACGTCCAATCAAGGGAAAGCGCACGTATTACCCGCCAGGGAGTGTGAGCCCCCGCCTTTTGGGCACTAGACAAAGGCGCCAAATCGAGCCAAGGTCATAGGCTGAATTAGATGACTATCATGGGGTAGAATGTAATTCAACTGGCCACCTGTGTGTGGCCAGGCTCAACCACATGGCCTTTACTCTATAAAAGTTAGTCTGTGAGACTGGGAAGGGTCGCTCTTTGCAAGAGACGGCCCTGGCCGGTCAGTTTGATTCTCAATGCTTGGTGCGAAATAAAGCTTTGCTTGACCTTCGCTTTATATCAGTCTCATCCTTTTGTCTACGGACCCTTTCAGTTACCCATAGCGTAAGTGGCAAGCATTTAAAAACCACTGATATAAGGGCCCCACTTCACCATTACTCCTGGGAAGGACGGGGGAGAGTCTAAGCATCTTTACTTTTTACAAGCCCCTCAAGTGATCTCCAGTTAGGGTTGTGAGCAATTTATTGGGCTGCTTTTGATGAACAACACATCGGTATCAGTACTGAAACTAGAAAATTCTCTCCTGAATTTGCTTAATTTTTCTTCTATGTAACAGACAGAATAAGTCTTGCCAGATCCTTTTTTTCCTGGATGGAGAAGGATCCATTTCCTTCTCCAAGTCTTGCAGTGCTGCAGACCCTAAGACAATTTTAGCTAGTGAATTTGATTTCTGCTGTAGATGAGTAGAGGTTATAAGCATGAGGCTTCTTGCACATCTTTAAGAAAATAAGCCACCTGTCTTCTGTCAGCAGTGGCTTTGATGCTACGGTGATCTTTGATGAACTAACTCGCAAGGTATCCTGATTGCCAACTCTATCACAGCTAGGCGGTCTAGGTTTCTGAAAAACTTGCCAAGTGTTTATATGTACTGAACACTTATGGCCACAAGGTGGCAGGCCAGATCCACTTAATAACTCAATACTGTCACTCGCCAAAGGTGGAGGCTATCATTTTCCCATTTGTCACTAATAAGAGAATGTGCCACCTTACTGTAATCAAAGGCCATATAATCTTAGTATTAGACAGAAATATGAGAGATCATCTTGCTCATTTACTGTCAACTTAAAAAAAAAATCTTTTCCCAAGGGAGGGAGATACAGTACCCATTTTTCATTGTTATTCCAACTCTGGTAACTCTTTCAGAATCTAGATAAATACTAACACTCTTATCTCAAACACGTGGAAATGCTTCTGCTGAAAAAAATTAACAGTAACGTATAGCTAAGAACTCAATGGCTGAAGGAAATAGAGGCCTAATAAAAAGGAAATAATGTCACATTAATTTGTTCCCTCACTGGTTTTGTTTGAGCTACCTAAGAGGTAGGAAAAAAGTGGAAGACCAAAGAAAGATTTATAAGGGGTAAAGCAAAACGCTTTGTTTCATCTCTGATGTTTACACCTCTGAAAGTATTTGCCTCTGCAAAAGGTGAAGTTTTATTTGTAGACTATCGTGACAATTCAAAAAGCGGGTTCTAATTACAAATTCTTTTAAATGTCTCTGGAACTGACCTTGCCCTCATTTCCCCCATCTATAGAAGGTTACAAGTTAATGAAGAATTTCCAATGCTAAGGTGGCTGCCAGAGGGTGAGGCTGGGAAAGAAGAGAAAGGAAAAAGAAACATTTTTGTATCTTTTTCCCCAAACGTCTTCTACACCTTGTTTGTTTAGAAATTGAGCTTTCCTGTAAGGATAAAAAGACCGGAACCACATTTTGGTATTGCCTTAAAAAAGAAAAAAAAAGGCAAACAACAACAACAAAAATAAAAAGACTTCTGCAGCCACAAACTATAAACCTAAGTAATGTTCTTCATAATGTCCAAATCTAAAGAGATCTCATGTATACAGCTGTAGCCCTCTGCTTATCTCTCCAACAGCATGCATTATATGACAATTTCCCTTTCATTAATTAATCTTAAACCACAGTGGTCTTGCATCTGTTTCTGGAAATATATACTAAGCAATTTCCTGTCTCAGGACTCTGCACATGCTGTTATGTTTTGCTGAATTGCTCTCTCTTAGCTCTCTGCATGTCCCCCTCATTCTTATATTTTGTCTTAGCTTAAATTATTACAATCTCTGATCACCCAATTAGTGATTGTCCTTTCCCTCTACTATTGCTCTGAAAGTCAAACTCTTTTTGCTTCATTTATAACACTGATTGGAACATGTATTTTTTTTTTTTGCCTTTAACTTATATTTTGTAATTTTTTTAAAAGATTTATTTATTTATCTTACAGAGAATGAGCAGAGAGAAGGTCAAAGAAAGAGAGAGAGAGAGAGAGAAGCAGACTCTGCACTGAGCGGGGAGCCAGTGTGGGCTCAATTCCAGGACCCTAAAAATCATGACTGCAGCTGAAACCAACAGTCAGACACTTAACTGACTGAGCCACCCAGGCACCACTGTAATTTCTTTCATTAGGAATAATATAGTCTCCCTGAAGACAGAGGCCATGTCTGTTTTTCATTCATACATTGTCAAATGAATATTTAATTTGTGCCTACTAAGTGTCAGGTACTATGCTGATAAGCAAACAGTAAATATTCATTAAATAAGTAACAATATCTCTTTAGGAGGAATGCTCCCTTTTAAAATTTTCTATATATGAATTGAGAAACAAATAGAGTTTACACTCTTGAATTTAACCTAAGTGGATAATTTCACTTGAATCTCAATGAGAAAGAAATTTAATAAATATGTCTTTTAAATAAGATGAATATATGAAAAAGGGGAACAATTAATTGACCTAATGATTTATCTATGTAGAATACATACCACAGAACCAGATACACTGTAGCCGAGAACCAAAATAATCTAGCGTACATTAGTTTAACAAACGTTAGTGATGAGTTGAAATTTATTGAAATGAGACAGAGCCAGTCCTTTCGGGGTCAAAATTAGGGGGATTTTCCAACCTTAACATATGATTATAGTGACCTTTCCCTTTCTTTACATCTGACAAAGGGTAACAATGAGTGGTTTGAAATTCACATTCGTGGTCTCTGGACTTGAGAATTTTACAGTTCATCTCCCTGTTCAGGCGTTCAGAACTTCGAAAGTGAGTCTTGGGCACTCCCTCATTGTTGTTAAATTGTTCAAGAAGCTCAGGAACTCTGGAATGCCTGACTAGGCAGATGAGTCGCTGCCAAAGACTTTCTGTTATTTTATTCCTGTTGTTTTTGCTGTAGCTTGTCACTTCACTTCACATAATTGAACAAGATCCAAAAATATTTATTTAGTAACATGTGCCTAAAATAGGCTTCTTCTGGGCCAATGGCCAAGGATAGGCAGGGGAATACAGGACAGCTAACACATTCAAAGAACGTCTGTTATATAGCAAGCAAGCTTGGTCTTAAACAGAGGCACCTAAATAACCAATGTCTAGGCATGTGAGTTCTAAGAGCCCTGGGGTACTATGGAGATAACTGGAGAATTCCTTTCTCTGTCCAGGCAAAAGACCCTAAAGGCATGACCTGCTCTCTGGGGGTGATACCAATTTTCAGCTCCCCCATTTCTTGTCCATTTGGCAGTGCCATCATGGGTTCTGATGGTGCAAACTGATCCACCATCTCCCTGTTCTTCTCCATTACTGTAATGCAACTTCTGTAATAAAGCTTTTAGTTTAATTTTGTCAATTTTAAGTGAATTAATTTGCTTCCATGAACACTGAGATCATATAGTCATGGAAGCAATCCACCATCAGTGTTTCTTATGCGTCATTTATCTACCCTGGGAAGTGACCATGGAGGCTCTGATCAGCTCTGGACATGCCATTAGATACCCTGATCCAAGGCTCTGGAATGGGAACTATATAGTCAGAGAGGAGTGTTTAGGTACTGAGGGGTCTGCCAGCTGGGTCCAACTTCTTCTATGGAGGCCACAGCCGGTATGGTTGAGGTTATGTATGCAGGTTCCAAAGCCAGGCTGCTTGTGTTCAAATCCCAGCTCCTCCACTTAGTAGCTGTAAAACTTTGGGCAAAATATACATCCTCTCAGCATTTCGGTGCGTTCCGTCTGACAAATGGGGATAACTAGGGCATCTGCTTCATAGAGTATTTGTGGGGGTTAAGTATTTTACTACAGGAAGAGTGTTTGCCACTTGGAAAATACGCAATCAATATAATTTTTAATATTATGTATTCCACTTTTTTTTTAAAAAAGATTTTATTTATTTACTTGACAGACAGAGATCACAAGTAGGCAGTGAGCAGAGAGAAAGGAGGGGAAGCAGGCTCCCTGCCAAGCAGAGAGCCCGGGGCAGGGCTCAATCCCAGGACCCTGAGATCATGACCTTAGGCGAAGGCAGAGGACCAACCCCCCGAGCCACCCAGGCACCCCTGTTTTCTACTATTAATTGGGTCTTTCTGCTCCATCTTTTCTTTCTTAACACCTTCTGCCTAAGGCTGAATTTCTTTGCTGAGCTTCACCACTAATTTGCTCTAGAAGAAAATTACCAAGGGTGAAGCTTCAAGGTGTTCTAGGATGCTCGTTTCTACTTTCTGAGTGTCTTTTCCCCTCACTCTTGTTGCTCAGACACCTGTCATGATCGTGTCGTATGCTACACCATTTAGCAGAGCACCCTTCAAACATGTTCTCTGTACCCAGTGACCAATGGAAAGAAATGTGTTTCTGTATTCTTTAACCTTCTGTTGTGGAAAAGAATTTAATTTTCTTTTTTTTTTTTTTTCTTTTTGAGAGAGAGTGTGAGGGAGGTGATGGGTTGGGGAGGGGCAGAGACCTATAGTCTGGAAAGGTGACCATCTCACAAGCTCTAGTCAAATGGAAGCAATGAGAAAATGGGAGAAAAGTGATGACTTTAATTCCTTGTTCAACTCCCCATTTTGATATCTCCTCTAGAGGGTCCTCCGTTGTATTTGCAGCTGCATTTGGAATGTCAGTGCTGTGCTGATTTTCTTTCACTAGTGTAGAATAAGTTTACAGTTTTGTTTTATGGTGACATTAACAAAATCATCCATAAATATGAACTAAAACACATTACACAAAGTAGTTTTCACTTGCCTCAACCTCATCTTTGGACAGAAACAGGAAAACACATTCAATCCCTCTTCTCACAAACCAGCCAAAATGTTATCCAGTCCACTCTCTGGTGGATAAAGAATCATTTATTCGAAATCAAATGGAGGATGTGGAACAATGTGTGAGATCTGGGCACGGCTATTTTCCTTATCAGTGCTTGACTCTGTTGAGTGACAATGTCACAGAGCAAGACATCCCCCAGGAGAAGAGATGTGCCCTTCTGGATGTTATCAGGAGGAACGTTGGTCTGTTAGGAATTCTCATCAGAAGAGGGTTTATAAACCAGAGCTGAGAAGAACATGATTTCAAAATACAGTGTTTCCGTGTTGATTTCGATAAACATGTGATTCACTAATCACTTACTGTAATGTAAGTATGTGCGGCTAAAATAAGGTGTCAATACCTCAGGCAAGAACTTCAAAGCGCTCCCCTGCCGCTGTGGCATCTTGCAGAAAACCACTGTTCTGGGTGAGCTGTTGGTGGGCTTCAGTTTTCTCACACGGAAGGAGCCAAACAATTGTGGCAATTAAGTTATTACTCTGTGGCCAGAAGCTCCAACAATTGACTAAGCATCCGGGAAATAGTTCTGAACTCCCCAAGCCAGGAGATTTAAGGGAAAATCTGTTTCATAAAACTTTGTAGTTTATGATTTTGCTGTTAAAACTTGAGTGTTAAGAAAAAACAAAACAAAACAAAAAAAAAACATGCAAATGCCTGAAGAAAGATCAGGGAACAACTTCAGGACTAAAAACTAGAACTTAATTATTCAATTAGTACCTACCCCTCAGACTCAGCAAATCACCCATTTACTTACCACTATCAGTCAGTTTATGGGGTTTCAAGCACCAGAGACCAGAAACAAAGCCACAAATAAAGATGATGGAAAAGGACAGATTACCTAGAAAGTCAATTACATTGAAGGAGCCCATGCTCTTTCAGGGAAGTTTTAATCGCATTGATTTAATTTAAATATAACCTCCAGTGATAGTTACCGCTGATTGATGTTCCCTATGCGCCTGGCTTTGTATTAAGCATTTGCCTGCATCAGTTCAGATGATCTTTGTCATGATACAATGAGGTAGATTACTTTCGCTCTCTGTATTTTACACATGAAGACAATGAGAGTTAAACATTAACATGCTCAACTTCACCAAGCTAGTAAATTTCAAGTTAGTAAATTGTAAGTTCATCGTCTAAGAAATGTTTGTTGCACTCCAGGTTGATAAGTGCACAGAAAGACAATATGCATAATTACATTAAAATCCAGTTTCTTTTTGCTTCAATTATCCCAGCAATTCTGGAGCTTTCTGGTCGCACTTGGCTGTATAAACAGGCATGTACATATTACATGTATATTGATTATTTAATCATTAGTTGCTGTACATATACTTGTCCACGTACTAGCTACCTGTTCTCATTGAGCCAAAATATAAATTTGGTCACATGATGAATCTTTGCCTCTAACCAAAGTAGTTTTAAGCGTGTTGACACGTTTTCATTGCATGACTTATTTCCCAGTTTCTTTCTTCCCATGTGTTCTGTCCTTTAAGGAGTATATACTTACTTGAAAAATAATCAACTCTCCCTTTCTTTACATAGAATTTTGTGAGGCTTTTTGACATAATACATTTCACCTTATTATCGTATTGCTGTTGAGTGGGCCAAATTTGTGATTTCCTTAGAATTTATTTGACATTAACTTTTTTTTTTTTTCCTCAGTTGTACATTGCTCCCTCTTTCAGTTCTCTGTGTGTGTGTGTCTACAGGCGTGTAAGGAGAAAACTCTACTGGAAAGATGTAAGTGCAAAGTTGTCACTATAGTCTGAATAAAGATACGGTAAGGAATTTTCCATTCAATATAGATGAGTTTTATGTTTACAATGTTCCAGTAAACATAAAATTACCAAGGGGGTAAAATTATGGCAACATATGGTATCTCTTTTTTAAGAGCTCAGTCCAGCAGAAAAAGTAATAAACACACACCAGTCATAACGCGTTGTAGTAAAACAACATAGATGAGGTGGGCGCGGCATGCAGTCATTAGAGTGTTCAAATCATCCCTCTGGCCTCACCCTGACTACTTCATCCAGCCTGCTGTTGGAACCCTCTGGGGTAGTTTTGCAGTTCAGTCATTGTATTCTTTAACTCAGTGACTTCTGTTTGTTACTTTCTTATATTTCTCTCCTTGCATTTTACTTTTTAAAATTTATATTTTATTTTATTTTTTAAATTTTTTATTAACATATAATGTATTATTTGTTTCAGGGCTGCAGGTCTGTGATCCATCAGTCTTACCCAAGTCACAGCGCTCCCCATGGCACATACCCTCCCCAATATCCATCACCCAGCCACCCCATTCCTCCCACCCCCTCCCCTCCAGCAACCCTCAGTTTGTTTCCTGAGATTAAGAGTCTCTTATGGTTTGGCTCCCTCTCTTACGGTTTCATCTTTATTTTATTTTATTTTTTTGTGGGTTTTTTTGGTTATGTTTTATTATGTTATGTCATGTTAGTCACCATAGAGTACACATTTGTATTTTTTTAACTTAAATTCAATTAGTTAAGGTAGAGTACATCATTAGTTTTTTATATACTGTTCAGTGATTCATTAGTTGAGTATATCACCCAGTGCCCACCATATTACATGCCCTCTTTAATCTCTTTGCAGAAATTCTCTAGTGTTCATCCATTCTTTTCCAAGTTTGGTGGGCACCTTTTTGACCATAACCTGGAAGTCTTTCATTTATCACTTAGATTACTTACCTCCGTTCCATTAAGGTCTTTTATTTGTTTTTTTTTGGGACATACTCTTATTTCCTCATTTGATGTGATTCTGTATTTGGTTCCATCTGTTTGGTGAAACAACTACCCTCCCGGTCTCAAAAGAGTGGTCTTGTGGAGGAGGTAAATCTTCCTGTTCAACCTTGCCCTAGCTCTTGATCGGCTCTCCAACCTTTGTGATTATCTAAGCAGCTTGATTTAGTCTAATCAACCTTTGTGATTATCTAAGCAGCTTGAACGCACAATTTCAACTTCATTTTATTGATTTAGTCTTGATTGATCCCGGTTGTTGAGGATGTGGGAAGACCTGTCAGTCTTCCAAGGGAGGGATCTCAGTTAGCACCTAGTTTCAGGCTGATTGGAAGACAGGCCATCAGCTAATTTTTGGTTCTTTTTCAGAAGGGATTGCTCCATATGTAGCTGTAGATCTAGTGGGTCCATGGGAGGAGCTGAGCTCAGGATCTTCCTATGTCACCAGCTTAAACTGCTCCCTGACTGCTTCAAAAATAATGTAGGAAACAATCTGTGGCTTGTCGAAAAAAGCCTTCCATGCCATCTCCTAAGTTGAATTTGCCCTATAGACTTCGGATATCCCCAAAGTATATTTGCTGGTGTTTAATAAAGACTACAGTTTGTGAATTTAATATGAATATATTCTCTTTAAAGGTAAAAGTATAGAAAAACAGAAAAGAAAACTTAGAAATGATCTGTATTCTGTATACTCTGTCCTTGGCTTTTTAAATATAGTTGATTCATTCATAGAACCAAACTTTGGGTATTATGCGTAGTCATCCTGGTTGACTAGTAGATCAGTTACTCCCGCTATTTCTTTAATGTTCAGATTTCATACAGTAGCTGCAATACTAAGGCTGCTCTATATTTTGGGAATTCATTGGACCTTTCTTCTGTACTCTTCCTGCAATATGGAAGGGGTCATATTCAAATACTTATAAACTGGTATAGAAATGGATATTGGCATACCATATCATTCAGTAGACAAATTAAAAATTTATCTTCCCTTTTATTCAATTATATGTTATAAATGAAATAAGGAAAGAACATTACATTTATCAAATCATTTATAGAATGTACAATTTTTTTTAAGATTTTATTTATTTATTTGATAGACAGAGATCACAAGAAGGCAGAGAGGCAGGCAGAGAGAGAGGAAGGGAAGCAGGCTCCCTGCTGAGCAGAGAGACAGATGCAGGGCTGAATCCCAGGACCCTGAGATCATGACCTGAACCAAAGGCAGAGGCTTTAACCCACTGAGCCACCCAGGCGTCCCTAGAATGTACAATTTTTCTTAAAGAAAATGTTGATGTGAGTTTTTATTTTTTCTTTTCCTTCTTTTTTTTTTTTTATTGCATTTAGCCGTATTTCACATGTGTGAGGCTGAATTGAAATAGAATTGGATTGAATTGGATTGAAGTCTGTCTTTAACAGTCCATTAAATTGAGAATCATCAGCTGTTTTTATTTCCATAATAATTTTCTACATATTTCTGCTGAGCTAAGAGCAACTGTATTTGAAACTTGTTTAGCTCTTATCATACTGATATTTTAATATTTCTAATGTCATTTAAGTCATCAAACAATTTATTGAAATGCCATTTAGTCAGCAATATAATTTTTTTAAAAACTTCTTGTCTGAGTAGGTTTGCAAACTTCATTTTGCCCTATTTCATAGCTCAATTAATTCAAAAACTAAAAAGTTTATTCTATTTTTCACAATTGTCATCAAAAACACAATTTTTATATAATTTTATTAGATAATTTAATAGATTTATACATGGTAGACTTAACATTGTATTTTGCTTCTTTAAAATTTATCACATTTATTTTTATATTTGCTTCATTTTCATATTTTCCTCCCATTTCAATTTCATTTCTATTTCAATTAGCCTAAGATATGTTGTTTTTCTCTGAAATTGGGATACCTCTTTTTTTGTTGTTGTTTTTATTAACATATAATGTATATGTTTCAGGGGTACAGGTCTGTGATTCATCAATCTTACACAATTCAAAGTGCTCACCATAGCACATACCCTCCCCAATGTCCATCACCCAACCCCCCATCCCTCCCACCCCCCTCCACTCCAGCAACCCTCAGTTTGTTTCCTGAGTGAAATCAGGATACCTCTTAAAATATCTGGAATCTTGTAATCACTGTGGGTCAGAAGAAATATGTTCTCTCTTTGTAATTGTGTGCACATAACTTGACCTTCATCATTGCTGGTGATAGTACCCTTACTTCAAATAACTTATATACATTGGTTGTCCTGTATATTTTTGTCAACAGACTACTTAAGCACCATTCAAGAATGGAATATAAAATCTCTTTTTTTTTTCTATGAAATTTTTACAGACAACTTTGACAAAATTTTCACAGATCAAGTAATTATTAACATAAAGCCTGAATAATGAGTGTCAAAAGCTAGAAAGAAAATCTTTACAGACAGTAGAGGGCACTCTTTTAAGAAATGCTGTAAGATTCTTGACAGAGGTCAATATTCTGTTGAGAACAATTCTGATGACAATAAATACATTCCATTTACTTTACTGACAGTAATCAACTATTTTAAGATTTTATTTTATATAGGTTTTATTTTTGAAATGAATTATGACATTTAAATATATTTTCTTATTTAAGATAAAAATTTATTTGAAACGTGAACTTTAATAGAACATCGTTATTGTTATGTTACAATAGAAAACTTTTTAACACTTTCATACTTGAAAATACTAATTTTGAATTCCATTTGCATCACTAATTATCAGGTACAGATTCACATATAGTAAAACATACATGACTGAGAATGTATACTCTATTATCCTTGCCATAAAGTAAGCGTATCTTTAAGCATGGGACCATTAACATCATCAAACCAGTGGAGAAAGTTCTAAATTGGGCACAAAGGGGGAGAAATTGGAGCTGGTAACATTTCTTACATTGGACAACTGAGGCAATTCTTGATGCCAAATCCTGAGGCCCTTACTATATATAAAATGTTCCCAGAAAGAAAAAAAAAATGTAGTAAAACTTATGCAAAAGGAAAAAAAGGTATTGAATTAAACAAAGGACAGTAGCAACAGTTCATGTTATTTCATTAATACCTAGAAGAACCCTTTGATAAAGGTACTCTTTTTCTCCTCTTTTTACCAATATGGAAATATTGAATTAGTGAGGTCAGCTGGACCAAAATTATACAGGTTTGAATGCACAAATGGAATTAATAGTTTGCCTTCTCTGATACCAAAGTTGTGCTCTTAATCACAACATCAAAACACTTCCAAGAAAGTTAAAGAGAGAGCTTGGAACCAGCATAGAAAGTTAAAAAAATTCTTTTATTTATTGATAAGCAATCATGAAAAAACTTGAAAATGGATAAAATCATTTCACACTTGACTTTCTACAAAGAACAAATAATGAGTCTCGTCCCACATGTATCACATATACGTGGTGAGTGGGTGTCTTAACTGTGGGATGTGACAGTGCCTTTCACCCAGGAAAGGCCATTTACTTTGAATTCTGCTGGCAGAGGTGTGGGGCTGTGTCACGGTGGTTATAATGACCCCCTTGACTCAATGACTTTCTTTGTGGTTTCATCTGAACTCAGAAGAGCTGCCGCTGCTCTGTCTTTTTGGCTCTCAACTCTTCGCAAATGAAGACGGTGTCAGTCTTCATGTTTTGTACAAGCCAACTTTTGGGATCCCTTACTGTATAGAACTTGTCCATCATGCTCAGTTTCCCTGGGGTTTAAACTTCCTCTCTGAGTCTTAGTCTATTTCTATGCTGGTGAATTGGACTGTCAGCCTAGAAGGAAACTTCCCCATCTCCTCAAGCTCTCTTCTCGAGGCTGTGTCAAGTTCCAAGGTGTGATAACTTTCTGCTTTCTGTTTTAGACGGTCTTATTCCGGTCCCTCTGAATGGTGCTGGAAGCTAATAAAGGATGAACAAAGGCAAAAGCACTGCTTGTTTTTTTGGCCCCCAAATTTTAACATATTAAAAATCATCCAAAGCCCCTCTTATAATCTCTGCATTTCCTATTGAAGAGCCTATCCTGGGTTTGTTCATAGACGAAGAGAAAGCCAGAGGCATCTTCTCTCATTTTGCATTGTCCCAAACTTTCCTACTTAACCTAGATAAGGTTTGGCTATTAATTTATCAGTTAACTTTTAAAACGCCACCTTTGCTACAACCCCTGATTATTCATCCATTATATATTGAAACAAGTCAGTAGGAAGCAGCTTCAAAATCAGATAATACTCTTAGAATGAGTATTTAGGGTAGTAATGTAAGGTGTCTTGGGTCTGTAGACTAAACAAGATCTACACCAGAAGAAAGTTTTAGGCATTTAAGACCATATTAATGACTCTGCACCTAACATTCCAACGTGTGTGGTCCCCGCCGCCCCCACCCCAATACAACCAATCAGTTCTCACACACCAGCTGTTGTTTTCTGTGTTTGGTTCTTTATTCTTCCATCCTCTTGTCTTAGTGGGTAAATGCTGTCATTCTGAATTTAGCATTGTTTCTTGTGATCACTCTTAAACAGAATGATAACAACACAAACAATGGCGTTAAAGTGATAATGACCACCCACATTCAGGCTCGCACACCTCAGTTTTGGGTCTCTTCTCCTCCTTAAGTTTTATCTTCTGTTCCTTGGCCAGGTGCACTGCTTTGATTCCTACTGTATTTTTCAGTTGCTTCTTGTTCTTTTAATCAGAGCCCTGGATGTGGTGTGTAAACAATGAATCTTGGAACACTAAAAAAATAAAAGAAAATTAACAAAAAACATAAAACAGAAATTCTGTTCCCTTCACCTCATCCTCATAAGACCTGTGTAGGTATTAAATGTTTCAAGCAGCAATGACTCTGCAATCAGAAATATTCTCTACTGTACAGTATGATTTGTCAGCCATCCATGTTGGACACACTGTATTGAACTCACTGAGTGTATTGAACTAATGCATAATGTCTGAAGAATGATAGGTTGATTGATTCCAAATGATAGGTCTGTAATTCTCCTTTATGGTGGAGTCCTTGTCTGGTTTGGGGATCAAGGTAATACTGGCCTCATACAATGAGTTTGGAAGTTTTCTTCCCAACATTTTCAGAAGAATAGGTATTAGTTCTTCTTTAAAAGTTTGGTAGGGGGCACCTGGGTGGCTCAGTCATTAAGTGTCTGCCTTTGGCTCAGGTCATGATCCCCAGAGTCCCACATCGGGCTCCTGGCTCAAGGGGAAACCTGCTTCTCGCTCTCCCACTTCCCCTGTTTCTATTCACTCTCCCCCTGTTGCTCTCTCCCTGTCAAATAAATAAATAAAATCTTTGTATATATATATGTATATATATGGATATATATACATATATATATATATTTGGTAGAATTCCCCTGGGAAGCCATCTAGCCCTGGATTCTTGTTTGTTGGGAGATTTTTTGATTACTACTTCAATTTCCTTGCTGGTTATGGTCTGTTCAGGTGTTCAGGTTTTCTATTTCTTCCTGTTTCAGTTTTGGTAGTTTATATGTCTCTAGGAATGCATCCATTTCTTCTAGATTGCCCAATTTTTTGGCATATTGTTGCTTATAATATGTTCTTATAATTGTTTGTATTTCTTCGGTGTTGGTTGTGATCTCTCCTCTTTCATTCATGGTTTTATTTATTTGGGTCCTTTCTCTTTTCTTTTTGATGAGTCTGGGCAGAGGTTTATCAATCTTACTAAAATATTTGCAAACCACAATCTGGCAAGGAGTTAATACCCCAAATGTATAAAGAACTCCTACAACTCAGTAGCAGAAAAATATTCCAAATTAAAAGTGGGCAAGGCATCTTGAGATTTCATATGAGTTTTAGGATAGTTTTTTCTATTTTTTACCAAAAACAATAAACAAAAAACCTAAAAAACAAAAAAACAACTCATTCATGCAAAATAAGCCACAGATTCAATACAATCTCTATAAATTCAGAGTGAGTTGTTAAGTGTTAAGTTTTCTTATCCGTAAACATAAACAGGATACCTTTCCAATTATTTATGTCTTTGTTTCAGCAATGTTTTATAATTCTCTATATATAAATCTTTTATCTCCTTGCTTATGTTTATTCCTAAGTATCTTATTCTTTTTGATTCTATGTTCTTATAATATGACTTCTTTCTTAATTTCTGTTTCAGATTATTCATTGCTAGTATACAGAAACACATCCCAATTTTGTGTTTTGAGTTTGTATTATGCAATTTGTTAAGTTTCTTTATTAGTTCTTACAGTTTGTGTGTGTGTTGTGTGTGTGTCAGGCGTGGAAGATCTTTGGTTTTCTCTATATAAAATCATGTCATCTATTATATCTTTTTTTCCAGTGACTTTTTTTTTTTTTTAATGCCTTCTCCCTCTCCCCTTCTTTCTCCCTGATTGCTTGGGCTAGAACTTCCCCATACTATGGTAAATAGAAGTGGCAAAATGGGCATCTTTCTCTTGTTTTGAGTCTTAAAGGAAAAGCTTTGAGTTTATTAGCTGTGGGCTTTCCATATATGAATTTTCATGTATTTCCTTCTATTTCTAGTTTGTCAACTTATTCATCATGAAGGGATGTAGAATTTTGTCAAATGATTTTTTTTTGCATAAATTGAGATGATCATGTGTTTTTTTTCTCCCTTCAGTCTGTTAATTTGATGTATCATGTTAATTGATTTTCATATGTAGACCCATTCTTGCTTTCCATGAATAAATCTTACATGGACAATGGTGTATAATCTTTTTAATATACCACTGAATTTGGTTTGCTAGTATTTCTTGAGGGTCTGTGATGTTTAATTTTATGTGCCAACTTGATTGGGCCATGGTGTGCCAAATTAAACATTATTTCTGGGTATATCTGGGAAGGTGAATTTCTGGATGAGTTTAGCATATGAATCTGTCAGCTCTGTAAAGTAGATTTCCTTCCAAATTGTGGATGGTTATCATCCTGTCTCGTGAGGTCCTGGTTAGAACAAAGAGTGGAAAAAGAAAGAATTCATTCCTCTCCTGCCTGCCTGTTAGAGATGGAACATCGGTCTTCTTTTGGCCTTAGCCTGAGATTTACATTATTGGCTCATCTGGTGTGTATGTTTTCATACTTGCATTAGAACTACACCCACTTTCTCCCCTGGGTCTCCAGCTTGTAGATGGCAGATCATGACAAGATCTTAGATGGATCTCACTTCTCCAGCTTTCAGGTTTCAGGTTCTCTGATTGTGTAAACCAATTCCCATCCTACTGGTTCTATCTTACTTTGTGATAATACTATCCTATTATGTTTTTCTGGAGAACACTGACTAATACAGATTCTGGTAGCAAGTGTGGTTCTAGAGGAACAGGATTTTAAGGATGAGTTTTTCTGAATTGGTTTTGGGGTTACTAGATTTGGTTCTGTAACCTGATTCAGTTTAAAGATGCCTGGATAGTATTTTTAGTAATAAGGAGAGCACTGATAGTCCATGGCCAGGTGATAGAGATATGCAAAATATCTGCATTGGATATTTCTAAGCAATGACTTAGAAGAATCAAGGTGCTGAGTAACTCTGTACATGATACTTTCAAGAACTTTGGGAAACTGTTGATTATAATGATGTTGAGGTTGCTCCTAATGTCACTGGCCAAAGTGATAAAGGAAAAAGATAAACCCAGGAGGTTCAAATTTTGAGCTTAATATCCGGGTTGCCACTCCCACCAGACCAAGGCCATGCTCTATCAGGGAGACTATGGAACAATGGCAAGCACAAATGCCACAAAATGTCCTACTGTTTTGAATGTGGCTTTTTTTTTTAATTGGACATTCTGAAGGTCTTTGACTATTTCCTAGAGCACTTATACAGTAATTTTAGCTAGTCTTTAATCATCACTTTCAATATTTTTTATGGGGGAAACAAGGGCCTAGAATGTCCTAGTCTGCCTTTTTGTTGACATCACTCCAACTCCCTCCAATTTTTTGTGATGTATGTATATATATATATATATATATATATATATATATATATATATTTTTTTTTTTTTTTTTGTCTGTGAACAAAATACTTTTTAAAAATCTTTCTCTACCTTACATTATAAGTATTTTTATGGTTGTGGAGAGAGAAGTTTTTAACTTGCTAGATGACTTGGTGAATCTAGCTCAGGTCAGATGATCCCTGCCGCTCTCATTCCCTCTATAAACATATGAATCTGAAAGAAATCAGAAATCCTTTCCTGTTGTGCAATCTATAGTGCATTCAGTTATGCTCAGCCCAAGTTCATCTTTCTTTGATCTGACCAAAGGCTGTGACACCATGTATTGTCATTAGTTTTCTTGTGCCTTGTTTCATGAGTCATTTGCGGTGTTTGTCCTATTGAATTACTAGATAATTTTTTTTTCCATCATGGGACATAAACTACTCTTTTCCAAAATAATGGCCTTTTGGGAGTGGAGCAAATTCTGTCCAGCAACTTTGGGGTGAGAGGCATCTTCTTTTGAGGGAACAAAGGTGAGGCATTCAGCCTAAATAGGATAGTCAGTGATAAAATGATAACGGGAATTATGTCTGGGGACTACATAATCCTGGTTCAGAAGATCTATTGAAAATAGAAATTAAGATAATAAGTATGCTTTAAATCTCAGCCATTGAAACTATTGGAAGAATCAATTGTTACCAGTTCCACATAGAGACAAACTACTCTTTAGAAAACAGTTATGTCTCAAGGGGAGGAAATACTGCAAAAGAGCCTGATGCAGAGCTCAATCTCATGACCCTGAGATCATGACCTGAGCCAAAATCAAGAATCAGACGTTAAACTGACTGAGCCACAGTACATTGCCTCAACTTGCAATGTACTGTAATTTTACACAATTTTAAGCCATAGACATTAAATATTATGGTTTTATATAAGCACTGTTTCAAATTATACCCACATTTACCTATTTCATTGCCCTTTATGCTGAATCTTTGAGGTTTCATTTGGAATAATTGTCTTATAACTAAAGAACACATTATCGTTTATATTCTTAGTGCAGACCCAAGGTCATAAATTCTTTCTCTGTCTTTAATTACCTTTATTTAATCTATGAAATATGATTATGTACCCATATGATTCTTATATTTTTAGGATATTTCCTCTGGAAATAGAATTTTAGCATGGCACTTGTCTTCCAATAAGTATGTGGCTTTCATGTTATTTATTTATTATTTTTTAAAAATTTATTTATTTGAGAGAAAGAGAAAAGGAGTGGGGAGGAGGGGCAGAGATAAAGAGAGAAGCAGATTTCTTGCTGAGAAGGGAGCCCAACATGGGACTTGATCCCAGGACTCTGGGATCATGACCTGAGCTGAATGCAGATGCTTAACAAACTGAGCCACACTTGCACCATCTTTGCCTTTAAAAGTTGGCCCCCAATTGCTCATTTGAAGGTAAATTCTATTTTTCTCTGACTGCTTTTCAACCTTTTCCTGTCTTTGATTTTCAGCAATTTACATGATACCCACTTTGTTCACCTTCCTGGGGTTCATAAGACTTTGTCGATATGTAATTTGATGTCTTCTGTCAGTTCTGGGATATTCAAGGACATTCTCTCTTTTACTCTAAGTTAGAGGTAAACTGATTTACAGAAGTGAATTTTGAGATAATAGACCTTTAGGAGACATTACCTTAGCAAACTCACTACTCTCTCTCTATATTTTTATGTGTTTTTCTTGAGGGAGTTCACTGATGTTTGTTATATACAACTTCAGTTTAAAGCATAATGTGTAGATGAGATGAGAGCATCGCAACTAGGGAACACTTAGGTGTGCTTTGTTGAAGATTACTCAAAGTGGAGTTTAGCCTCAGTAAGGAAGAGTGTTTTAATTATGGACGTGCCTTCCCAAGAGCACCATGTAGAAATCGTCAGCATATATGCTACAGATTTACCATCACGGGTGTAGACTGAAGTCTTTATTAAAGACAGTAACAGAACCTGAATACAGTGCAAAAGAAGCAACAATATAAAGGCAACAGCCACGTATTGGAGGAGAACTAAAAATAACAGAGGTCTATATTCTTCAGGCTTGCTAGAATCTACTAGGGGAAAAATCCCTTTTATTAATTTTTTCTCATATTCCAAGGAATAATTAGTATAAAAATGTCATTGCTCATGAACAACCATTATAATATTTCATTCCTGAAAGTTCTTTTTCTTGTTTGTTCCTTTCTGAAAGATACATCCACGGGAGAAAAATGTAAATCTGCTTGTAGAAGCAGATGTGACTATTTCCAACAAAAGCAATATTCTTACTACTTGGTTTAAACTACTTGGTTTAATACTTGTTCTGGGGTTAACATAGCATAATGATTTGGCTAATGATGATCTCTAGAGTAAGATTATCATGGCTTAAATTTGTTTCTAATTCTTACTAACTACATAATCTTAGAAAAATTTCTCATCCTCACTGGGCTTCAGTTTCTTTATTAATATGACAACAGTAATGATATCTCATAGGATTATTGGGACAGTACCTGTTTTAATATACATAATCAATCAAGTATTACTAGGAATATTAGAAGCAATCAATAAACATTAGCTATTTTTTAGTTGCAATTATGACCAGACTCCCTTTAGTTTATATGCCTTATGTGATTTCTGTTCCCCCCATTTATTTACTAAGATCTGAAATTTTTATATTAGTATATATAAAAGTATATATGCAAATATACTTAAATTTTAAATTTAAATATTTTAAATTTTTAAATCACACAAACATTTTAAGTCCATTTTTTAGCATTTTCAGTTTGAGATCTCTGCTTATAATATGTTGAACTGAGCATGCTTGAAAGCACACAACATATTAAAAAATCTATTTATAACTATCTTCTATATAAGAAAATATGGAAATGAATATCATGCCATACACTTCCAATTCTTCTTTGCCCTTTCCTTGATAAGACTGGAGCTCAGTACTTCAGAACAATTTCCTTGTTGCCAAGATTTTATTTTTCAGCAGAAATAGAATGTCAATTTTCTTCACAGAAAGACCAATTCCCTTGAAAAACAAAAAGTGCATGCATGAGGAAAACTTTGTCACCATGTTTGTTCAATGTATTATAATTTTTGTATTATTATTTTCAATTATGCTCCCTAATTTCAAGAGTTATCTGAGACTTTTTTTTTCCTGACAACTATACCATGGTCATCTAACTTTGATGTTGTATTTATTAATTGCATATATACATCTGGATTTAAACAGTTTATATGTGATACCAAGATTCCCATTGCAATCCAATACATACCTCTGCTTTGCTATATTATTTTGCAGTACGTACTGCCATTTTGCTTAAGGGTTTCCTCTGTCATCAGAATCCCTTCTAGACAATGAACTGAAATTCATAAAATTTGCAAAGGAAATTATATTTTAAGATTATTATCATTTTCAAACAGTGTTGCAAATAAAATAGAAATCTAGCATTTCTTCAATACACTTATCCATTCATTTCTTATTATTAACTGAGGAATGAATTATAAATTATCATTGGCAAGTAGCTGATCTTAAAGTATGAACTTTTCCTTATGGCACATACTCACGGGTTAATGACTGGTGCTTCAATAATTGTAAGTTTCTACATCTGATTGATGCCATTCTAAGCAGTTAGTAAACCTGGACAGTCAGGACATAATGACCTAAGCTGTATTTGAAGCAAACACCTTTGACATAGCCCACATCCAGTCAGCCACAAAGTACTATTTATTCTATCACTACATTGCTTCATATACCTGTTCCCTTCTTCACAGTACCATAATCTTTTTTCTACTCAGATTTTCAATATTTTTGTATTGAGCTATTATAATACTCTACACTGTTTCTATCTCCACTTCTAGTGCTTCCTTGTCACTATTTTCTTCAAAATGCCCCTAGAGTTAACATCTCCCATGCACAGCTTGATTTCTGCTACCCTTTCTTTCCTTCTTTTTTTTTAAGAAAGATTTTTATTTATTTATTTGACAGACAGAGAGTACAAGTAAGCTGAGCAGCAGTCGGAGGGAGAGAGAGAAGCAGGCTCTCTGCTGAGCAGGGAGCCCCATGCGGGGCTTGATCCCAGGGCCCTGGAATCATGACCTGAGCTGAAGGCAGCTGCTTAACCAACTGAGCCACACAGGTGCCCCTCCGCTACCTTTTCAACCATCTGCAGAGACTATCAATTGCTTAAATGCTAAAATTCAAACTCACTAAAATGAAAAGTTTACAAAATTGTTATCATTTTTCTTCACAGCTCCATGTCAAACTATCTTCAAATATGAAACTTTTCACTGGCATTATTTCACATTGATGTACTTTGTTTTATTTTGAAAGATCTGGCGTTGCAGATGGCATGACTTGAATTAAAAAAAATAATAATAAGGGGCGCCCGGGTGGCTCAGTGGGTTAAAGCCTCTGCCTTCGGCTCAGGTCATGATCTCAGAGTCCTGGGATCGAGCCCCAAATCGGGCTTTCTGCTCTGCAGGGAGCCTGCTTCCTCCTCTCTCTCTGCCTGCCTCTCTGCCTACTTGTAATCTCTGTCTGTCAAATAAACAAATAAAATCTTAAAAAAATAATAATAATAATGAGTGAATGGAATGTTCCTACCTTAAATGTATTTTAGTCCGAATGGCTTATGGTTACTTCTAACAGATTTTGGAGACTTCACACAAATTATAGAGAAAATCTTCCTGCATGCTCGCCTTACCCAGATTTGATTCCAGTTCAGTTACAAAAACATGAAACTTGCTGGACATGGGGCTTCAACTTAGTCACGTGCATTATCATATAGCCATGACTTTATGTTCTCTGGACCATATTATTCCAGCTTCAGTCCTAAATGCATTTCCAGACACGTGGGAATTAATGTAATAAATATCGCGGGTCATTCCCTCATCAGACCACTTAGAGTATTAAAGCTGAGTATTTTTCCTATGTCAGTTCAATGGATAGAGAAGAAAGTATTATCAACTTTCCATTCCCTCAAACTTGCATCTTTCATATTTGTTTCTGAAACTGAACTATTACATATTTTACACATATTCTCTTGTGAAGGATGCCGCTAGTCACTAATGTGATGTTAGTTGAATACAGACCTACAACTTTTTTTCTTGTTTAAAGTGAGAAGCCAAATAATTAAGCTAAATCTTATCAGTTGAATAAGCAAGCCATACTTAACTAAATTTTCCACCAAGTATATTCTTGTTTGTTTACAAAGTTGTCCCTCCATTTCTGCCATGTGTTTATTCATGTGTGGTTCGTTTATATACTAAAGCCTAAGTATCCTGGAAGATTTTCCTTCTGATTGGTAATTCACTGATAAGATTAGCTATTTGACACAGGGAAATACTTCTGCTAGTGCAACTGCTTCTCTCTTCTCTCTCGCTTATTAAGCCAAAGTTAACTAAAGTAAAACAAGAAAAAGCTGTGTTTATTAGGATATTTCACACATTCATTTTTTATTTCATTCACAAGTTAGTATTCCATACCTAAATTATGTTGGTGTTTTCATGAATTTTCCAGGATATGCTGATCAAAATAGTATGTGCAATTACTACAAAGCACAGCTTGGTCCTCAGAATAAAATAGTCTTCTATACTTAGTGATAATTTTAAAACAGGCTTTAAAAGTACATGTCTTAGATGAGTACCCATCAGAATCCTAGTTATACCTTATTTTTATATTTACTACCCTATGTCTGTCATACCCAAACACAACTTCTTCTTTTCTAGAATATAGAGTTTTTCTTTTTGAATTATTTTCTCTTTTATACAAGTAATACATGAATTTATTTTATTTTACAAAAAAATGTGAGAAACACTGCAAGGAGTAGAAATGAGTCCTTTTCAGATTCCGTACAATACCACTTACCGAAGTAAGACAATTACTGTAAATAGCTTTATACATATCGGTCTGATTGTTTTCAAATTGTTTACACATCTACTCTTTAATATTTCCATCTTCTGTATTAATAGGCTGTTGCTTGCTTTCATAGTAATAATTGTTTCCATATTAATGGATTATTGTATGTCTTCCTGATTTCTTTGTGTGAATTTATATAGGTGTATTGTTTGTATGTATGCATGTATACTTCATCCTTACTTTTTTCAAAATAAGCTTGATAATTTCATACATCAAATGTATATGAGGAAAAAAAATGTGTACAGGAGGGTTTACTGTCCATATATTAACCCAAACCGATTGTTAAATATCTGTCATTTTGAAGAGCCTACTGTATTATATACTAAATATATATATGCCACAGGTATGAGCATGCATGTGATTTTATCATTAGTTTGTTTTCTCTTATTTTGATGTGTTTATTTTCTACCAGAACTATAATGTTACCTATAGCTTAATAGCTTTATAGGCTATTTTGATAACTGATAAAGCTAGATCCCTACATTTCTTGTCAATATATTTCAATCTGTATTGTGTTAATCTTATACACTTTTACTTCGATGTATAATATTAATTAATTTATTTATCATGATAATATATTTGCATTGGAATCAATACATATTAGATGAATTTAGAAGAGTATTATCATTTTCACACTATTAATTTTCCTACCAAGGAACATTTAATAGTTACTCAATTCATTAATGCCCTTCTTTATGCCTTTTAGTATTATAATCTCATATATTTATTAGTATAAGTATTATAATCCCATATACATTAATCAAGTGTTTTATTTATTTATTTAATCAAATTTATTTATTAAATTAAATAATAAATTAAATATATATTAAATAGATATTTAACATAGATAAATAAATAAATTAATTAAAATAAATAAGAAATAAATTAATTAAATCAAAATTTGCTTATTTATTTAATCAAGTGTTCACTAAGTACACTAAGAACATTAAGTTCACTAAGTCTTAATATAATATTCAAACGCAAAGGATAAAATGGACTTTATAACCCATGTCAAGGATTTTTAGATTATATTGAATTTAGACTATTAAGAAGCTAATAGTAAAAGTATGGTGAGTTTATAAAATTTATATTTTGAGGAGGTTACTCTGGAAATTGATTAGAAGTCATGAGTGAATGTAGTTAGATCATTTGGTGGCTTACAGAGTAGAAAGAGAGAGGAAGGGAGGAAAGAGAGACAGGGAGGGAGAAGTTAAGGGAGGAAGAGATTGTCTTGGATTAGATGGGTAGTAATGCAAATGTAGAGAAGTGTATTAATTCACTACGTTGAGATAATTCATGGCAGTTAGAAACAGAGAAGATGACTCCTAGGTTCTTTTCACTAGACATCAACTACCAAGAAAGACAGTAGTATTAAAGCATCTGATTTTTGATTTGATGTTGGTAAGGATCCAGGTTGGGAAGATCGTCTGTTTAGAAATATAGTGTGTGGTCGTTTTTAAAGATATCTCAGAAGAAATTTTAAAGATATTTAGTAAGAGACTTAAAATCAAGACCTAGATACTGGACCTTAGTTCTTGCTTGTATATAGTAAGACTAATTAACCTTGTATCTAGCTCCCTTATTGAGGTGTTTATTCTGATATTTTTCAATAGTTTTTTTGTAATATCTGGGTAAGAATGCACATCATCTGCAGATAATTTCAGTATTTACTTTGTAATATTTATATTATATCTAAATAGTTTCTTCTGTATTTTGCTTTTCTTTTGCCAGGACATCAAAGAAATGTTGAAGGATAGTAGTTCTATCAGTCATCCTTATCTTCCTGATTCTATTGAAAATGAGTCTAAATTTTTACTATGAAATATACTATTCATCTTATGAATCAAATTAAATACATTTCCTTCTACTTGTAGGTATTTCTCTTTCTCCTCAATATGACAAATTTCTTGATAAATGTACAAACTCATCCCTGATTTTAACCAGAATTTAGTTATCATATAGTATCCTTTTAGTGGATTATGTTAGCTCTTGTATGTAGGATTTTTTACATCAGTGTTTGTCAGGGGTGTTGTCCTAAAATATTTTCCTGTGAATGGAGATAACTTGGAATAGTGCTATACTTCTCTTCCTCACCTGGGGGGGGGGCACTTTTCTTTTTTGTTAGTTTATAACCAGTTTATCTAGGAGTCAGATTAGTTATTAAGATATTTTCAAATTCATCCTTTAAAAGTTATCAGTCAGGTATATACTTGGAGGTACATCACTGATTATTTATCTACAGAATATAGAATATATTTATCTATAGAATATAGTCACTTTATTCAATTTTTCTACATTATCTTGAACCTATTTATCATGTGTCTTTGCAGGAAATCATACATTTAAACAAGTTTTTCATGTTTATTATTAAAAATTATATATTCTGCTTTATTCTGAAACAATTCACTTTGAGATTATAATTGTTTTAGATGTAATTATGCTTTTTAAATAAATTTCTTTGTTATGTGTTTTGAGTTGCTCTTTTCTCTGACTTATAAATCTTATTTATCTTATTTTCTACATTTGATGAAAATTTTCACATTTCTGGCTTGCTAATATTACTGTGTTATAGATTTATTCTTTTAAAAGCTAAAGATTTTTTATAATGTGATGACATATTGAGTTTGAGCAATGTGTAGTCTCTACCCAGTATCCTGATCATTTTGCTTTATTTTTTTGATGAATACCTACTCACCATCTTTTCTTTCCTCTGTTAACTTTTCTTTTCTAAATAACTTGATTTGATACCCCCAAGTTCAATTTAAACTGCCCTGACCTATAAATTCTATAACTGTTTTCACTTTTTATTACATCTCACAGTTGGTGAATCTAATATCATTATGATATTACAAAATATAGAATGCTGCTATTATTTTCCACTTTTATTAAAATACCCAACTATTCACTGATATCTTTGATAAGATCACTTGGGCATTTGCTATTGATAATTCAACAAACCACTGAATTGATAAAATACTCATATAATCAAAATATATAATGTAAGAAAATATCTTCAGGAAATTCTTGCAATCAGTTTAAAGGCCTTTAAAACTATATTCTAGTAATTCAAAACAAATTAATGAAATAGCTCTAAAAAATGCTTACCCTTAGCTGTCATAACCGCAGCTAGTCCCAGAAAAATAAGATAAAGGCAGGCAAATATTATTGCAACAAGGCACCATGGAGACTCTGTCCAAAGAGAGAGAAATGAGCTACTATGATGATCGATGGAAACAAGATTCTGCAGTTGGGATTAGAAAGAATTTTAGACAAGAATACTCAACTCACTTGAATTGAACTGAAAACTAAGCTTATGAGAGCACCAAGTTGTGGAAAATAAACCCCAACCCGAGAGGGGGAACTCTCAAACTTACTTTGCAAATTTGGAAACAGTCAGAGAATATATGAACATTTTTATGTAGGAATGGGCTATGGACTAACAAGTTGACCTACTAAAGAAGTCTTTTGCAAACTACAAATGAATACTTCAGAAATCCTACTAGGAATTTTTTAAAAATGACTTCTTTCTTTTTATAGTAGATCTAGATTAAGAATAAAATTCTTGCATTAGTTATTGGTCTGGACTGATATTCTGTGACAGTTTTGATAAAAGTCCATTTATCATGAGATATCTCACAAGTTTCATTTTTTTATAGAAATACTATAAAGGGACACTTTGCAAGACTAAAATATCAAACTGATTAGGTATATATGAAACATTTTTTTAAATTATTATTCTCTGGCTGTGGTACATTATTCTAAGCCATGTGGCCATCAATGGTTTATTGTCGTTGGCTTTTAATGTAGCCCTCCTGTCACTATGACCATTTAAAAAGTGTTGATATGGGAAATGAACTCTACTTCAGAGGTTTGTCTAAAAATACTTGTTTTTATAATTGGGTCATTAAAATATTCAAGCAAAAAAGGAGAATCTAGAATTTTAAATGTTTTTTACCATTTATCTTCGAATTCTTAGTTGTTTTTCTCTTAATATTTGAAGAGCTATGAACTTTGACTTCTGAGTACATTACATTTTCGTCACAAAACTCTAGAAAATATGGAAGAAAAATTTATAACCATTATTTATATATAATTAATATATGTATGTGTATATACATATCTGATACATAGACATACAATGGAAAAGCATGCTAAAAATTATGAACAAAAATTACCCAATTTTATGTTTATGAGAAAGTATTAAAATTTGCTCAATCATGTAGCTGCTTTGTGAAATATCACAATTCTTTTTCTTTTTTAATTCTTAGTTTCTTTATAAAATAAAGGTAACAGCATTCATAGATATATTGTGGATATTAACTAAGCGTATATAAAGTCAATAGTATAGTGTTTGAGACAATCATGTACAAAGGTATATGATGAAAAAAATCATGTAATGGGTCTTATTATTATAGAAGTACTAATAGGAGCAGTGTAGAATAGTAATTGTAAGAATATAATGGGGAGTAGCATTAAGAGTAAGACTGGCTGCAGAAGCAAGAGTAGAAATATAAAATTTAATCTAAATGTCTATCTTTCCCCTTCCTATAGTTGAATTTAATCTGAATTAAAAGAGCATGAAAAAATTCATCTCATTCTCATTAGGTAGATAAATTCTCTTTGCAATATATTGCATGTACTCCTTAGTACAAGTGAAGTAGAACTCAGCCACTAAGTAACTTTTTTCTGAATGATGTTAACTCTAACCCCATTGTAAATATTTACTTATCAAATGATGATTGTCTGAAATTTAAATCATCTTCAATTGGAAAATCTTAAGTTGACTCATACAGAGAAAATATTTTCAACTTCTCCTCCGAAGTATCTGGCTATGAACTTTGTTATTTACAATATTATTTTCTCATTAAATAAACTTAGCAATAACGGCAATATCTGATTTTACCTGTATTTATTTCGTGAATTTCTACTGGTGAAGGATGAAGATCAGGATAGAGGCTGGATGGTGCTGATGTGTCTGGTTCCATAGTTTAGTTCAGATTGCACAGGTGAGATGATGAGCAGACGGTTGGAATGAGACAGAATCTAGAAAACAGATCTCAATATAGCATCATCAGACAGGATGTTTACTCTAACTTTAATATGTAAACTACTTTCTCCACTTAAGAAAGTAAAAGGCAATGTAATGCAGTCTCTATAGATTAAATTTGTTGTTGTTCTATGCGTAATGAAGCACATCTTTATTCCCAAAGATAATGTTTAAAATGATTTTAACCATAATAATTTCTTCTTTGCCATATTTTTTGAAAAGAATGAATAAACAATAAAGACTAAAACATTTATGAAAATAAGTGATATATTGTATTTGAATAAGATTGTTACAGATGCTGATTTTGGGAAATATCTTTTTTATAGTTATAAGTATCCATGCTCATTACAAATAATTGAAAAGATACTAGAATATATCCTATAGAAAATGAAAATGATACAACCCTGTTTCCTCAATGTAACTATAAACATAATTATTCATAACTTTCTAATTTTTCAAGTGACCAATGAATGTTTTGTTTAAAAAAGTAAAAAGAACAATTTAACTATCATTATATTAAATAATTAAATGAATTATTATGTCTTCCTACAGTAAAACTTGAACAGTCATTAAATATAAATAAGAAAGTTCTTCAAATACTGATATGGGTAATATTCCATAATACATTAAGTGGTGATAAGTCAAAAGTATTTCACAATATGATTTTATATTATATTTTATAGAAAAACAAATGTTATGTACATGTTTCTGATACAATAATACATGCCCAACTGGTAATTTAAGATTGTAATGTAATAATATTTAAGTGACTAACTTGATAAATTTTCAGTTTACATATGTGGTTTTCCACTTTTGTGTAATTGTTGAACATCATTTATTTTTATCATTAGAAAGAATAAAGTGTTTTATTTTCAGCTAACGTTTGCTTTGATATATTCACACCACAGTGACCACAGGGGCCCCTGCCCTCATCTTTGGTCAATAGATTTAAACTTCATCACAAAAGCATGTAATCTGGGAGACCATAGACTGTTTTGGAAGAGTGTAAAGATAATGGTCAATTTCAGACACTGATAATTTGAGTACACATACATCAAATTCTAAAGTAAATGCTGACAGGATGGAAAATATAACTTCAAAAATTAGGGAAAAAAACATAGATTGAGAAAAATAGATACAGAAGAAGCTAGAGAGGAGGGGGGAAAGCCCATGAATAAGTAGGACAAAGAGGAAGCATAAAATTATGATATTGATAAAAAAGAAAATATATCTGGGATGCCTGGGTCGCTCAGATCATGGTCATAGTGTCCTGGAGTTGAGTTCCACATTGGGCTCCTTGCTTGGTAGGGAGCCTGCTTCTCCCTCTGCCTGCTGCTCCCCCTGCTTGTGCTTACTTTCTCTCTCTCTGACAAATAAATAAAATCTTTTTTTTTTTAAATTTTTTACTTCTTTTCAGCGTAGCAGTATTCATTGTTTTTGCACCGCACCCAGTGCTCCATGCAATCCGTGTCCTCTCTAATACCCACCACCTGGTTCCCCCAACCTCCCACCCCCTGCCCCTTCAAAACCCTCAGATTGTTTTTCAGAGTCCATAGTCTCTCATGGTTCACCTCCCCTTCCAATTTCCCTCAACTCCCTTTTCCTCTCCATCTCCCCTTGCCCTCTATGCTATTTGTTATGCTCCACAAATAAGTGAAACCATATGAAAAAAAAAGAAAATATATCATCAATAAGTGTGAAACCTCTAAATGCTCCAGTAAAGAGATAAAAATGAACACATGGTTTAAAAAAAATGTTATATACTATTTACAAAAGCTACATTTAATAGATAAGTATGAAATGTTTGAAAATAAGAGATGAACATATGCATCATGCACACAAATTAAAGCAGTCATGGCTTCTAATATATCTGACAAAATACACTGTGCAAAATGTAATATTTAAGGTAGGTTTCTTAATAATAATAATAAAAGTTTCAGTTTGATAGTAATATATCACAATTTTAATGTAATTTTTAAAAAGACTTATTTATTCATTTTAGACAGAGAGCATGAGCAGGGGGAAGGGACAAAGTGGGGGGAGAGAGAGAATCTTGAGTGAACTCCTCACTGAGCACAGAGCCAGACACAGGGCTGGATCTCACCACCTGAGATCACAACGTGAACTGGAGCTAAGAGCTGGGCACTCAACCCACTGAGTCATCAGGCACCCATAATATAATCTTTTACTATAACTTCAAAATATAACAAAAATAAATGATATGTATATACAGAAAGAGAAATAAACATAATGCAATCATTTGAGCACATCAAGCAGACCAAATGGACGAGATTTGGACAATCTACAGAAGATTCAAGCAATACTCTTTCTTTATTAAATGAAAATGCCAATTTCTCTCATGTTTTGTTTGAAAAATATGTATTTTTTCTTTCATGCATGGGAAACCTGCCTGGGTATTGAGTTTTATCTTGATTCATTTTCTGTAAACATAGTGCATGCATCATTCACTTTCCTCTTATTTCCATTTTGCTGTTGAAAACTCAGCAAGTAGAATACATGTTGCTTCTTTGCAGTAATTGCTTTTTCCTTAGTGCTGCTTTTGGAAATTTATCATTGTTCTTGGTGTTGCTCTGTTTCTACTATAATGTGCCTTTTTTGTGAAATTCTTTTCTTTCTTTTACCCTGATTGATGTTGATTAGACTTCATAAATATGTGGGTTGGTGTGTCATCAGTGGATTGAAAAAGTCTTCGCTATTAATTTCACAGAGACCACATCTTCTCCTTTTGCTTTTCACTCTGAAATGTTACCTTTAAGCATCTACTGAAGTTGCTTCATATTTATCTTGTTCTTTTTGCCTCTACATGCTATGTTTTGAACAGGAGCTTCATAAATGTCTTCTAATTCATTCATTTTTTCTTTATCTGTGCCAAGGTAGATGATAAACCTATCATCTTATTTTATTTTAGTTTTTAAAAATTCTGTTTAGTACCTTTTCAAACCTATTTGCTTATTTTAAAAGTTTCTTTTTCTCTAAACACATTTATAAATTTGTGCTATATTTTTAAAACATAGTAAATACAGTTAAAATTTAAAATATATATATATAAATTTATATAATGTGTTTGATAATTGCAGTAATGATTTAGAATCTTCAGCTGTTATTCTATTCCTACTAATTCTTTCCAAAGTGACTGTTTACATTTGTGCTTAATTTTTCAGTATGTTTGTTTCTGGCTCTGAGCTTCTTATCTGCTTCACTAATTTATTTATGGGAACTTAATAAGTCTGGGATGAAATGAGTTGTTCTAGAGAATACTTATATTTTCTTCTGTTAGGTGACAAAGAAAGATTACTAATTTTGGATACTTTTAAAATACTGGGGGAGTGGTGTCATCAGGATGATAATAGAAGTCATTTCTGACTTCCATCCCTTTCAAAGAAGACCAACCATCAACTATGCAAGACACCATAGGGAAAACCCTAGAACACAACAGTGAGGGTAAAGTACCCTTTTGGACTACAAAGACCAAGAAGGACTGCATTAAAAGGTTAAGAGTAATGGTTACACTCTGACCACATTGTGACACATCACATTAATAAAATGAAAGAAAAAAAACCCCATATGATCATATCAGTAGATGCAGACAAAACATTTGGTGAAATAAATCTCTGTTCATGATTAAAAACTCTTTGAAAAGTTAGGTAATGAAAGAATGTACCCCAATAAAATAAGGCTATATATAATAAGACCACAGCTATCATTGTACTTAGTGGTGGAAGGTTGAAAACTTTTCCTTTAAGATTTGGAATAAGACAAGGTACCCACTCTCACCACTTTCATTCAACAGAGTATTGAAAGTCCTTGTCATAGTAGTCACACAAGAAAAAGATATAAAGGACATCAGAATTGGAAAGGAAGAAGTAAAATTATCTTTATTTGCAGATGACAGGATTTTATATATACAAAATCCTAAAAACTCCACCCAAAATCTGTTAGATCTAATCAGTGAACTCAATAAAGTTGTAGGATACAAGATTAACATCTAAAAATTGCAGCATTCCTATACACTAACAACAAATAATCTGAAAAAGAAATAAAGAAAACAATCTCATTTATAGTAGTAGCATCAAAAACAAAAATATACTTAGGAATAAATTTACCCAAGGTGGTGAAAGCCATGAAACATTGATGAAAGAAGCTGAAAAAGATAGAAATAAATAGAAGGATATCTCATGTTCATGGACTGAAAATTTAATATTGTTAAAATGTTCATACTTCCGAAAGCCATACTTCCTGATTTGAAACTATGTTAGAAAACTGAATTGAAACAGTATGGTACTGGCATGAAAACAGACACATAGACCAAAGGAACACAACTGAGGACCAAGAAATACACCCTTGCATATATGGCCAACTAATACTTGATAAGGAAGCCAAGAATACTCAATGGAGAAATGCCAGTCTCTTCAATAAATAATGTTTGGAAAATTGGATATTCACATGCAAATGGATGAAAATCCACCTCTCAACTACTCACAAAATTAACTTGAAATTGATTAAAGACTTAAATGTAAGACCTGAAACCATAAAACTCCTAGAAGTAAACAGAAGAAAAAAATCTTTACATGGGTCTTGGCAAAGATTGGACATGGCAACAAAGAAGAAGCAACAGAAGCCAAAAAAAAAAAAAAAAAAGAAAGCATTCAAACTCAAGTGAATTTCAACTTAATATAGACTGCTATGTGCACAAGATGTTATACACAAACTTAACGATAATGACAAATCCAAAACCAGTAATAGATATGCAAAAAATAAAGAGAAATGAATCCAAATATATCACTAAAGAAAGCTAGGTTATGGTGCGAGAAGAGAGCAATGCAAGAAAGGAACAGAGAAGATCTATAAAGACAACCACAAAAACAAGTAACAAAATGGCAATAAATACATAGTTATCAATAATTACTTTGAATGTAAATGGAATAAACGTTCCAATCAAAAGACATAGAGTGATGGAATGTATTAAAAAAAAACTATCTATATGCTGCCTACAAGAGACTCATTTCAGACCTAAAGACACGCAGATTGAAAGTAAGGGGCTGGAAAAATATTTATCATGCAAATGGATGTGTAAAGAAAGCTGAGGTAACAGTATTTATACCAGAGCAACTAGACTTTAAAACAAAGACTGCAACAAGAGACAAAGAAGAATACTATATAATCATCAGGGGGCAATCCAACAAAAAGACATAACAGTTGTAAATGTTTATGCCTCCAACATAGGAGCACCCATAAACATAAAACTGTTAATAACAAATATAAAAGAACTAATCATGAGAGACTGTGGACTCTGATAAACAAACTGAGGGTTTTGGAGGGGAGGGCCATGAGGGGTTGGTGAGTCTGGTGGTGGGTATTAAGGAGAGCACGTATTGCATGGAGCACTGGGTGTGGTGCATAAACTATGAATTTTGGATCACTGAAAAAAAATTAAATTAAAAAAAAGAACTAATCAACTATAATACAGTAATGGGGGACTTTAACACCCCACTTATATCAATGGACAGATCATCCAAACAGAAAAATCATTAAGGAAACAGTGGCTTTGAAACACACCCTGGAAGATATAGATTTAATAGATATATTCAGATATTCTACACTAAACCAGCAGAATACACATTCTTTTCAAGTGCACATGGAATGTTTTCCAGAATAAATCATATATTAGGTCACAAAACAAGTGTCAACAAATTTAGAAAGATCGGAGTTACACCACACATCTTTTCTGACCATGATGCAATGAAACTAGAATTCAACCACAAGAAAAAAATTGGAAAAAGCACCAATAGATAAATGTTAAATAACATGCTATTAAACAATAAATGGGTCAACCAAAAACGTCAAAGGAAAGATAGAAAAATACATGAAGACAAATGAAAATGAAAACACAATGGCCTAAAATCTGGGATGCAGCTGAAGCAGGTCCAGAGGGAAATTTATAGCAATACAAGCTTACCTCAAAATGCACACACACACACACACACACACACACACACACCCCAAATAAACAACCTGATCTTACACCAAAAGGAGCTAGAAAAAGATGGATAAATAAAACCAAAGTCCAGCATAAGTAAGGGAATAATAAAGATTAGAGTAGAAATAAATGATATAGAAACAAAAACAATAGAACAGCTCAATGAAAACAGGAGTGGTTCTTTGGAAAGATCAACAAAATCGGTAAATCTCTAGCCAGATTAAAAAAGAAAAAGAGAGAGCAAGAGGACTCATATAAATAAAATCAGAATTGAAAGAAGGGTAATAGATACATACATAGATATGTATGTATCTAGATATGCATAGATACAACAGAAATACAAAGGATTATAAGAGACTTTTATGAAAAATTATATGGCAACAAACTGGAAACCTAAAAGAAATGGATCAATTCCTAGAAACATATAACCTACTAAAACTGAAGCAGGAAGAAATAATTTTGAACAGACTGATTACTAGCAATGAAATTGAATCAGTAATGGAAAAACTCCCAAAAAACTAAAGTCCAGACCCAGATAGCTTCACAGGTGAATTCTACCATACATTTAAAGAAAAGCTAATACCTATTCTTCTCTAACACTTTCAAAAAATAGAAGAGGAAGGAAAACTCCCAAATTCATTCTATGAAGTCAATAGTATCCTGATACCAAAACCAGAACAGGACACCGTAAGAGGACTACAGGACAATATCTCTGATGAACATAGATGCAAAAATCCTCAACAAAATATTAGCAAACAGGATCCAGCAATACGTTCAAAAAATCATTTGTCATGATCAAGTAGGATTTATTTCTGGAATGCAAGTGTGGTTTAATATTTGCAAATCAATCAATGTGATACATCACATCAATTAGGTAAAGAATAAAAATCATATGATCATTTCAATAGATGCAGAGAAAGCATTTAAAAAAGAACAATATCCATTCATGATAAAAAAAAAATCAACAAAGTAGGTCTAGAGGAAACATACCTCAACATAATAAGGCCTTTTATGAAAAACCCACAGTGAACATCATACTCAAGGGGAAAACAAAACAGAGCATTCCCCCTAAGGTCAGGAAGGAGACAAGGATGCTTACTCTCACCACTTTAATTCAACATAGTACTGGAAGTCCTAGACACAGCAATGAGACAACAAAAAGAAATAAAAGGCACCCATGTTGGTGAGGGAGAAGTAAAGCTTTCACTATCTGCAGATGATATACTATATAGAGAGAGCCCTAAAGACTTCCCAAAAAACTACTAGAACTGATAAATGAATCCAGTAATGTTGCAGGATACAAAATCAATGCACAAAACTCTGTTGTATTTCCATACACTAACAATGAAGCAGGAGAAAGTAAAATTAATTTAAAAATCCCATTTGCAATTGCAACAGAAATAATAAAATACCTACAAATGAACCTAACCAAAGAGGTGGAAGACCTGTACTCTGAGAACTATAAAACACTCATGAAAGAAATTGAAAATGATACCAACAAATGGAAAGACATTCCATGGT
This sequence comes from Enhydra lutris kenyoni, assembly GCF_002288905.1. NCBI lineage: Eukaryota > Metazoa > Chordata > Mammalia > Carnivora > Mustelidae > Enhydra > Enhydra lutris. The sequence goes on from NW_019154091.1 coordinate 36,988,775, forward strand.
CATAACTGGAAGAAAAGTATTGTTAAAATGTCTGTACTACCCAAAGAAATGTACACATTTAGTGCAATCCCAATCAGCAGCATTTTTGACAAAGCTAGAATGAACAATCCTAAAATTTGTATGGAACCACAAAAGACCCTGAATAACCAAAGCAATCTTGAAAAAGAAGATAAAAGCTGGAGGTATCACAATTCCAGACTTCAAGTTGTATTACACAGCTGTAGTAATCAAAGCAGTATTGTGCTGGCCCAAAAGTAGACACATGGGTCAACAGGACAGAAAAGAAAGCTCAGGAATAAACCCATAGTTATATGGTTAGCGAATCTTCAAGAAAGGAGGCAAGAATATGCAATGGGAAAAAGTCTCTTCAACAAATGGTGCTGGGAAAACTGGACAACGATGTGGAAAGAATGAAACTGGACCACTTTCTTACACCATATACAAAAATAACTTCAAAATGGATTAATAACCTAAATGTGAAACCTGAAACCGTAAAATCTTGGAAGAGAGCACCGGCAGTCATTTCTCTGACATTGACTTTAGCAACATCTTTTTAAGTATGCTTCCTGAGACAAGGGAAATAAAAGCACAAATAGATTATCAGGACTCCAGCAAAATAAAAATCTGCACAGAAAAGGAAACCATCAACAAAACTAAAAGACAACCTACTGAATGGGAGAAGATATTTATGAATGACATATCTGCTAAAGGGTTAGTATCCGAAACATATAAAGAATTCGTAAAATTCAACATTCAAAAAGCAAGTAATCCAATTAAAAAATGAGGTGAAGATATGAACAGACAGTTCTCCAAGGAACATGTACAGATGGACAACAGACACATGAAAAGATGCTAAACATCACTCATCATCAGAGAAATGGAAATCAAAACAACAATGAGATATCATCTCACACACCTGTCAAAAAAAAAACAAAACAATGCGTGTTCATGAGGATGTGGAGAAAGGGGAACCCTCTTGCACTGTTGATGGGAAAATTCCATGTTCCACATGGAGCCCTCTGCGGGGCATTGTCAATGTGTTGATGGCACAAGTACAGAGTCAGAAAGCTAAATAGAAAAATGAAGTTTTATTGAGTAGCAAAAAAAATCCAAAGGCAAATGAAATGTAAAAAATGTGTAAGTAGGTGATTCTGGGTGGCACAGTCAGTTAAACATCTGACTAAACATCAAACTCTTGGTTTCGGCTCAGGTTGTGATCTCAGGGTCATGAGATCCAACCCAGTGTTGGGTTCTGTGCTCAGTGTGTGGAGTCTGCCAGAGATTCTCTCACCTTCTCCCTCTGCCCCTCCCACTATGTTCTCTCTCTCTCTCAAAATAAATAAATAAATCTCTATAAAAGATATGTGGATAAAGTAATACAAAAACTCACATATCTATGCATAACCACAGCAAACACCGACTCATTACAGATTCCTCCATGTATGAAAAAATTTGAATATTCAAAAATTCAATCAAAGTCCATTTAAAATCAGTGGCTTGAGGGATGCCTGGGTGGCTCAGTTGTTAAGCCTCTGACTCCTGATTTCATCTCAGGTCATGATCTCAGGGTTGTAAGATCGATCCCTGGGTCAGGCTCTGTGCTCAGTGAGGAGTCTGCTTGAGACTCTCTCTTTTTCTTTTCCTCTGTTCCTTTCCCTACTCACACTGTATCTCTCAAATAAATAAATAAATATTTAAAAATTTTAAAGAATAAAATCAGTGGCTTTGGTTTGATAGACATTAACAGATATCCTTCCCTCCCCACAAACAAAAAGTTTCATGGGATTCTCTAACACAGAAACCAAGTAGAATATTCTTTTTGCTTATAAATTATTGCCTATTAAATCATATCTAATAAGGCTCTGTTTGATAGTCACCCATGTCATCCTGACACCAAATCTTTTGAAGAAAGGGTACAGGCTAGTTTCAGCTGATCGAGTTGGTAGGGTTCACAGTGGGAAAGCAATGTTAATAGGATCTTATAGCCGGAGACTTCAGGGCCAATTCAGTGTTCTGCTCTTGTTGCTTCTATGTATGAATGTATAGTGGGAATAGATGTATTCTGTGCTTGTGCTTCTCCATTCCATTGGTACCAGATGGATTCTCTTGATCAGAAGAGACCAATGTAGAGCTGTTTGAGAGGGACAAATTCCCTGGCATTTGCCACCAGTGTATATGTGTGTGTGTGTATGAGGATGGGGTATAAATCAGGATTTATAGGGAATGTCTTTACCCACCAACATCCAAAGTTTTCACCATATAGATGATGCTCTCTTGGTTGGAAAGTCAGAAGCCTTGGCCTCACCAGACCTGGCTGCAATATTATCGCATCTCTGCCAACAATGGGGAGCTGAAAGAGATGCTGATAAATCCCCACCAAATTCAAAATTTGGCTCTCCAACCTAAGTTTCTTGGGGCAACATGGATTGGGTCACAATACTTAATTTCTCTGGAAGTCAAAGAGCACTGCTGTCTCCTCCTCTCTACTTCCACATCCAACAAGGAGGCCTGACATCTTACTGGGTTGGAGAAGGCTTTCTCCAACCCAGTGGGTTAACCTGCAAATCAACATACTTTAAGGGCTTGTTGGGAGCATTCCAGCCAGCTCTAGCTTGTTAACTTCATGGCCTCATGATCTTAGTGATACCTTGGAAGCACAACTTTCTACAACTGATGATTTTGCTGAATAAGTCCTTTTAGCAAAGGAAGCCTCCACCTGAAGGTGTCTTTTGTGATTTTAGATTAGTTGTCTCCCTAACATGACTACCTTTTACAGTCTTTTTGAAAAGGACTATAAGCTATTAATTTGCTTTAAATAAATTTTTCTTGGAAAATGGAACATTTTATCCATGGGCCCTTGTGATTCTTTTTGGCTTGTCAGTCCCATTTTGGGGTGATTCAGTTCGGACTCAATATTAGCAGTGTGAGGCAGACACAACAAACCTTCCTTATCAAAGGGAAATTTTATATTCAAAAACACATATAGCCTGATTCCAACATTGTCTTCTCTTTAACTGGAAAAGTTATGCCTGTCCCTTTGGTGGAAACTCTATTCTCAAGCTCATCACCTGAGGAAAAGTGATGAACTCACTCACTCAAGAGTGAGTCACAGAGGTCTCTCAAACACTAGGGCTGACTCACTGATGCCTTGGTTATTTGAAATCTGATACTGGCATGCTTATGTTGGCACAGTGCTGGCTATGGAGAATGAAAGCTGACCTGGTCATGACACTCAGTTGGCTGAACTCAAAGCCATTGTCATTATTCTAGAAACTCCTCTATTCCTTTATTCCTTTGGGTGAATCTTACTATGTTTTGATTGACTCATGGACAGACTGATAGCAGTGGTCTATGTGTGTGGCTTAGATGTGGAAACCTAACCTCAGAGGGCCGTTAAGACACTCCACCTCTGGCTTGTAAACTGTAGAAAGAATCTACAGATACTCATTTAACTGTCTGTGTCTCTCATATAGATGCTCATATTTTTTTAAAAGAATGACCAGAATCAAGCTGTTGATTGAATCTGTGCCATCTGATTGCTACCATTGTTGCCTGGATCCAACCTCATACTGGACACAACAAAGGGCCATCGTAGACTGGCCCAAAGTGTGGGACTCCATTTCTGATTCAGAGATACCACTGTGTGCCAGACTTGTAACCCCTGGCTAAGGTGATCTTATTGTTTTCTGGTGGAGGAGACCACAACACATAGGGCATTGTCCCACCCACTACTGGCAGATTAACTACGTCATCAGGTATTTTCCTCCCTTGGACTCATCAGTAATAACTCATTGATGTCAGCATGCTTCTAGACAAAATTGCTACTATTCTAGTCTGATTAGCCCCAAATTTGAAAATAATCTGTGTCAGGTTTTCAGCTTTCCAGACCATTTGCTAGTCCGACAATGGCGCACATTTTATTGTAAAGTCATTCAAAATGACCACTATTTAAAGTATTTGAGGGGCGCCTGGGTGGCTCAGTGGGTTGAGCCTCTGCCTTGGGCTCAGGTCATGGTCTAAGGGTCCTGGGATCCAGTCCCACATCGGGATCTCTGCTCAGCAGGAAGCCTTCTTCTCTGTCTCTCTCTGCCTGCCTCTCTGCCTACTTGTGATCTCTGTCTGTCAAATAAATAAATAAAATCTTTAAAAAAAATAAAGTATTTGATGGATCTTCTACCATCCACAGGTTTCTGGTATTGTTAAGCTTTGGTATGGCCTCCTCAAAAATCCAAAAAAGAAACATCTGAGTCTACCTCTCTCACGTCCTCTTGGTCCACATAGTATATATTTAAGAGCAATCCCTGAAATAGCGATGTTCCAATTCCTCTTTATTTTCTGACACTGTTGCTTCCCTTGTGCATTCCATACAGGCTGTGTTTCATGATAACCATGGATTTATAAGCCATTAGCACTATTTGCAAAGTAAGTCCTTAGTTTTAAATTATATTCTTCCTAAAACTGCCACTTAAATATAGAGTTTTTGTTGCTGATTGTTAAGAAGGAAGTGTTTCTTTCAGTATATTCAGCAAACCATGATTATTTTACCTACTTATTATTTCAGAAATTATTTTTATTGTGGCCTAGCTTTCTATTTCTCTAATATGAATGCCTGAATGTGTTTTCCCAAACCTTTCTCATCCATCAATTTATTTTTATAGAAAGTTTAAGATTATGAACGAGTGTTTTATATAAATAGACAGTATGACAGGAGTTCTTATAGGCATTTACTTGCTCACTATTTCTGTTTACAAAAATATGTTACTTATACAGGTCCCATTGAGAAGAAATTTCCAAGAAAGACATATTGGGAACACGATGGTAACATTTCCATAGTTGATGTAGGACTTGCCTCAGAGATATTTTCATCCTTATGTTCTATCTCAGTCTCATTATATCAAAGACTTCTCTAGCCTCATGTTATTCCATGTTGCTAGGTTTCTCTTCATTCCTCCCTCCTTCCTCTTTCAAAGAAAAATCCAGTCATGATGCCGGAGCTAATGTTGTCCATTGTGATGACGCGTATCCAACTGAAAAGGACGCCAATGTGACTGTCCCACTGGTAGTGATCCCCAAACCCAAGCTTGTAAATCCCAGTCTTGATGTCCTTTTCTTCTTCAAAGAGAACTCTCCTGCTTCTTGGCCCTTTACACAGGTCTCATGCAGGTTTTACTTCCCATATCTTCTACAGGAGAATCTTATTTTTCACCAGAAATTTCAATCTCCTTTTTCATAGCCTCTCTTGTGATCCCCAAGAGTCATGACAAAACATCAACAGTGGTTTAGGTGCTAAACACACTTTCAAATACTAACAGCCACTGTGGTTGGAAATATTCTGTGCAGAGGAATGGACAGTAAGTAGCTCTGTCAGTGACAGCTTTACTCCTTTGAGCATACTGACTGATGCATGATGGTTAAACTAAAAATAACTGCTGGGTTAAATGCTAAAGAAAGTGTCGCATCTTTCTGAGAAATGGCCACATATGCCATATCAGAATACAAGTGCTTTATTTATTTAGTACTTATATGACAAGTATTTTTTAGGAGTCAATATTCTAGAAACTACCACTTTATCAGGACTTTATCAGGACTTTAAACAGCACTTTATCAGGATTCAGTTTTTATTCCTTAATAAATAGAATACATTGTTTCTTTAGCAATGTATATCCCAGGCAATGTTGTGCAGGGCTTCAGGGTAATGATCACATATTGCTCCACTGTGGAGTGTCCGAAGGATGCTGGGGGTTCACAAGGACAGATTTTAGCCATTGCCAGGACCTGAGTCATCAGAGGGAAGCTGAAGAATTAAATAATTTGCCTACTTTCTCCTCCTACCTTCTGATTTCCTGTCCATGTCTCCCAGTGGTTGAAACTGGCCAGAACCCAGAGGGCAAGGATGCCTGAGGGATGCAGTTGTTAAAAGTTCAGCTTCCAGGAGCGTAGACTGCAACAAAGAATCATGGAGAATGGATGTGGGTGTGACATTTTGAGTAAAAGAAACTGGCCTCATGCTCATCGAAGTAGCCTATGGGACAGAGTAGAGAAAGTTCCCCTGGGAACACAATGGCATGTCTGCAATACTGGGATCAGCTGTCTGAGTGTTTCTTGTGGGCTAAAAAGGGCCTGGGTGGGGGAAGAACACAACCTGGGGGCACCTGGGGTTCTACGGTAGTCTGAATAATGGCCCCCGATATTCGCACATCACAATCACTGGAACCCGACAATATTACCTTCTGTGGCAAAAGGATTTTGCAGAAGAGATTAAGGTAAACATCTTGAGATGGAGTATGTTGGATTTTCCAGGTGAGCATGAAATGTAATCACAAGTATTTGTAGAAGAGGGATGCAGAGGGAGATTTGAATACAGAAGGAAGGAAATGTCATTATGGAAGCAGAAATTGGAGTGATTCAGCCATGAGCCTTAAATGCTGACAGGCATGAGAGCAGCATGAGGCAAGGAACACATTCAGCCCTGTTGCAATGTGCTGTGAGCCCTAGAAAGCTCTTTTGGATGTTTAGTCTTTCATGGGACATAGGGTGTCTCCAGTTTGAGGGAAGAATCAGAACTAGACCACAAACCGGTGGAGGTTAATGGCCCATGTCATAGGAGCTGCATGTACAGGGTTTCCTGGGGACTTCTCCAGGAACTCCCTGACACTGCAGTGGGACAAAGAGAGAAACCAAGCCCATCCCTTAGTCTGTGCTGTTTTTCTGGTCCGAGTTCAGCTGAAGCTGTAAGAAGGAGAGAAATTTTAAATTTGCATGATATTCCATAATTTTGTTATTGTACTGAACTGGAGATCCGAATTGCTGAACTGGCATGTTCTTTCGGTTGACAATAACTGAAGGATGCAACTGTCTGAGAATTACTTATATTATTGGAGACACTGGGGAAGCAGGTAAAGAACGAAACTGCCTATCAGGTTCAAGGGAAATTGAGAGAAACCTCAGGCCGTATCTGAATTATTTTCATCATTTTGCTTTTATGAACAGGATTTTGGAAGCCTGAGTAACACGGAACAGCCCAGAAATGCACTCCTTTTAATCTAAATTCTATTAAAAATATCAATAATCTAAAATCTCTTTTGGTTCCAATCTTCCTACGTTATCCGGTATTCTTGTCTATTTGAAAATCAGCTCCTCTGATGGGTATATGTCCCTGTTTTGTTTATTCTATTTATTGAATTCTAACTTTCTGATCCAACATTTGTCAGTATTACACAGTCATAGAACTGTATATAAGATAAAGCGCCTATATAGATACAGACATTCAATAAAAATACACTTCACATAACACTTAGATATAAGAATACATTTAAAACAGTGAGTCACTTTATTTTGAATTTCAGCTGTTGGTCTTATGAAGGAATTTTGGCCTCTTTATCAGTTGCAGGAAATATTATAGATCATATGGAATGATACAGGCACAAATTCAGAGAGCTCCACATCTTAAAGGGGTGACATTTGAGTCGGCCCAAACGAGGTGAGGGGGCAAGGCTCTGAAACAGTTGGGCCAGAACCATACAAAGAATCCGAACACGTTGAGATGTAAGATGGTGCGCATTGTTTGGGAAGAACAAGAAGGCCCTGGAACTGGAGCAGTCAACGAGATAGGAAAGGAAATCAGAGGACTAGTCAGGGAAGTGAACGTGTGGCAAACGGTTTGGATCTTATTTAAAGTAGGGTAGTGTACCGGTGAAGGTCCAGGAGGTAAACAGAGCTGATGCCAGATCATTCAATGGAGAATGGAGGGAATTTAATATAGGAAAATATTTATAAAGCAGTTGGAGAGGCCGAAAGTTAACAGGAGAAAGAAGACAGCACAGAGATGATCAAAACAGAAAGTCGTTCCTAGAGTTGGAAGGACAGAGGGAGGCAGAGGGGTCCCTGGAATCACACAGTGGGGACTGGAAGGACCGTGGATGGTTCCTGGTGGGAGCTGGAAAGAAGAGGCAATTGTGTAGCAGGATCCCATTGAAAGTGCAGCCACTGCAGGAGATAAAGCCGGAAGCGCAGAGAGGAAAGGAAAAACACCATACCATCCTCCTCCTCTCTTCCCACCTTCCAAATATCAAGCCAGTTGCTCCCATGGACTGAACCTAACTGAAAGCGGGTTGGCCATGGAAACTGTGAAATGAGTTTTGCAGGAATCAGCACGCAGAGTTATGGGCAGAGCAGGGAAAGGCCATGGAGAACAGAGAGGAAAATGACTGATACGGTAGAAGAAACCAGATGGACCACGGCATAGGTCACAATATTTGGGGACAGATGCTTCTCATATCCAAATAAAAATATGATTTGTTAGCATAATGTTCTGTAAACAGAGTAAATGTAACTTATCTACTCTATGTCAGTCTCCTTATTGTAACACGTGGATAGGATCTCTCAGATAAATTATCAATATGAAACCGCATATGGAACGGTTTGGTAAGAAGGGAAAGGACTTTGGTAAAAAGGTTTTGAAGAAAGAGTTGAGTATACTTTAATGCATACACTGATTTGGGAGAACAAGTTTCCGCTTGCTTATCTACAACGCTAAAAACCAAATATCTGTAAGACAAAATATTTTTATTAGTTTGGCTCTAAAACCTGAACTCAGTTGATTATGCTTTTGGCTTTTTGTGTTTTGCTAAGGAAATATTGCTGTGCTTATTTACAGGGTGAACCACCACCAGATTCCACTAGTATTGTTAATTTATGAATATGCACAAACTATATTTTGAAAGACAAAGTTGTGAATATCAAAAGACATTTCTTTCCAGGGATTTTGGATACAGAATTAGGGACTATATTCGTATTTTGCACATCACTTAGTTTTCAGTTCTATCTCTTTTAAAGAAATGGTGAGAAACCACTTTATAAAAGAACCTTTGATTTAAATATTTTTATTTATTTATTTATTTGACACACACACGGAGAGAGAGAGAGAGAGAGAGATCACAAGTAGGCAGAGCAGAAGGCAGAGAGAGAGGGGGAAGAAGGCTCTCTGCTCAGCAGATGTGGGGCTCCGTTCCAGGACTCTGAGATCAGGACCTGAGCCAAAGGCAGAGAGTTAACTCACTGAGCCACCCAGGTGCCCCACAACCTCTGATTTAGTTTGCTTGATTCCTCTCTGTCTCTGTTTTTCTCTGTCTCTCTCTCTCTCTGTCTCTCCATCTCTCTTATTTTTTGGCTATGTCGGTATTGTTGGTACACTATAACAGTGATGTTGCTTATTAACTTAGAGTAGGTAACATTTTCTTATTTTCAAAAGATTTTATTACTATTTATAAAATAAACTCTTACCTTTAGATCATGTTCTTGATAAAACTGACATTTAAATATGGTGTCTTGCTATGGATTGCTAAGAATGGGTTGCTTCTCTTAAATCATGACTGATTCACTTGTATTTCTGGAATGATTTTTGCCATATGCTGACTTTCTTTTCCGTTCATGTAAATCTGTTTCGAAAACTGTTTTGAAAACTTTCTGTTCCAATCACTGTTTTGTTATGATAACAATTAAGAGGAGCTCAGAGAGAAACAATTATTTTCATAAACTTTTAAAAAAACAGACACCCCAGTTACTTTTTTGTTATATTATTTAACCATATTATTTCTCTATAGCAGTGTTAGTTTTTTGTGTCATTACTTATTCACCATTTCTATCTATAAAATATGTTACCAGTAAGCATTCTATCAGAAAATTTCAGGTAAAAAAAGACTTCATCTAAAATATAACTCCAGCATTTACAGTCTAATCAATGATTTATGATCTTCATGTTATTTTTCTTTGTGTTTGGCTCTTTCCTCTAACTTCCTCCTCTCTCGGTGGGTAAATGCTATCATAATTCTGAATTTAGTGTCATTTCCTGTGGTCACGTTTGCCCAAATGATAATGACACAGATAATGACATTAAAGTGATAACAATCTCCACATCCAGGCTTGTGTACCTCACTTTTGGTCTCCTCGTCTCCTCCTTCAGCTTTATCTTCTGTTCCATGACCAGGTAAACTGCTTAGATTACCAGTATCTTTTATAGTAGCTATGAAATAGCAGACATGCTATTTCCTCTGCCTGATACCCATTACCATCCCTGGGATTGTACAGTCATGTCAAGGCAAGTGTAGACATTAAATGTTACATCAAGCAGCAGTAAGTCTGTGGTTGGAAATATTCTGCACAGTAAGTACAACTTTTACACACATAGTATGCACCGAGCTGCTGATAGTCTGACCTAAAGAGCCAGAGTCATATCCGAATCCAGACATCCTTCTTGAACAAATTTAATCTCCAAAATGAATGTAATTAATAACCCCTGTCCATTATATTACATATATTACATATACATTATATATGTATATATCCTAATGTTTTTGATTACTTATTAGATGTTAAAAGTATTTACAAGTATCTTTATGTTGCTACATTAAACTATTGTTATAATATATTTCTAATAAACTATTGCATTTTACTTTTTCAGCTGATGAAAAGAAGTATCAAAGGGGTTCTGTAACCCATTCAAGTTTATAGATCTAACAAAAAACCCAGAATCAGACACTTGAAACTACTTTTTGACACTGGTTTTGGATTCTAAACATTTTTTAAAAATTTTTTTAACCTTTGTATTGTCATCTCATTTAGCTATATGTTATTTTTCCAGTTTCTCTGTGTGCCTTGCTCACATTAGCTTATTCCACTGATGTCATAATTTCCATGGTACTGAGACAGTCGTGTTGCTTCAGACTTCCTCTGGTTTTTAAGTGTCATTCAATTTTTAGACATCTATTTATCATCTGATTCTGTTTCCATATTTACACATTCATTCATTAAACAGTAGTTATTATTTAAAATCTTTTGTGGTTTAGGCGTGATTCTGGGAGCTGTAGCTATAGAACTAAACCGAAAGATACAATCCCCTCTCTCATGTTCTTTATTTCTGGCAGGCCTACCAGAGATAGGTAATGACAAGAAAAGAGCTTTTTTATTTTTTAGGATTATATTTATACATTGCAGAGAAAGAGATACTGAGAGAGAGCATGAGCAGGGAGGAGAGGGAGAAGCAGGCCCCTGCTGAGGAGGGAACCCAATGTGGGACTCAATCCCAGGACTCTGGGATCATGACCTGAGCGGGAAGTAGCACTTAATGACTGAGCCACCCAGGTGCCCTGATATCAATTTCTTAATTGAAAATAATTTGTGTTTCTGCATATTTTAGGTCCTGGGTGTGCCATAACTATTTATGCACAGTTCTGTTCATACAACAAACCCCATTGGTTTTTTAGATGATTAAAAACCCAGCAGAGACCAAGCTGGATATTCAGGAAAGGATACAGTTTTGAAGTTAGATCAAAGAGCCAACTGAGGGAATCGAAGGACATGTCTGAGAACAGTACGGTTATTAAATGAGTTATTACTTATAAAGTACTTAGAAGCATGCATGACACATAATGTGTATTTGTTGATGTTCTTAAAACAAATATATACATGCATAAATGCAAATTACTTAGAAAATTCTCTGGATCAACACTCATACTTCTCACTGATAGGTTGCAAAATATGCAAATGGAAGAGTATTTTCCCTTTTTGTTACAAGGTACAGTAAGCACATAAAATATCAGAAACAATCATTCCAATAGTTTCTTTAGTAAATAGAGGTCATGTTGACATTTTCTACAGATGTATGTGGTTTCCAGCATCTCCATGTCTGTTGTGAATTTTTATCATCGGCAGTAGTAATGATGCTTTAGACAGAAATTGGTAATGAGGTTTTTGGTGTCAGAAGTGTTTGGAAATCTCCCTTTAGCCACCACCACGGGGGACAGTTCATAAGAGTGTAATGAGGTCCAGAGATTTAACATGTTTGAGCACCTCTAATTTAGGAAAAATGTATCTTTTTAAAAGATAATTTAAAAAAATTAAACACAGATACTGTGATATTTTTCCATCTTTTTTTCTCATATAGTTTCAACCACCCATATTAATTCTGACTGTTAGCCAAAGTAACTAACTTCTATTCCATGGAGGAAAGTCCTGCATGGATAGCTGGGAACTCTCTACTATGCCAAAATATTTTGTCAAACTAAAGGAGCTCGTTCACACACATAACACAACTTTCTAATGTCATACAGATACATTTTTCATTTTAAAGTGACAAAAATAAAACACATTTGTTAACATATTTATTTTTAAGAAAAGCTTCATGGGATGCCTGAGTGGCTCAGTCAGTTAAGCATCTGCCTTTGACTCAGGTCATGATCCCAGGATCCTGGGATCGAGTCCCACATCGAGCTCTCTGCTTAGTGGGGAGCCTGCTTCTCCCTCTGTCTGCAGCTCCCCCAGCTTGTGAGCGCTCTCTCTCTCTGACAAACAAATAAATTAAAATCTTTTAAAAAATAAAAATAGATTTATTCTTTCACTGTCTTCAATTTTGGGAAGTTTTGTCTATAATCTGGAAGTTTTAAAACTCATAGAATATTGTCAAACTCCAACTATTGTCAGTAACAAACTGTAACATTGTATTAGTCTCCACTGGAGGGGTATTATCAGGAAATGATTAGAATGACTTTAGTTCTAGCTTGTTTCAGTTTTCTAATACTTCTAAGTATTATCTATACTTTTGTTATGAACATTATTATTTTAAAAATTAAACATTTATTTTCACAAATATCAGTAACACCATTTAGAGGAAATATCAGTAACAGCAAAAATCAAAGCACATCAATAGGCTACTTTTCATTCAAAAAAGGAAGGAGATACTAAACTCCTATCCTGGTCCTTGAGTTTCCTTATTACTTTACTGGTGTCCAGAAAAAAGTCTGGTTCCAAATCTAAACAGTGATTTCAGTAACAAAAGCAAAATTTACTTTCCTCGCCCTCCTGCCGCTCCGTCCTCATTCTCTAGCTCCCATTCTGAGTAGGACTGCTGCACTCTAAACCAGCTCAGACTCTTGCTTATTTTTCCTTATATATAGTTTAATGTCCCCTATAGTGTCGTATTTTCTGCAACTTCAAGGGTGTGATGAGAAATGGTATTCACATCAAAAAAGAACAAATCCAGCATGACATCTCCTTTGAATGACTCCAGGACTGTTTGTTTTCCAGACAATTGTTGGTTGCAGAAAGGGAAATGGCCAGCAGGTGGGGAATAACCTTTACTATTTATCTGACATGCAGAAAACTTGAGATAACAGCAAGCTATAGAACTCCACATTCTTCCATGAAAAGGAAGAATTAGTGATCTTCCTATTTCGTATTCTATGTGATATCTGCATTTATCTTGTCATTTTCATCTGACTACTACTAACAATTAAAAAATGCCATCTATCTTTTATAGGTCAGCATAATTATTTTGTACCCTGTAATTTACACTCATTTTATTTAGTCATCCCCAAACCAACGAGTTAAACATATAATTTTAGAAATTGTGAAATTCTCGCTGAGTAATTGTTATTTATTTATTTATTTAGGAATTCAATTCACCAATTTAGAAAGTATTAGAGCTTAGCTTTGAATCTAGATCATTTGGATTCCAAGGCTAAGCCTGTGAAACTGTGTTTATCATGCTGTTTTATTCACTATGTTGGCTTAGGCCATTCTATTTAATGACTAGTTTGAATACAGAATTTTATCTGTAAATACTGCATCTCATTGAAGGAGAAAAATGAGAAAAAAAAATAGCTCGGAGTCATTAATTATAAACTCACAAAACAGATCGAATGTGTGAGTTTATCTCAAACTATAGTTGGCTCAGTCAGAGCTAACACATTCTCATAAAAGTGTTTCTTTTCTTTTACTAGAAAAATATATCGACTATGCAAGCTGTCCTGATACATCATCATGTGCCATTCAATTATCTTTTAATTTTAATGAAATTTGAAAACAACGAAGGGAGGGGATGGAAAGAAACAAAAATTATAATATAAAATCATCCAAATTCATCTTTTACTTTTCCATTTAAAAAAATGGATGTCAAATTTTATTGTTAGAAAATTGCTACCATTTTAAACATAACTATAGTCCTGATATATGCTTTCCATTATTAATTTTTAACAGTTTTATTTTTATTTTAAAGATTTTATTTATTTGTTTGTCAGAGAGAAAGAACACAAGCGGGGGAAGTGGCAGATAGAGGGAGAAGCAGGCTCCTCACTGAGCAGGGAGTCAGATGTGGGACTCCATCCCAGGACCCTGAGATCATGACCTGAGCCAAAGGTAGACACTTAATTCATTGAGCCCTCCAGACACCCCTTTCACACAGTTTTAAACAAATATTAAATCTACTATTAGAATTCAGAGAAAATTTATTCGATTATATATATTTTTTAAGACTTAATTTTTTTATTTTAGAGAGCATACATGAGCAGGGGGAGGGGCAGAGGGAGAGGAAGAGAGAGAATCCTTGGGCAGATTCCCCACTAAGCATGGAGACTGACTTGGGGCTCAATCCTGGGACTCTGAGATCAAGACCTGAGCCAAAATCAAGAGTTAGTCCTTCAAGTGACTGAGACTTCCAGGTGCCCCTCTATTGTATTTTAAAGTTTATTATTTGTATTAATAAAAAAAAAAGAAGATAAAAGGAAATGGAATAAAATGAAAATGTAAACAAAAAGAAGAAAATATGCATATAGTAGTGATCATCTTAAGATGAAATATCACACAGCATAAGGAAAATGCTAAAGACGGAACCAGAAGAGATAGAAATTAATAATCAAGAAGACACTTTAGAGATGAAGTTGAGTTAAAGGAAATCTGTGGTTAATGAATCAGATCTGTTACCGATTCCAAATAATGACTGTACCATAATCCTTTTTTAAAATTTAACATTTTATTAGGTTTAATGTACAAATAAATAATGTTACTTTTTAAATGTATTTCATATGTGTGATTTGATTGAAAACTAAGGTGTATTAAAATTAAATTAAAATTTTAGGGTGCCTGGGTGGCTCAGACAGGTAAGCGTCTGCCTTCATCTCAAGTCATGATCCTAGGGTCCTGGGATTGAGTCCTGCATCTGACTCCCTGCTCAGCGAGGAGCCTGGTTCTCTCTCTCCCTTTGCCTCCTCCTTCTTGTGCTCTCTCTCTCTCTCTGTGTCAAATAAATAAATAAAATCTTTAAAAAACAAAAAAGATTTTTCAAATTAAAATTTTAATTAAAATTGAAATAAAACTGGTTTCCTGACTAGATAAGATGTGATAGGTCTCTTTGAAATGCTTTAGATAACATATGTAAGAATGATATATGTAAGGAATGAAAGAACATACAACTCTTAGAGAAAACAGTAGAGCAAGGCAATGTCAAGGTTTGAAGTGGGCAAGTTCTTTTTTCTCTGAGAGAGCCTTTGAACCTACTTGCTTATCTCATACTGTTTTGGTTATCTATTGTGGTGTGCCAAACCACACTAAAATTTAACATCTTAGATCAACAAATATTTTGTTTCTCACGTTTCTGTGGGTTGGCTGGGCGGAGTACAGCAGGGATAACTCTTCTTTCTGTTCTATATGATGGTGGTCGGCTTCATTCATGGAGCTGCTATTGGGACGGAAGGCTCCATGATTCCGTAATCCTGTCTTGCTCTTCAGTAAGGATGGCTGCAAGGCTGAGGTCTATCTCTCCTTGGTCTTTATTCTCAAAGACTTCTTTCCCTTCACAGTTATTCATCTTCTGTGACCCCTCTCACCATGTGGCCTTGCCAACATGATAGCTCAGACTGCTTCACATGGGAACTTAGCTCTTCACAAGAGAGAAGAAGATTTAGGGCCTCTTAGGGATTTGGTTAGAGAACTTGAGAAACATCATGTTTACCACATTTTATTGGTCAAAGCAAGTAACAAGGTCAGTTCAGATTTAAAGGGCAAGGTGAGAGCATAAGGGCCTAAATACAAGAAGATAGTATTTGGGGGTCACATTATAACAATCTGCCACATGTATTACTCAATTATTAATTTAGTCTTGAGTCAATACCCATGAAAACTAATGTTGAACATCTGCTGTGGCCCATTGATGTGAAGTGTCAGAGGTGCAGAGATAGTAAAACAGTCCAAGCCTGATGTTTACAATGTTATGGGTGCAGATTCTTTATAAACTTTAATTCAATCAAAAAGAACTTATTTTCACTGGATTGGTCTGGTTCAAAGAAAAAAAAATCAAGGAAAATCTGGAAATAGGCATATAGCTCAAGCAGATCTCCTAACTGTGGGTATGAAAGCAAATATCATATAATTTCACCCACATGTAGAATTTAAGAAACAAAACAGAATAGCAAAGAAAAAAAAGAGAGAGAGAAACAAAAACAACAGATTCTTAAATACAGAGAACTGGTGGCTGCCAGAGGGGAGATGGGTGGGGGGATGGGTGAACAGGATTGGGATCAAGAGTACAGTCTCCAGGAAGAGCACTGAGTAGAGCATAGAATTGTTAAGTCTCTACATTTTGGCACAGCAGGATACATATCCTGAAACTGATATGATATTGTACATTAACGATACTTCAATAAAAAAACATAGATTTTGAATGTTAAAATGGATGTCGAACACCTAAATAATTTGCTTCTAAGTTTTAAAAATAGCAGCCTTAGATACTCCAAGGCATGTGTGGGGAGAGTTAAATGAGAGGGTAGCCCTGGCCTCAATAATAATATGTCTGGATTTTGTGCATTTTATTGGTTTTCATCTCTACTTAAGATTTCACTTAAGTTCAGCTCTAAAAGATAAAAGTATGAAAATCGCTGATTTAGATCTAACCACTCTAGCAGTGCTGCAGCTGATACCTAGAGAAAGTGGCCCGTTCTGAATCATGTCCTGGTTGGTTGTGCAACTGTGAAGTTCTTGTCCTCCAAGTCCTCCTTGAGCATTTTCCTCACTGCTTCTTCCTGAATATTAATTTGTTTAATTAATTAATTAATTTTTATTTTTTAAAAGATTTTATTTATTTATTTGATAGAGAGAGGGAGAGATCACAAGCAGGCAGTGAGGCAGGCAGGCCCTCTCCTGAGCAGAGAACCTGATGCGGGGCTCCATCCCAGGACTCTGAGATCATGACCTGAGCCGAAGACGGAGGCTTTAACCCACTGAGCCACCCAGGCACCCTAATTAATTTATTTTGATGCTGAACATGGAAGACTGTAATTGTTTCCCTTTTCTCCCAAGATTTAACATTTTAATGTATAAGTAATTCATTATCTGGTTATTACTTTAGGCCTTCGGAACTTTTAAGGATCAAATAAGTGTTTTTATATATTAGGGCTTAAATGAGGAGCAAAAAACATTCAAAATGACATAAATTGATCTGTGAGGAAAAAATCTATAATAAATCCCAAAGTGTTTTATTATAACCCCTTTTGTTGTGTTTCCCAAATTTTTTAATGCATATCTTTTGTATCTGTGATAAAAGGTATTTTTTACTGTTGACTTTTTAGGTAAGATTCTTCCTGACATTTTCAACCTCTTCATAAACATATGAATTTGAATGAAATCAATTAAGATTGCTTTCTACATTGACTTTGGTTGTACCCAGGTAAGCATGCCTCTCTACAGTATGAGCAGAGTCTGGGGCACCATGTGCACCCTACTATCCCTGAGTTTCCTTGAGTTATATCTTGTGTCTTTGTGGTGTTTGTCTTATTTCACTGCTGGACAGTCAGTGCCCAAAATGGGTCAGGAACTATTCTTTTCTGATGTATGTGCTTTTGGAAGAGGAGCAAGTGTTTGCATCTACTTTGGAAGTGGGAGGCATCTCCTTTTGGGGGGGATAGTGTTGAGCATTCAGGGGAATGGGATGGTCAATGGTAGGATGATTCTAGGAATATAACTTGGGGCTATAAATCGTGAAGCAGGGGATCTACTGAAAAAAAGTAGAGATCCAAGACAATACATTTGCTTGAAATCTCAGCTATTGAGACAGTTGGAAGAATCAACAGGGGTGTCTGGGTGGCCCAGCTGGTTAAATGTCTGCCTTCTACTTAGGTCATGATCTTGAACTGAGCCCTACACTGGGCTCCCTGCTCAGTAAGGAGTCTGCTTCTCCCTCTGCCCTTCACCCCGTTCATGCTCTCTCACTCTGCTCTGACTCTCAAATAAGTAAATAAAATCTTAAAAAAAGTAATCAACAAACACCACATCCACAAGGCGACAGAGTTATCCTTCTCAAACCATATAAGCCTCAAAGGAAGAAATAGAACGAAGGGCATCCTGCAAGTTTATTTCAGGAGTTCACTTGGTGCTTGATAGAAAACTTCCATGTTCTTTGCTTCCATGTCGCCAATGAGAGGGGGCCAGCCTGACATTGTACCCTGAGCTAACTGTGTTGCTGTCCCTGCCAGCATGTGGATAAATTTAATAGTGGCCACAACTAAGAAGACTGCTTGCCTTTCACTGCGTACTTCCCAAGCACAGCTCACGGAGACAGAGGAGCACTGTACATAGTTGCAAGGACATTAATTTGAAAACACCTGTGTGCTTCAAGATGGAGTCTTGAAGTTATACAAGCCAGGAAAGCTACACTTTGCTCATGTGTGTCTATTTTTCAGTGATTTGCAGCCTTAAAATAGTGGACCACTGGCCCAATTCCTATTCCCGTACAACCCCTCTCCTATATTTCCTGGAAATTCTTTTAGTGCTAGACTAGTGACTCCTAGGTTCTTGTTGAGCATTTCAATTAGTGTAAAGGACAAAAGCCTGGCCTTTCTAGAGGGACATGACAGACCTGCCTTAGAACTATGGGCATACAGCTGATTCTAGGAAGCAGGTAGAGGTTAAAGTATGGATAACTTTTCCTTTCTTTGTATTTCAGGTATAGGTAGGCTGCCCTAATCAGTCCTTCACTCTCCTGAGGGAGACCTTATCATCCTTGTGGCTACTGATTTTTTGCTCTTTGTCAGGATATTTTGTCTGTTTAGTTTAATGTAAAGTAACAATTGATAAAACTCACAAATATATCAGTTGTAGCCTACCCTTCCCCTGAAATCATTCCTTTTTATTTTTTGCAACTGTTACTTATAAGTAAATCATCGGAAGTTGGATAACTGTCAGAAAGCTGGAGCACAGCTAGTGGGTATTTCTGATTCAAAGTAGATTCATCCGTTTCTGAAACAAACTAAAATCTTCTCGGCCTTCTCTAACAAAGATAACAATTCAGGATTCTTGGCTGAGTTTTAGGCATTCTCCTTTGGCATAGCTAGATTAAATCCAAGGAAGCACTTCTGGGCTTGGAATATACATTTCCTAGTAACAGGGGTAGGCCATGTCAATAGAAGAGTGCAGTGAGTGCTTACACCACAACTGTGGAGACCATAGCATTCAGAGCTCCTCCCCCTGCTGCCTGGTTTGCCCATTGACCTCTCTCTTTTTCTTTTATCTTTTTTTCTTTTTTTTTTCAAGTAGGCTCACACTCAGGTGTGGAGTATAACAGGGGCTTGAGCTTGTGACCCTGAGATCAAGGCCTGAGCTGAGATCAAATGTTGGCCACCTAACCAACTGACCCACCCAGATGTCCCTTCACTCACCTCTTTCCTGTCTGCTCAGTTATCTTTTTCACAGCGAGGCTTTCCTTCATCATCTGCTTTAAAATTCTATCATCCCTTGGGGCGCCTGGGTGGCTCAGTGGGTTAAAGCTTCTGCCTTCGGCTCAGGTCATGATCCCAGGGTCCTGGGATTGAGCCAGCATTTGGGCTCTCTGCTCAGCGGGGAGCCTGCTTCCCCCTTTCTCTGTCTTCCTGCCTCTCTGCCTACTTGTGATCTCTGTCTGCCAAGTAAATAAATAAAATCTTAAAAAATAAATAAATAAAACTTTATCATCCCACTTCACACCTGTCCCACCTCTTCAAGTCCTCCTTCTTCGTTTTATATTTCTCCATCCAATAAACTCTTTTTACATATGTGTGATCTTATTGCTAGATTCCTGTAACAGAGTTAAAATACCACAAAACACAGATTGTTATTTCTTTTGTGGGTGACTGTATTCACTGCATCCAAAAGAGTGTCTGGCACTTAAGAGTTACCCAGGAATATTCCTTAAATAAGGAAATTGAGTCCAGCTTGAAATATCTTCAGAGGATGTATTGATGCTTATTAACATAAGAGTTGGGGAAAATCTTAAGAATTTCACTATGAACCATCTTTGAAATAGTTATTTTATTTTCAAAATATTGGCTTTAACACGTTCAGGTATCAGTTTACTTTTCCATCAAAGTTGTTCCTACTCTATCCATAAAAATTTATAATTTATAATTTATAAATAAATATTTATATTTATAAATAAAAATTTATAATTTATAATTCTCATATAATAGAAAATGTGATTCTGTTCTCTATTTACTGTTGAAGAGGAAGAATGGAGCTCATTCAGATTAAGAATGGCAATTTTAAAACATTTAGTAGCTCACTTCAATGATAAAGCAAATAGCCAAGATGTGACACTCTTCTGGGATACCTCAGCCTCTTGATCAACATTCTTACAAGATTCATAGTGGAATGAACACTCAACACTCGTTTTCCTCCTATGCCAGACACTGCAAAGACTAAGAGCATCAACTGCATGTTAATGACTTGGGAGAAAGTAAACAGAATATAGGCTATTTCTGTTCCTTTTTTAATTCCCAGCACTCTGAAGGTGACTATAACCAGGAAAAATTCATGTTAAACATGAATGTAGTATATGTAGTATAAAAATTTTTGTAGTATAAATGTAGCATAAAATGTAGTATATGTAATATAAAAATTTTTGATTATCCTAAGGTTACAGGAAAAAACCAAAGTCTTCATCACTGATAAAGAAGGTTTGTCTCAACTGAAACATAATTTGTATTTTCTACTTCACGTCATGAAGCCGACTTACCAGACCTAACTCTACTGTCTCATAGCATGTTGGATGCACCCTTCTTATGTTGTTAAAAAACCAAATTATAATTTTCTAACCTTTTCAATGACAGAGATCTAAAATTAAAGATAATGTTTATTCTCATCATTCTACCTGTTAGTGTCTTCCTGGAACATTGTAAACATGATATTCACATACAGTGAATAGTAAATATCCTTTAACTGCTACTGACAAGTTATAATGTTTACTTTACACTTATATCTTTCTGGTTAAAAATTTATCACTTCTCCCACCGCACACATACACACACACACATACACAGAGAAAGAGAGCGAGTAGAAAGAGGGAGCAAGGTAAGATCTTTTTTTTTTTTTCCTATGAAATCTAACTGCAAAGAAACCCCCAAAATTTTAAAAATAACCATCTACTTTGGTACTGATATCCTCTTCAAGTGAATTATTTTATATCTCAAAGCATCAGTAAATTCACAAATAGATATTAATGTAAATAGATTAAAAAATAAGTTATGTTTTTTAGAAGACAGAATGAATGAAAACAGGCAAACCAGAAAACAAAGCATATAATGGAAAGCTATTTATTAGAGGTTATACAAAGTTTTGGTGACAATTTAATGATCTGTTGAAATCTAGGTTTTACCTCCATAAAAACAAACAGTATATAGTCAATTATGTGTGCATGTATATATTTACGTATTCATAATTTATTAAATATGTGTATTATTAAACATTAAATATATATTTTTAAATATTTTTATTTATTTGTTTGAGAGAGAAAGAGAGCACAGGTGGTGGTCTTCCTTCCTTCTTCTTTTCCTCCTTCCTTCCTTCCTGTTTCTTTCTCTCCCTCTCTTCCTTCCATCTTCCCTCCTTCCCTCCCTCGCTCTTTCTTTCCTTCTTCCTTTCTCCCTTCCTCCCTCTCTCCCTCTTTGCTTCTTCCTTCCTCCCTCCCTTCCTTCCCTTCTTTATTTCCTCTTTCTTTCTTTCTCTCTTTCTTTCTTTCTCTTTTCTTCTTTTCCTCTTTCTCCTTTCCTTCTTTCTTTCTTTGCTTTTCTTGCCAAATCTATGTATTACCTAAATGATGTACTTGTTTTTGTGTAACTTGATTCACTTTATAAACTAAAATTACAAATAAATAAAAAGACTACTTCTCTACCAAAGAATTAGGGACACATAACATTTTTAAGAATAATCCTTTATATGCCCTTTTCTTTCAGATTTGGTTCAGGCAACTGGATTTTGGAAATGTATACGTTAATTGACCTTCACTGGCTGAGAGATCAGTAAGAAAACTAAAAGGTGAGTTTTCCAGACTGATGGGTTTTTACTGATCTGAGTAATCTGTTTGGTACTTACTGTGTCTTACTATTCTTAGGGAATTCTTTTCCCCTGTTTTTCCTTTATGCTCAAGTTTTATCAAGAGATACTGATCATTGAGCTTTGTAATGCATATATTTTTGTCTAAGGTCAAGAAAGAGGCTTTGTGCCATTCCACAGATATTTAGTAAAAATAGTTCAGTTTTAGACCTTAGGAAGTAAACAAAGTGTCAATAGGTGTGTTGCTTCAGAGTGAGAACTTAAACACCCACCCAACAGCTCACCACAAACAAACTGTTTCCATCTACATGAGGACTGACAAGCCACAGCTGCAGCCAACAAGTTCTACGCAACTCTTACATGAGGTCTTACACTCTTCTGAAGTCTCCTGTGATGGGACTTACTAATTAGAAGAGATATGCTTTAAGAGCTGAGATTAAGAAATTTTGAAACAAATTGTATGGTTTTGTTTTTTTCCCTCATTCTGGTTTTATAAACCCCTCTCTGCCCTTAATCAGAGAATGCCAATGTTTTATCCAAAATCTATGTTACCAGTTAGGACATTACTTTGAATGCTTCTTTTGACATCTTACTTTATAAAACAGCTATTAGGCAGTGTCAAGTGTTGAGAAAAATCTAAGTATATCCAAAACTTCCACATTTTTTTTCTTTCATCTGAATCTGAGTAAGTGCTTCCTGAACCAGATGCAGAATTGATTGCTTCTTTGAATTTGTTGCTTGTTTGTCTATTTCTTTTGATGGGAAACAGTTCCCTGGTACTTTTAATTTCATGGGAAAAAAAGAGAAACATTATTGTGTAACATCTTTGGTTAAATCCATGATTGAATTTGTAACTATCATCTAAATCACAACTGTAAAATGATACCCTGCTTGTCAAACAACCATGCAGTATCTAAACTCATAATACAATTGCAAAGATATTGGGTAAAAAATACAGATTGAATTAAAACAATGTGTTGAATAAGAACTGAAAAATCGCATTTCTCTAATGGCAAATATTTCCTCACTTGCTGGAGCTACAAAATGATCATCTCAACTCCTCAGAGAAGGCCAGAGCGAGATCCTGTAAGGAACAATCCTAGTCGACTCTTAGGAAAGTTCTGTTGGTGGAACTGAATGACCAATAAGAATCTGGTTACTCAATTTAAAGTAATGTCAGGATCTTTAACTCCAGGACAAGAATATTCAAAGGGAGAAATTTAAATGATTTCCTATTGCTAGATCTACTTGTGTAATCTTTACATCAAAGAAAGTATTGGATAAAGCAGAATTTCTGATGTATAAATTGCTACATCAGTGAAGTAGTGGAATGTCCCAATGCTTCATTAGGATTAAATGTACTGGTACTGGGAAATGTGTACTCATACACTTAATGAGACGTTCAATTAAACACTAGAATATGCATGTGATATGTGCTCAATAAATGTTAAAATGTTCCCCACTAAATCAAATCATTAAAATGAAAATTGGTAAAGTTCCAGTCACTTATTTTGCCTTTTCTTTCACAAACTTCAGGATAACAAAATAAAAGGTGGCAGTTACTTTCTAAAATATAAAAACAGAGATTATGTGATAGCAGTTACACAAACTTATATACAAGACAAAATTGCATAAAGCTATACACACACTTACAAATAAGTGCATATAAAACTGGTGACATCTGGGGGCGCCTGGGTGGTTCAGTGGGTTAAAACCTCTGCCTTTGGCTCAGGTCATGATCCCAGGGTCCTGGGATCGAGCCCCGCATCATGCCCTCTGCTCGGCGGGGAGCCTGCTTCCTCCAATCTCTCTCTCTGCCTACTTGTGATTTCTGTCAAATAAATAAATAAAAATCTTAAAAAAAAAAAACAAAAACTGGTGACATCTGAATAGTTTATGGATTGTATGAATGTCAATGTCTTGGCTTTGATATTATACTTAAATTGTGTAAGATATTACCATGGGGAAAACTGAGTGAAGGGTGCCAGGGGACTACCTCTATTGTATTAATTTTACAACTTTTGTCAATCCATATGCATTGCAACATAAAAAGTAATAAAAAAAAAGAGAAAGAGAGAGATTAACTAGAAGAAAGTATAGTTATTCTCTTTGTATTAGCGCCAGCTATCTTCATTTCCCTTTCTCATATCTCAGCTACACTACCCTCTCTCTAACGTGGAGCCTACTTAAAAAAAAAAATAATAAGGAAAGAAAGAAAAAAAGAAATAACAAATTCAGAGACAGTGGATTTGCTAAATATTTTCAAATCAAAGCTCTTACAAGTCATGGCTCATCTGTTATAACATTCTTCCTTGATGAATCAGGACTTGAATTGATTACAATTGGTACACAAGAAGTTCACTCTTTTTTTCCCTGTGCTTCAAAATGAACTTTTATAGGTTGATCAGTGGTAGACTCATTCATAAAGACCTATCTTAAGAAAAACATAAAGGAAATAAAACAAACAAACAAAAAACCAAACACTGAAAAGGGGCCAACAATTTCCCAAATTTCATCTTTCTAGAAATTTAGTGCCTTGGATTTCCTTTAGATGATCATTACTCTTCATTTTATACCGCATTGTTTTTAGTAAAGTTGGCCGCACTCCAGTATCCAAATTGACACCAACCAATTCAAATCAATCAATGTGTCTTATCTACTAGCCACAGAATCTGCATCTGGCCTAATCAGTGTCAGCAAGATGGAGATGGATCCTTAGATAACTCTTTAGGACTTGAGGAAAATAAGCTAGACACGAATGAGTTTGTAGTATATTGTTCTAGTTATGTAAATTTCAAAAATGGTTTGAATTTTTGCATTTTGCAGTTTGCATTTGAGGTGAAGATAATTTTGGAAGCAAGATGGAGGTGATATCTGGAAGGAGAAAGAAAGTAGTAACTACCAGGTTAGGTAAGGAAAGATCTTGAGGGTGCTGGAAATGTTCTATTTCTTGATGGGAGTGGTAGCTGCAGGTATTTCCTTTGACAATTCATTAGAATTTTTGCCTTTATTACATTTCGATATGTATGTTTCATTTTATTTAAAAAATTGGGAAGAGAAATGTGTGTTGAATTTTTTCTGTCTTATTTAGGTTTTGTTTTGAGGCATGTCTATTATCTATTTCTCACTTTACAGTAACTACAGCTCTGTATTTCCAAATCTAATTTATCCCACAAGCTCATGCTCAAATTTCAATTTTAATATGAGTCCTTTCTTTATTTCTTTCTGAAGTTGCCTCTCCCTTCTCTGTTTCTTTGTTCTGCTCCAGAGTGGATTGGGAATAGATTCAATGATACCACTTTTGTAATGAATGAAGCACAAATGAGAGAGAGCTGGGGTCTCCTGTGATTTCCAGAATTTTAGTATATTAGAGTAGATAGAGAGTAGAGCTCAATCAATATTTTCTCAAACCGAGTGTCACACATTTTCCATTCGGTGATATTGAAAAATACCTCAACACTGAGCTGAATACCTTTGATTTGGTTGTTAGATGTTGAATGAACTTTGAAAAAATTATCTGATTGTTCTTTGCACCCTAAAGTAGTCATTATAGAACTGACATAAGGTGCCTTACCAAATTACATGAATAACATAAAATTCAGGTTTCTGGGAAAAGGTTAAGAAACTCTTTTTTTTTAATTAAAAAAATTTTTTTTAAAGATTTTTATTTATTTGACAGACAGAGATCACAAGTATGCAGAGAGGCAGGCAGAGAGAGAGGGGGAAGCAGGCTTCTTGCCAAGCAAAGAGTCCGATGCGGGGCTCAATCCCAGAACCCTGGGATCATGACCTGAGCCGAAGGTAGAGGCTTTAACCACTGAGCCTCCCAGGCGCCCTGGTTAAGAAACTCTTAAGAAAATTTACAATGAATAAAAATGGACCATTAGCAAATATTAAAATACAGACACTTGTGTTTTTATGAAAATAAATTATTTTAATTATGAATAAAAAATACATATTCAGTGTTCTTCCCAGATGATGTTTCATTTAAATAAAGTGAGTAGGTTCATGTTTCATACTTAAGGTGATTAGAGATAAAATAGGTAATCATAATTCTAACATGCCGCTTCAAAATAGAGTAGAATTTCATCCTTATCCATTGTTTTATGCAACAACCAATTAAACTTTGAATCACAACTATTTTAACTCATTTCTACCATTTTTTAAAAAATAATGGGGCCTTTTTGCATCTCTGAAATAATATGTGGAACCATATTAGAGGTATGAATATAAAAACTAGTACATCCTTTTAAGAAAAGAAGTTCTTGCTATGCCTGCATTTGAAACTTCAGCTGACTCTAGAAACTCTAAGACAAGTGCTTTATCTTCATAGTTTCATTGAATTCAAATGTCTGAAGATGGGACGTTCTAATTACTTAGGAAGAAACTGTTGCTTAAGGCATTTATGTTCTGGTGTATCCTAAGATGAATACACTTTGATGGTGATTTATAAACCATAAGTGAATGGGCAGAAAGAGAGGGAGAGGAAAAGGGAGAGAAATGAGTCATGTGATTACTTACTTATTATAAGAGATAATTGTGGGGGAAAAAAAAAGAGAAAATCATGTTGGAGCATGAGGTTAAATAGCGGAGTCAGATGACATTCATTTACTTTACTCAAAATGCAGTGAGCCCAGATTTGCATAGGCAAAAGCAAATCTATAACGCTGTGTAATTGGGGCTGCTGGGACTGGGACTTAACTTCGTATGTGTTTCTAACCAGGGCTTTATGAATTCCTACTATCTTAAGTCAGACATTCACTTAGTACTTGGTTTTTGGAGGATGACTCCACTTTCTCTCATAATTTGTTAAGTGTCAGGTAGTTCTGGTGCTCTTCTTAGTTCTTTTTTTTTAGTTTACTCAGGTAACACCAAAGCAGTTTTATAGAATTGTCCTCAAGGTAGAGCCTCAGGGTGTGAAATTTGAGACGTGAAAACAAAGGAAACAGGGTAACAATTCATCTCCCAGATTCCCAGTAAACTCGAAGGATGAAAACCATAAATTTCCCCTGTTTTCCAAATGGTTTTTAAGATGGTTTTGATATTCACATATTTAAAAAAATCCCTCTCATTTTCTTTTATGATAATCAAAGGGTTTGCATTACACATGTCCTGTGGTGATTTCCTGTGTTGTGGTTCCTGGAACATTTTAGAAGCTAGTGACTTTACTGCTTCTTGTTCATATGATACATTCATCTATAGAAGATTCGAGAACATTGTTCAAATAAATAATTTTTCTCTTTTTTTTTTCTTTTAAATTTCTTCATGCACGACTTTTGGGTTGTTTAGCCTCCAGCTCAGCTCTGTGAACCAACACACCACCATCCTTCTTGATTAAGCACGTACTGTGTGTTGCCGGCATCGACACTGGAACATTCCTCATGGCAGGTATGTGAGTTCCGAGTCATAAAATTTTTAAAAATGAAATGAAAGAGAAAAGGCATCTCAGGGATATGGCTAATTTCAGGGCAGCGCTTTTAGGAAGAAATGGACATTTTTAGGCTTTCCATGTGTCCGTGCTCTCCACTTCTGATTCTTTATCTGTAACTTAGAAATGATTTAGTGAAACTTTTCCAGCAGGTTTAAAGAGTGGCTTCTGACAATGATAAGCTCTAAACTCTGAATGCAAACTGAATTTACCAGATTAAGTTATGAACAACATAATGCTAGCACCGAAGTAAATTAGTGACAATGCTTACAAGTGTTCTTTTAAAAATTTACCATTTGTGTTATGACACCCTAAGTCACCTAGATTAATAGTATGTCTGTTAGTGACTCTTTGGGAGAGTGCTAATGTTAATGCCACATCTCCTAACATTAATTTGTTTTAGGGTAAATGCCAAAAAGCAGTAATTTTTGGTATGAGAAAGCGTAATGTTCTTGAAAAAAAATGGTTGCTAATATATCATAACTTAATGTACGGTGAAATGAATCCAGGTCCCCAAGGTATTACCCATACGTCACACCAGGCTGGGAGTGTTCCTCTGTCTTCTCTTCCTTATCAAAAAACCTCTACAAAGCTACAAGCAGCTGGACATTTCGTAGGTAGAGAATGTACTGAGGTGACTAGAAGGGCACATTTCCAAGTACTATTGCGGCAATGATAGAAGATGCTAAGTAAAAGACTCTGGGTCTAGACAAACTTTCATTTGATTTCTGACTTGGATACTGACTAGCTTTGATACCTGGAGAAAATAACATTATTAATGGATCTGACGTTTTCTTATCTACTTAATGGGAATCATATTATCTTGTGATTCTTGTTATGTAAGTCTATAAAACACAACTTGATGCCTGCTGATGTCTTCTTACTCTGGATCTCTAAGCTTCTTTGTGGAATTAAGAAATAAATGGTAAGTCCACTTTACTGGGACAGGACTGGTAAAGGAGAAAAGTTATAGATAATTTCAGTAATGAATAAATTACGGCACATAAAAATTTGGATATTGGAGCAAGTTCTGAAGGGAATATTTTCATTTTTCAGCGTTTCATTGGCAAGATTATTGAGTTATCAAACCAAAGGATGTTTGGATTCTCTCTCACTGTATTACTTCTAAGAAGTTTGTTCTTTAAATAATCACTGTATTTCTCTTTCACTACAGCTTCTCAGACCACTCCATGGAATTTGATTTCTGGGATCTTAGGAGTAACGTGCCTTATTTTGTTGGCTATTATGGGAATTTTGTTGAAAAATTGTAAGTTTTTCTAGGCAAGTTTGTATAAAGACCATAACTATAGTGAAACCATTCAATAATAAATGTTTCATTTTACTAATGTGTAATATTTTATTATTTCATAAACTTGTATCTAATGAAGTAAATTATTAATCATTTCTTACAGTATATCCTAAACAAAGTATTCAGCCAACATCGTCTCTAGATGCAATCAGCGAAGTCCAGAAAGGTAGGTTCCATACTTTGGAAAATCTTAGTTTTGGTAGTTTCTGTTTTTCTCACACTGAGCATGATGGAATAGCACACTTAAGAATACAGTTTTACCGGGGTGCCTGGGTGGCTCAGTGGGTTAAGCCGCTGCCTTCGGCTCAGGTCATGATCCCAGGTCCTGGGTTCAAGCCCCACATTGGGCTTTCTGCTCAGCAGGGAGCCTGCTTCCTCCTCTCTCTCTGCCTGCCTCTCTGCCTACTTGTGATTTCTCTCTGTCAAATAAATAAATAAAATTAAAAAAAAAAAAAGAATACAGTTTTACCTACTAATTGTAGGATAGTCATGTTTCATTTTTCTCTAATGTAAAAAGCATTAAATTACAGTGAACATGGGTCATTTACATATTTAAGTAATAAGGAAAATATTAACCTGAAATGACATTTTTTTTCCTATATGAGTGCTCATGTTTAAGTAACAAATAAAAAAATAAGTTACAGTAAATATTATGGTTAATCCTAATTACCTGCTGGTTTGCTCATAGCTCATATTTTTATATCTCTTCACCTTTGCTTCTGCTTCTTGCATGACTCAGAATATAGTGAAGAGATTTCTGTTATTTTAAACCCACTTATCCAGTGGAAGCCAGCTCAAAGTCCAATTTTTTTAAGGTATTTTTTCCAAATGATCTCCAAACTGTCTCACCATCTTCTGTGATCATATTTGTCTTTTTTTTCCCTTAACATTTTTTTCCATCCGTATTGAGATATTATTGACATATAATGTGTAAGTTTATAGTAATCAACAGGTTGATGTGATACACTTATAGTTGCAAAAGGATTATTACCATAACATTTGCTAATGCCTCTATCATGTCACAGAATTGCCATTTCTTTTTTTATGGTGAGAGCCCTCAAGATCTACTTTTTTAGCAACTTGCGGGTACATAATACAGTATTGCTAACTATAATCATAACTGTGTGCATTAGGTCCCCAGAACTTATTCACCTTCTAACTGGAAGTTTGACCCTTTGACCAATATCTTTCCATTTACCCCACCCTCCCGCTCCTAGTAAGGACCACTCCACCCTACACTTCAGAACCGTTCATTTGACAAAGATTTGAGTACCTACCATGTGTCTTGACTTTTATCACTGAGGAGAGTAAATGTTCAAGACACTATCACTGGGAAATTGTGTAGTATCAGACTTCAAGCTCATTGTTTTATTTATCTCTATTTTGAAAATAAAATATCCAAACATCGGAATTCTCCAATTTGTGCTATATTCTTTTCTGACTCAGGAAATATGCTAAAATATTTTCCTTTACATATCTCTTTCATCTCATTTATTCTTATTTATACAGCAGAGCTCAATTTGGGGTCATTTCCTCAAAAAGATTCTTCAGCCGCCCTCTAATTTACACTCTGCTACCCAGTGTTTTAACATACTGACTTACTCTTGTGTATACTTACCAAAATTATCATTAAATCTATTTGATAAATGATTGGAAATTATATTGTTCTGTCTCTCTATATCTTGAATATAATCTCTATTAGGAAAAAGAGTATGTCTGACTTGTTCACATTAATAGCCCCTGAACTGTTGTATGTGTAGTAGATTCTCAAAGAATATTTGTGGAAAATAGTGAAGAAATAACAAATGATTTTTGAATGAGTAAATAACATTGAAAAAATTGAATGTCGTAAGTCTTTTTTCTTTTTTTCTTAGGCTCTAACTGTTGTTCTTGTCCAAAAGGCTGGATTGGGTACCAGTGCAACTGCTACTTCTTTTCTAGTAAATTAAAAAATTGGACAGAAAGTCATAGGTTCTGTGCTTCTCAGAATTCCAGTCTACTTCAGTTTCAAAACAAAGATAAATTGGTATGTAATTAATTCTGATTTCCTACATTTTCTTTGACCTAGGAAAATATGCTATCTAAGTAAGCTGAATAATTTGTCTTTAATTATAGTAAATGGATGGTTATTATTTGAACTGACTTGCTAATTTGCTATATCTTGAAACAATCATTATAAAACCTACATAAAATTTCTCAAAGATTTATATTATAGGAATAAAAATCAAGTTACAGTCCAGATAAAGTACAAGCAACATTTTAGAGAGAATTCAAAGAACGAATAATGGGCCATTATTTTTACTCAAAGACTAATAAAATAACTTTATAATTTTTAGTTCATTAACTGGACTTATAATTTCTTTTGTAAATACATCTTTTGTCATCATTCTGGGATTTAATGTGCAATAAGTACGGAACGTCTGATAAAAAAATTACCCAACTTAAGAAAAAGTGAAAAATTTCTCTAGCTGCATTAAGAAACTGTCTTGAGTATAAGTTAAGTAGACTATATTTATGAAATTTATCCTCCAGATACTGTTGATGTGGGATCAAATTTTATTGTAATCTTCTTTGAAGGAGGTGTTCCGTGAAAACTCTTACTTCCTTCTAATGTTTTCTATTCCTTGAAGTGGTATTCTGTGACATTTATTTGTGTATCATAAATGATATTTGTGGAAATTAGTGAATAAATAACATAAGGAAGAAAAGCATGTAACTATACTTTCGATAAGGAAGAAAATATGAGGCATGTGACTATGTTTTTTAAACTGGACATTAAAAATGATTTCAGTTTCTGTGATTAAAAAGCTAAATTTGATGCTGACACTTTCTTAAAAGTATATTATTCCTGGAATACATTCAAATTTGATTAATATGTTTGTTTCTGTTTCCAATCAGCATTTTATGAGCTCCAGTACATATTTTTACTGGATTGGACTCTCTTACCATAAAGACAAAAAGGCCTGGTTGTGGGAAGATGGCTCCCCTGTCTCCCAAGATCTGTAAGTTTCTGGCAGTCAAGTTCCCTTTTAGCCCTGCCCTGCCCTGTCCTGCCCTACCTTCCCTTTCCCTTCCCTTCCTTTCCCTTCCCTAACATTCCCTCCCCTCCTCTCCCTTCCCCTCCCTTCCCTTCTCTCATCTTACCTTTTTCTCCTCTCTTCTCCTTTCTTTCTCTTTTAGATCTTTATGCATTTACCTGTAGATCTCACCAGCTACTGTAACATCTGGGAGCACTGTAGCTAGGATAACCTATCTAAGTCATGAAAATATAGAAAAGAGAGGCGATCTAACAATTTTAGCTCCATCTAGATCATCCAAATTTATGCTTAAGTGACATGAAGTTAGTGTACTTGTGACCATAACACAGTTTTTATTTTATTTACTTATTTTTTTTGGCCTCATATCAGCCCTTGGATGCCTACGTGCATGTACAGATGCTTACCTTCACAAAAGCTGTGTAGGGAAAATAGCATATTATTTTCTTTTCTTGAGTCTGTTATTTTCAGCATACTCCCATGTTTCAAATATTCTGAGGTTATTTTCTGTATATTTGTAAACTTTGGTCCTCATTTTCATTCATAAACATTGGATTTGCAGCCTCAGACAATGATGAATCTTATGCTTGGATTTGTTTTCCCGGACTTGATTATCCAGTATATCTTTAAACAAGAAGCATACCATATATCAAAACCATTGAAAACAGAAGGAAAAACATGAAATCCTTGTCCTTAATGCTGTTGATTATTGAGGCAGTAGCTGAGTTTTTGTAACACTGTGCTTTGAAATTGTGAAAACATGGCTCTTGCATAAAAATCAATTGACTCAATATGTTAATATCTCATTCAAGTGCTTTAAAAAATTCTATCATTTAATAAAAATACACTATCCTTGAGTAGTCTCATTTCCTTTTTTTATATGTTAACATTTTATTTTTCATTACAGATTGCCATCACTTCAAAAATTAAATACAGAGAAATGCACAATGTATAGCTCAAGCCAAGGTATTTTGGACGAACGCTGTGATAATGAAAGTCGTTTTATATGTATAAAAAGAGCTTATTTATAAATGTGTTTCTTGGAGTGGGCGGGGTGGGCAGTGAAGATTCAGTAGTACTAAGAGCATGACTTTACCTCTTATATTATTGCTAATTATCTACTTCTGGGATCTGTAAAATGTTTCAAATCATGTCTTATGATACAATTTTCATACATTTGAAATCATGTGCTTCAAAATTAGTGAAATTTGGGGCACCTGGGTGGCTCAGTCGGTTAAACGGCTGCCCTCAGCTCAGGTTACAATCCCAGGGTCCTGGGATTGAGCCAGGCATCAGGCTCCCTGCTCGACAGAGAGCTTGCTTCTCCCTCTTTCTGCCTGCTGCTCTGCCTACTTGTGTTCTCTCTCTCTCTGTCAAACAAATAAATAAAATCTTTAAAAAATAAAATAAAATAGGTGAAATTTGTGCACCTATATCTGCCATAACAGTGCCCCAAGGTAAAGAATTTCAGGACTATTGTGATTTAATGGATATGTTCAACATTAAATTTAATCTATTTTATGCATATATTCTTGTGATTTTTTTTGCAGAAATTCAAATGAAATAATTTGCACCAAATGATCTATATCAATGTCATTTCAGAACTTTGTTAAGTCATAGTAAATTGGGAAGTCCCATCTTCATCTTACTTTTCTGGAACTTAGTTCTTTCTGGATATCTATATATCTATAGGTTTCAATTTAGAGGTGTAAGAGTCATATGACAGCTCCCTCATGTGCATCATCAGACTTTAGAGGGGAACATGTTTGTGTTCTTCTCTTGATGGTCCTGAGTTCTGCAAAGTAATTTTGAATCTTGGGCCAAATAGGTGGTTCCCATGTGATTATTTTTAGATTTTGCAAGGGTAAACGGAATCTAAGCCTGATCAAATAAATTTGCAATACTTATTTTTCTGCCCTACATGTCTTTCTTGCCTTATGGTTATACATCAGTAAAAGTCACTGAGATGTAAATTGCAGATCTTATTCGCCAATCAACCCCAAGCCTTTTTCTTAAAAGTTATGTGTAAAGTATTGAACATTTCCTTTTTAATGTTGGGGAGGGAGTAACCCATTTAACTGAGGGGTCCTGAGTGTGTCAGAGAAAGTGTGGGAACATAAAAAGGTCTGATGCCTGTGACCTGGATAGGGTTTTCCTAACCTCACAAATATCAAAAGCCAATTCCCCTTTTAAAAACTGTTGCATATACTTTTTTAAAAAATTCATATTGAAATATCTTTTTGTTTTCTATTTCAATTAAACTATAATAATTAAGAACCTCAAATTGATTCTTAATAAAGAGCCAGGAAGAGAAAAGAGCCAGTGTATTTTAATTCTTAAAATATAAATATAAAGGGGCACCTGGGTGGCTCAGTGGGATAAGCATCTGCCTTGGGCTCAGGTCATGATCCCACGGTCCTGGAATAGAGCCCACATTGGGCTCCCTATTCATTGGCGAGTCTGCTTCTCCCTCTCCCTCTGCTCCTCCCCCTGCTTGTGATTGCTTGTTCTTTCTGTTTAATAAATACATAAAATCTTAAAATATATGTGTGTGTGTGTGTATAATAAGACTACAAACTGCATTCTTCACATTCTCGTATGAAGATTAGGAAAATGCACTTAAGTTATATTATGAAAACCACAAGATAATCTAAATCAAATGTTTAACTTGGACTAGGAGGACACACATTATACTTTCTGGATATATAAAATGTTTTGGCTTTGTGGTGTCTAGGTGGTTCTGTCTGACTCTTGATTTGGCTCAGGTCATGATCTCACTGTTGTGGGATCAAGCCCCATGTTAGGCTCCAGACTCAGCAGGGAGTCTGCTGGAGAGTCTCTCTTTCCCTCTCCCTCTGCTCCTCTTCCCAACTCTCTAAAAATCAATCAATCAATCAATCAATCAATCTCTAAAATGTTTTGGCTTTTTTCCATGTACATTCAAAATAATATATTTTAATTAAACTAAAAAATAGAGATAAACATAATGAAAATTAATTGTTTTCTGTCCCAACTATCCCATCTCCCTGTCCTCTTCCCATAAGGTGATTTCCTCTTGGTTTTTTGTTTGCTTTTCTGCTTGGGGTGGTTTTCTGTATAGTGAACTAAGCATGGTCTATTTTTTATAATTTTGACCACAACGAATCAATCTCAAGTGTTTTTATTTAGCCACAGCCAAGTATAGGTTCAGATTGTTACTTTTCATATCATCACTTTATGAGGTGCCCAGAGCCCTATCTGCCTTTATTGTGAGAACTCAGGAACATGCAAGAGCAATGAGGAAACAGAAGGTGCAAAATATGGTGGGTGATATCTAATTTCAGAGAGTAATCTATGTCAAAAATTGTCTCTACTGAGAGAGAAGAATTCCTGTAGGCTCCCAATTATAGCTCAGGTGTTTTTTCAATTCCCATATCATTTCAGGGCATTTATGATGGAATGTCCTGGATTGAAAGGACGATGCTAGTCCTCTACAGTAGTGTGTCTTTCTCACAGCATGATCCCATCATGTTAGTGACACTGAGTGCATGGTCATCAGACCTGTTTTATTTTTATTAGTCTTCCTCCCACTCTTACCTGCATACTGCTTCCCTTCATCCTGAAAACATCTTTGTCATTGTCTTTTATATAAAGGTCTTTGTATTAAATATCTCTTTTCTCTTCTAACATGATTTCTGATACATTTTCTGGGAGAGAAATGTTATTTTTCTTTTGTTCTTTGCTTTTTTGTTATGAAATGGGCTAATGCACGTGGAAGGATCTAGTTGAGTGAATATCTCAGTGTTGAATGTAAAACTAATGAAAGAGGGTGAGGGAATGTCCACCCTCCCCCCAGTAATGAAATAATATTGCCAAGAATCAACTTATCCTTCCTTAATTTTATACTGTTAGCTAAGTGTGTTACTCTGAATGTATTGGTACATGACAAGTTATGACAAATTTAGAAACTTAAAACAGCACATGTTTGTATGTCATAATCTCTATGGATCAGGAGCTGAGCATGGCTTTGTCCTTAGCTCAGGATTTCACAAGGCTGGAACTAAAGTCATAGCCACACTGAATTCTCATCTGAAATGGAGTCCTCTTCCAAGTTTATTCAGGCTGATAGAAAAATTTAGTTCCTCATGGTTGTAGAACTGAGACACTTGCCTCCCCACTGGTTGCCCATCTGCATAGACAGTCACACCGTGGACCTTTGCTTCTTTAAGGGCAGAAGGAGTGTACTCTTCTCTCTCCCACCTCTAGAGTCTTTTTAAGTATTCAACTGATTAGGTCAGCTGTACCCACATTATTCTCTCTTTGATTAACTGAAAATTGGCTAATTTAGAACCCTAGTTATATTGGAGAAATAGCTTAATCTTTCCATTTAATGTAATCTAATCACAGAGCAACACCCAATCATCTTCGTAAATCTCACTGAAATTCAAGGGCACGTGATCATATGTACATCAGGGAATTTTGAGGTCATCTTAGAGCTGCCTACCATAACAACATAGCCCTAAAAAATATGTTGTAAGTGCTACTTTGTAGTTTATTGAATTTAAACGTTGCCTTTTAATTCCCCGGTAAGATAACAAAGAATTGAATTCATAGATGCCAGGACAAATAATACTTTAAAATTTTTTTCTCCAATGTATTAATTCTTCATTCCTCCACTACTGAGTTTGCCTATTAAAGACAGTTTCTGTGTAGCTGGATTACGACAGCTCTTTGTCTCCAAGGATGCTTGAAGGTTGGTTTTTGACTCTTGGCCAGTGAGCTAGCTAACTAAATAACTAAGTTAGTTAACATAAAAACTAACTAGCATAAAAATTTATGGTAAGTTTTTTGAAGTTCAAACTTCTTGTGTGGAACCTAAAACCAATATATTTATTACATTTTATTTACTTATACTGGAGATAATTAGTTATATATTCTGTTCTTTCTGCTGTATAATTAGTTATATATTCTGTTCTTTCTGCTGTACAGTCAGACTATGCAGGAAACTTCTGTCTGAGCTCTCCTAAAACCAAGTTTCTTCATACAGGAATCAGCACAAATACCAACAGTTTTCTTCAGAGATGAACCAGGCTTTTGTGGAAGTAAGAACTTTGGGGAGCTTGCTCCTGAATGGGTTTTTGGTCCCCAACTGCTTATTAGAATTTTCTTCTGCTGTATTGTATTAATTGCTTTTTAAAAAAGCCTTATATGGGTATGCTTATTAAAGCTTTATGATTTCTTTCAATTATCTAAATCTGGAAATTTTTGGAACATTTAAACCCTCTTTTTCATTTCCATAATTTTGGACCTTTTGAATGTTTTCTATTTATGTCTTAGTGCAGGGGCTAGAAAGCTTTCTCTGAAGAACCGGATGGTAAATATTTTTAACTTCGTACAGTTTGGCCAATGGTCATCACATGCCTGCCAGGCCACAGAAGACCTCAGAGATGGTCCTTTGGGATCATCTGCTGTGCTGCCCAGTGGCCCCCATCCTGATTCTGGGCATACCACTTCCTTGTTGTTCTTTGTAGTTAATTATATAAGTATGTAACCCTGAACAGGTTAGTCTGGCTTATTTTTTGAGCTGTATGTTAATAAAACTTCCCATTTCTGTTTCAAAGAAAGAAAAAGGCGGATGGTTTGTAGTGAGGGCTTACAGGGGAGTGAGAAACATGTTGTTAGAAACCGGCGTAAGGAACTCCCAGTGTGGCGTCCGGGGTAGCGTCACTGTCATCTGCCGCGCGCGGGGCGGTGGAAAATGTACCTAACAACTCGAATGAACGAGCTAACGTTATTTCTAGCCTGACTGTTGAAGGTAAGGCCTGGTTTCTTCTTCTTGCTTAGATTACCAATGCAATAGGAGACACACTAACAAAGGAGAGGCCTTTAAAACAAGGAGCCGGAGCTCACTGTTTTTAAAGAGTCTAAATTTTTTTAAAAAAAAAAAAAAAAAAAAAAAAAAAGCTAATTATGAATTCTGAGCGAAGATCAATTTCAGGGTGCTCTCAGGGAAGTACAGTATAAGGCAAAAGCTATGGGTGTAACTGTAAAATTCTCTGTTAAGTTCACAGAAAGAGCAAAAGTAGTGCCTCATTTCAGAAAAACAAAAGATCTGTAAAGAGTGTACTTCAACTAGCCTTCTAGAAAACTTGGTATTTTTCTGCAGTTATCTCAGCAGGAGCTCTCTGCAGAGAAGCTCAAAGAGATGAATGTGTTTGGGCTTTTGGGAATGAAGTGAACCCCAGTGAAATTCATAGGAGCCTCCAAAACATTTTTAAAATAATTATTATCAGCCCAAGCATGGCCAGTTTGAACTGAAAAGGACAGAGACAGTAAAAATACAAACACATAATACAAACACACATATATACATACATACAAACATGCATAAATGAGAATCTTGGTCTCCCCAAATATTTGCAAGTAGGAAGCACCTAAGAAAACTATGAAGCCACAAATGCTGCCTTTCATTAAAAAGAAAGAATGATTTAGGTGAGAGAACCAAGAACCTAGCAGGTTGGTCCAAGGGTTATGCAGAGATATTTCAGGGCAAAATAGGACTAAATCCTAACCAAGTATCCTTGATATATTATTGTATATTATTATTATATTCTGTTTAAAGTACTATATATAGATACATATAACTATTTTTATATTATGTAGATACAGATATACATCTGTTTATCAATTGCCTATCAACCCTCTTTTTATCATCATGTAACATCTATGGCGCATTTTCTTTTTCCATTCATCTGTCAAAGGGCATTCAGGTTGGTTCTACATCTTGGCTGTGATGAATAGCTCTGCAATGAATGTAGGAGTGTTAATATCTCTTTCAATTCTGATATTATTCTTTTGAATACATATTCAAAAAAGGACTGCTGGATCATATGGTATTTTTATTTTTAATTTTTTGAAGAATCTCCATACTGTTTTCCCCAGCAGTCACACCATTGTGCATTCCCACTAAGAGTATAAAAATGTTTCAATTTTTCCATATTCTGGTCAACCCTTGTCTTTTTTTTTTTTTCTTAATCTCTATTCTAACAGGTGTGAGATGGTATCTTGCTGTGGTTTTGATTAGCATTTCCCTAATAATTAGTATTGTTAAGCATTCTTTTATGTGCTTGTTGACCATTTGTAAATCTCCGTTAGGAAAATTTTTATTCAAAATTAAGCCCATGTTTAAATTGTTATTAGTTTTTTCATATAGAATTATAAGAATTACTTATCTACTTTGGAAGTTAACCCTTTATCATATATATGGTTTGCAAATATTTATCCTATTTCATAAGTTGTTTTGTCACCCTCCTGATGGTTTCCTTGATGTGCAGAAGGTTTTTAGTTTGATACAATCTCACTTGTCTATTTTTGCCTGTACTTCTGTGTCATAGTACAAGAAATAATTACCAAGACCAATGTCACAAAGGTTTTTGTCTATGTTTTCTTTTAGGAGATTTATAGTTTCAGGTCTTTTGGTAAGTTTTTAATCCACTTTGTGTTGATTTTTGTATATGGTGTGAGCTGAGAGTCCAATTTTGTCCTTTG
The DNA here is from genome assembly GCF_002288905.1 of Enhydra lutris kenyoni. Taxonomy (NCBI): domain Eukaryota; kingdom Metazoa; phylum Chordata; class Mammalia; order Carnivora; family Mustelidae; genus Enhydra; species Enhydra lutris. The sequence goes on from NW_019154091.1 coordinate 37,028,199, forward strand.
CATGTGGATATCCCAGTTTTTCCAGCACCATTTACTAAGGACACAATCTTTTTCCTCATTTTGTATTCTTGCCACCCTGTCAAAGATCAGTTGACTGTACATGAGTGGATTTATCTCTAAGATCTCTATTCTATTCTGTTGATCTATGTGTCTGTTTCCATGCCAGTACCATATTGTTTTGGTTGTTATAGCTTTATAATATAATTTAAAATCAGGAAGTTTGATGCCTCCAGCTTTATTCTTCTTGTGTAAGATTGCTTTGACTATTTGAGATCTTTTGTCAGTCCACAGAAATTTTAGGATTTTTTTCTAGTTCTGTACAAAATGTCACTGGTATTTTGATCGACATTGCATGGAATCTGAATATCATTTTGAGTAATATGGACATTTTAACAATATAAAGTCCTCTGATACTGGCCTGGCCAGATACTCTGCAGTACCTCCAACCTTTGTGTTAAGTTCAACCCATTTTATTCTTAGAAGCTCCCAGTCATCTACTGTAGGCAAGTCTTCAGTGCTTTGACATACGGGACACTGATTCCAGTTCCTGAGGAAACCTCTGTGAAAGTTGGTTATCAGATGCTCTTTCCACTCTTTTACTTCCTAGGGAGAAGTTGGGAGCTGGAGTATTTTGTCCACCCACTTTGTGTTGGGCCAGCGAGTGGATCTGCGGAGCTATGACAGCTTCTATTTCACACCATCATCTCTGTTCTCATTGGTACCAGGCAATGAGATTCTGCTGGGTTACATTAGTGCTTCAAGACAGGCTAGACAGAATTCAATCCTATGGGAAGTGTCCCCAAAAGTTAGAACATTGGATGTGTAGTCTACCTCTTTTCCTCCGCAGGGAGAAGCTGGGAGTCAGAGTTTATTATTTTCTCACTCACTGTTGAGCGGGCTATAAGGGCTTTGAGATTAGGATGACTGCCACCCCACACCACTGTCACAGTTCTCACTGGCCACAGGAGGCTAGATTTTGTTGGGTGTTATCAACACTCTGAAATAGCCTAGACAGAATCCAGTCTTTTCAGTAGACTATGAAAAGTCAGGGCACTTAGACACTCAGTCTACTTCTTCCTTCCACAGAGAAAGAGGAGAGCTGATTGCATAGACCTGAGCCAGGGTGAACATTATGACAAGAGGGTGTCTCAATTTTCCCTACTGGCTTCAAAGTGGGTAGTTTTGCACTCACCCAGGTTACATGAAGCCTCTTAGTTTTAGAATTTCTCACAAAGGGATTCTACCCATGAATTGCTATTGAATTGGTGTGTTTGTGGTTAGAAGGATGGTCAAGGACTTCCTGTTTTGCTCTCTTGCTGATGTCACTTGGCTAATTTTTTTCCCTAGAAGAAAAAAATGAAAATAAGCACATTATATATTCCTAATTCACATGTATTTATATATATATATATTTCCAGCCTTAAGTGATATAAAATAGAAATACTTATTCACTCAATTTCTAATTTATATCTAAATCAGATTTGAATTGCAATCAAGTGCAGTTTAACTGGATTTAAATGGACAAAAATATCACCCTGTGTGAGTGAAAGAACAGTGGCTGGCTTCATCTCATGACTGGGAGAACAATCGCCATTGTAAATAATGCCATAAAACATCTCCTTATAACACTACCTGGGACTTTTAGTATTTCCTAATTACCTGCTGGGGTTTTCTGAACAATATCCTTTGAGATGTTTCTGACTCCTGTACAACCCATGTTGTAAAACCCAATGTGGTATTCTTTCTCTGTATGTTTTTACTTGCCCCAGCATTAAAGTTGTTAGATTTGCATTTTTTTCAGCTATTATGGGCTACAGATGTTTGTGAAAGCACTAAACAAGTAACACAGATGTGCTGTGAGAGAGCCAATTGTATGTGCAGAACACAGTCACCTCAGTTTAACATTTCAAATGCTTAGTCACTGAAAACTTATGAGTCTTCCATACAAGCTTTTGCTGGATAAGAGTACAAAGTATATTTTAGAGTATGGATCTAAAAGAAAGGGTATTTTAATAAATATACTAGCTAAGTCTCCAGTTTCATTTTACAAAGATGTTGTCTGATTTCAAATATCTCCCAACTCTCGCCCAAATACATAAACTCAGTAAGAAAAGCAAATAAACCACACAAGACCCATGACCTTTCAGCAACTTCTGATACAGACTACCACAACCTCTAAATTAACCATAAGCAGAGAAAAGAAATTTAATGGAGTTCTTGCTCTAACCAACTATTTAATGCATATACGGTGCAGCGTCAGGGGATTTCTATGAAAAAGATGACAAAAGGTGCCAATGAAGCACAGACAGAATCAATCCAGGAAGATAAAACTGCAATAAGAAATTCCAAAATACTTAACAGAGTTTGGAACTCAGTATTTCATAAAGGGTTTGAAACATAAGACATACGAGAAACTTGGAAAAGCACTTTTCTCCCCGTTTGGGAGAAGCAGATAATAATGAGGGGGTTGTGCCTCTTAGAGATTCGACTGTGAAAGTAAATAATAATGATAAAAATAATAATAATTATGGGGATTTAAAGATCTTGAGGAAAGGAAAACGAAGAAAGACATGCCTTTCCCTGCATGCTGCGCCTCTCATGTCCGCACCGTCTGTAAAGGAAACTGCACAGAACAGGGACAGAAGAGGGAGCTCTCTGACTAGGAACTTTGACCAGTACATGAGTAGGGATAGGAAAAAAAAAAAAAAAAAAAAAAAAACAGACTCTGTCTGTAGAAAATATCTTTAACAATTCAAGAATATGAATAAAATATTTTCTACCTACAAAAAAATCATCCATCTAAAAAAGAAAACAACCACAAAGCTGATGAAAACCGCAGTGCCACACAAAAATTAAATACAAGAGCCTCACACAGTCATAAAAAAGAACAGAAGTGCCAAAAAACAAAAGGTTGAAATGAAGCAGAAGTCAATGAAACTCAGAAAAGCAGTAAATTGACCAAAGTAAAGCAAGGATTTACAAGAGATTTACAAGACAAACGGAAATATAAGAAAGCAGGTGTTCAAGCCCCCATACTAGAGAAAGAGGTATACCTAAAGAGAATTAATCGAGACCAAGAAAAGACTCTCTATAATCTTAAAAGATAACAGGCTACTATGAATATTAATAGTTATGAATCTACTCAGTAAGTAATAGTGACTAAATATTATAAAAATTACAGTGGATATGAGAAGAAATAGGCAGTAACACATTACTGAAAGGTGATTTTAATAGGCCACTGTCAATATAGGACAGCAAGTTTGAACAGAATAAGTTATGTTATAGATGCTCTAAATAACATAGTCAGCATCGTAGATATTTTAGACACTTATTGACTACTATACCCAGAGAGTAGAAAATATACCTTCTTTTCAAATGCATTTGAAGCATCCACAAAAATAAATGTATGGATGTTTTCTGATCTGGATATAGTTCATACATACACTTAACTGTGTGTACGTATCAATGTACCATTATGTATATGTTTTTGAGTATTCTAAAGCATTTTGTTTTGCAGAAAAACTCTTAAGGTATTTTGTTGGAGTTAGGAAGATAGCATAGATGCCAATTATCTCCACTCTTTATTAATATTGTTCTGGTGGTGTTAGCCAATATAACTAGGCTAAAAAAAAAAAAAGATTAAAAAAAAACTCCATATTTGCACCTGTGTGATAGTATACCTAAATAATATGAGATAATTGACGATAAGCCTAACTCTAATAATAAGAAATTCAGTAAGTTAACAGGTTGTGGAGTTAATATGCAAAAATAAATAACATCCAGGGTGCTTGGGTGGCTCAACTGATAAGCATCTGTCTTCCACTCAGGTCATGGTCTCCAGGTCCTGGGATCTAGCCCTGCGATGGGCTCCCTGCTCAGAAAAGAGTCTACTTCTCTCTCTTCCCCTCTCCCTGCTCAGGCTCTCTCTCTTAAATAAATAAGTAAATAAAATCTTTAAAAAAATAAACATGTATTTATACAAATAAAACCAGTGAGAAGACATGATGAAGGAAAAAAACTGTATTTATAATCATGATAAATAAGATGAGATATTTGGGAGTGAACTTAACAAGGACTATTTAGAATCTATTTTTAAAAATTTGAAACATTCCTGGAAGACAAAAAATAGACCTTGAAAAGGTAAGAACATCTATTTTTGGTTGGGATCTTTTCTTAATTTAATTTATATATTTGAATGGATCCCCCAAAATCCAATGACTGAAAGATCTGGGCAAGTTGACATTGAAGTTCCATATGGGAAAATAAACATGGCATATATAGACTGCAAAAGCATAGCTATGAGGAAGTGCTAGACCTACTAATTATTGGAACATACTTCAAAAACCTCCATTTAAAATAGTATGGTTAGTCAAGATACACAAATAGAACAAAGGAATAGAATACGAAGGCCAAAAATAGTCACAACTACATATAGAAATTCAGATTATGATAAAGGCAGTGATCTTTTTTTTTTTTAAAGATTTTATTTATTTATTTGACAGACAGAGATCACAAGTAGGCAGAGAGGCAGGCAGAGAGAGAGAGAGGAGGAAGCAGGCTCCCTGCCGAGCAAAAAGCCGGATGTGGGGCTCGATCCCAGGACTCTGGGATCATGACCTGAGCCAAAGGCAGAGGCTTTAATCCACTGAGCCACCCAGGCGCCCCAAAGGTGGTGATCTTAAATCACCGGATACATGTTGTTTGGACAACTGGATAGCTATTTGCAAAAGGTCAAAATTAGATATATTTCTCAAACCATATACAGGAGTTAGTGTCAAAGGGATTATAAATCTAAATAAATAAAATGAGACCATATAAATAGATGAAAACTGGATATATTTCTCTATGATTTGGGAAAAGGCTTTCTAATTATCCTAAAAATTTCAATACTATAAATGTAATGCTTGAAAAAATATGGCTACCTAAATTTATTTTAATTTGCATAGCAAAAAATAGCAAAATTAAAGTCAACATACACAGGAAAAACTTGGGAAAAAATTTACAATATACATTAAAAGATAAAAGATGGTATTCTTCAAAGCCAATGTGAACAGGGTGATCTTTGAAAGAATAGGAAGAGAAAAAGAAATAAAATCTGTAACACTGGATTTATATCCTAAGAAATAAGGGTGTTTCTACCTTGTGCAGAAGCAGCAAATGTACATGTCTGAAAAGATATGTGGGATTCATAGTGACGCTAACTGGGAATTTTATTTGGCAATTTTGGGTATACAGACCCTTTGCCACATTAAACTTTAGTTAATTTTCTCCCCCCCCCCCAAAAAAAAAGATGGTATTCTTAACATATAGAGAATGTATAAAGACTGAGGAAAAAAGACTAAAAATCCCCTAGCAAAAACCTGGGCAAAACCCCGTGAATAATTATTTCATATAAATGACCATTAAACTGAGAAAATAAACTTCAATCATCATAAGAGAAATGCAAACTAAAAACATAATGATATTCTATTTTTCATTTGTCAGATAAGCAAAAATTCTAAAGCTTGAAGTTGAGGGGAAATAGATGTTTTCATATACTGCTCTTGGGAATGCTAAAGGCTACATCCCCATGGAGGAAGTGTCTCTTTCCTCTCTTCTCCCCCTCTGCCTACCCTTCTCTATAGTTGAAGAATTACAGATATTGATATAGACATAGGTATAGCTATAGAGCTATAGTTATGGGCAAAAACAGAGACACCCAACACACACAATTGCATATTCATGTACTCCTTAGATCAGCAATCCATCTCTAGGAATTTATTTTGAAGGTGATGTATAAGTGGAAAGAAATAGAAAACCACAGGACATACATGTGCAGGGAAAGAAGGCTGGATAAGAGACAGTATAACGTATCACTTAGGGGTACTTTCTGAAACAAGATTTCCTGGGTCTATAATTTATGTGACTCTGGACAAGTTATTTTTTCTCAGTTTACACCTCAATTTCTCAGTTAGAAAAATGAAAGCATTAATAACATCTTCCTTCCAGAATTGTTCTGAAGAATCAGTGAGTTAGTTTAAGAAAAGTACATGTAATTAAAGTGGCCCCCACACAAATGTTAACTCTTTCTAAGGGAGGAACATTATTTTTGTAATAAAAATTGCCTTAAAAGTTATCTTTGTTTGCTTATCTTTTGTTCAAATATTTGAATGCATTTTTTTCAAAATGGTATTTGTTTTCATGGATTAAAACAAAACAGCAAAACGAAAGAATTCTTTCTCATCTTTATAGGTATGAATTTAAAAAATCTTGTATAGTGCTGTTCTTCTACTTATTTTTAGAAGTAAGTACACTTTCTACTTCTTTTTTTTGTAATTTTTTAAAATTTATTTAATTTTATTTTTTATAAACATATAATATATTTTTATCCCCAGGGGTACAGGTCTGTGACTCGCCAGGTTTACACACTTCACAGCACTCACCATAGCACATACCCTCCCCAATGTCCATAACCCCACCCGCCCTTTCCCAACCCCCCTCCCCCCATCGACCCTCAGTTTGTTTTGTGAGATTAAGAGTCACTTATGGTTTGTCTCCCTCCCAATCCCATCTTGTTTCATTTACTCCTCTCCTACCCCCTTAACCCCCCATGTTGCATCTCCTCTCCCTCATATCAGGGAGGTCATATGATAGTTGTCTTTCTCTGATTGACTTATTTCGCTAAGCATGATACCCTCTAGTTCCATCCACGTTGTCGCAAATGGCAAGATTTCATTTCTTTTGATGTCCGCATAGTATTCCATTGTGTATATATACCACATCTTCTTTATCCATTCGTCTGTTGATGGACATCTAGGTTCTTTCCATAGTTTGGCTATTGTAGACATTGCTGCTGTAAACATTCGGGTGCACGTGCCCCTTCGGATCACTACATTTGTATCTTTAGGGCAAATACCCAGCAGTGCAATTGCTGGGTCATAGGGTAGTTCTATTTTCAACATTTTGAGGAACCTCCATGCTGTTTTCCAGAGTGGTTGCACCAGCTTGCATTCCCACCAACAGTTTAGGAGGGTTCCCCTTTCTCCACATCCTCACCAGCATCTGTCATTTCCTGACTTGTTAATTTTAGCCATTCTGACTGGTGTGAGGTGATATCTCATTGTGGTTTTGATTTGTATTTCCCTGATGCCGAGTGATGTGGAGCACTTTTTCATGTGTCTGTTGGCCATCTGGATGTCTTCTTTGCAGAAATGTCTGTTCATGTTCTCTGCCCATTTCTTGATTGGATTATTTGTTCTTTGGGTGTTGAGTTTGCTAAATTCTTTATAGATTTTGGACACTAGCCCTTTATCTGATATGTCATTTGCAAATATCTTCTCCCATTCTGTCAGTTGTCTTTTGGTCTTGTTAACTGTTTCCTTTGCTGTGTAAAAGCTTTTGATCTTGATGAAGTCCCAATAGTTCATTTTTGCCCTTGCTTCCCTTGCTTTTGGCAATGTTCCTAGGAAGATGTTGCTGCGGCTGAGGTCGAAGAGGTTGCTGCCTGTGTTCTATTCAAGGATTTTGATGGATTCCTTTCTCACACTGAGATCCTTCATCCATTTTGAGTCTATTTTCGTGTGTGGTGTAAGGAAATGATCCAATTTCATTTTTCTGCATGTGGCTGTCCAATTTTCCCAACACCATTTATTGAAGAGGCTGTCTTTTTTCCACTGTACATTCTTTCCTGCTTTGTCAAAGATTCGTTGACCATAGCGTTGAGGGTCTATTTCTGGGTTCTCTCTTCTGTTCCATTGATCTATGTGTCTGTTTTTGTGCCAGTACCATGCTGTCTTGATGATGACAGCTTTGTAATAGAGCTTGAAGTCCGGAATTGTGATGCCACCAACTTTGGCTTTCTTTTTCAATATTCCTTTGGCTATTCGAGGTCTTTTCTGGTTCCATATAAATTTTAGGATTATTTGTTCCATTTCTTTGAAAAAAATGGATGGTACTTTGATAGGAATTGCATTAAATGTGTAGATTGCTTTAGGTAGCATAGACATTTTCACAATATTTATTCTTCCAATCCAGGAGCATGGAACATTTTTCCATTTCTTTGTGTCTTCCTCAATTTCTTTCATGAGTACTTTATAGTTTTCTGTGTATAGATTCTTAGTCTCTTTGGTTAGGTTTATTCCTAGGTACCTTCTAGTTTTGGGTGCAATTGTAAATGGGATTGACTCCTTAATTTCTCTTTCTTCTGTCTTGTTGTTGGTGTAGAGAAATGCAACTGATTTCTGTGCATTGATTTTATATCCTGACACTTTACTGAATTCCTGTACAAGTTCTAGCAGTTTTGGAGTGGAGTCTTTTGGGTTTTCCACATATAGTATCATATCATCTGCAAAGAGTGAGAGTTTGACTTCTTCTTTGCTGATTTGGATGCCTTTAATTTCCTTTTGTTGTCTGATTGCTGAGGCTAGGACTTCTAGTACTATGTTGAATAGCAGTGGTGATAACGGACATCCCTGCTGTGTACCTGACCTTAGCAGAAAAGCTTTCAGTTTTTCTCCATTGAGAATGATATTTGCGGTGGGTTTCTCATAGATGGCTTTGATTATATTGAGGTATGTGCCCTCTATCCCTACACTTTGAAGAGTTTTGATCAGGAAGGGATGCTGTACTTTGTCAAATGCTTTTTCAGCATCTATGGAGAGTATCATATGGCTCTTGTTCTTTCTTTTATTAATGTGTTGTATCACATTGATTGATTTGCGGATGTTGAACCAACCTTGCAGCCCTGGAATAAATCCCACTTGGTCGTGGTGAATAATTCTTTTAATGTACTGTTGAATCCTATTGGCTAGTATTTTGGCGAGAATTTTCGCATCTGTGTTCATCAAGGATATTGGTCTGTAGTTCTCTTTTTTGATGGTATCCTTGTCTGGTTTGGGGATCAAGGTGATGCTGGCCTCATAAAATGAGTTTGGAAGTTTTCCTTCCATTTCTATTTTTTGGAACAGTTTCAGGAGAATAGGAATTAGTTCTTCTTTAAATGTTTGGTAGAATTCCCCTGGGAAGCCGGCTGGCCCTGGGCTTTTGTTTGTTTGGAGATTTTTGATGACGGTTTCAATCTCCTTACTGGTTATGGGTCTGTTCAGGCTTTCTATTTCTTCCTGGTTCAGTTGTGGTAGTTTATATGTCTCTAGGAATGCATCCATTTCTTCCAGATTGTCAAATTTGTTGGCGTAGAGTTGCTCATAGTATGTTCTTATAATTGTCTGTATTTCTTTGGTGTTAGTTGTGATCTCTCCTTTTTCATTCATGATTTTATTTATTTGGGTCCTTTCACTTTTCTTTTTGATAAGTCTGGCCAGGGGTTTATCGATCTTATTAATTCTTTCAAAGAACCAGCTCCTAGTTTCATTGATTTGTTCTATTGTTTTTTTGGTTTCTATTTCATTGATTTCTGCTCTGATCTTTATGATTTCTCTTCTCCTGCTAGGTTTAGGGTTTCTTTCTTGTTCTTTCTCCAGCTCCTTTAGGTGTAGCGTTCGGTTGTGTACCTGAGACCTTTCTTGTTTCTTGAGAAAGGCTTGTACCGCTATATATTTTCCTCTCAGGACTGCCTTTGCTGTGCCCCACAGATTCTGAACCGTTGTGTTTTCATTATCATTTATTTCCATGAATTTTTTCAACTCTTCTTTAATTTCCTGGTTGACCCATTCATTCTTTAGAAGGATGCTGTTTAGTCTCCATGTATTTGGGTTCTTTCCAAATTTCCTCTTGTGATTGAGTTCTAGCTTCAGAGCATTGTGGTCTGAAAATATGCAGGGAATGATTCCAATCTTTTGATAACAGTTGAGACCTGATTTAGGACCAAGAATGTGATCTATTCTGGAGAATGTTCCATGTGCACTAGAGAAGAATGTGTATTCTGTTTCTTTGGGATGAAATGTTCTGATTATATCTGTGATGTCCATCTGGTCCAGTGTGTCATTTAAGGCCTTGATTTCCTTGTTGATCTTTTGCTTGGATGATCTGTCCATTTCAGTGAGGGGAGTGTTAAAGTCCCCTAC